>NC_132921.1:53382228-53693478 GCF_047675955.1 Chlorocebus sabaeus
AAATTATCTCTCAAAAGACAAATTAATCTCTTTTATTATTGAACATTTCTACTTTCTGGCTTTCATATTTAATCTATCACTTACAATTATTTCTTCTAGTGTTTTTTATCTTATATCAATTCACTAACTTCTGCTTTTAAAAAACTTTTTAAGTCTCCACTGTAGTTTTTTTTTTTTTTAAATATAAAAAATGCATATGGCTGGGTGCGATGGCTCACGCCTATAATCCTAGCACTTCAGGAGGCCGAGGCCGGCAGATCATGAAGTCAGGAGATAGAGACCATCCTGACTAACACAGTGAAACCCTGCCTCTACTAAAAATACAAAAAAATTAGCCAGGTGTGGTGGCATGTACCTGTAATCCCAACTACTCAGGAGGCTGAGGCAGGAGAATCGCCTGAACCCAGGAGGTGGAGGTTGCAGTGAGCCGGGATCGCTCTATTGCACTCCAGCCTGGATGACAGAGCAAGACTCTGTCTCAAAAACAAACAAACGAACAAAAAACAAAAACAAAACAAAACAAAAAATGCATGACATAACAAGAAATAACAACAATAAACTTTCTAAATTTCATCATTTTCTCTTGTTTTCATTAGCTAAGTGTTTGGCTTTTTCACTTGACAAGTCTGAGTCAATTTCTTTTAAATGTATATCCATTATGTAAATACTTGGTTTTCTAAAACTATCTAATCGTTCTTTATTTTTAAGATATTTGAGTCTAAACCTTTTAAATGTATTAACTTCTATTATCATTGGAATATTTGATTTAAAAATATGCCTTTTTGACTTGTAGTCAAAAATTATATTGAGTATAATTTATATACAATGAAACAACAAAATCCTAATTTATCTTTTCTTTTTGTTTTTTCTTTGAGACAGGATCTTACTGTGTTACCCAGGCTAGAGTGCAGCGGCATGATCTCAGCTAACTATAGGCTTCCCATCCTGAGCCCAAGTGATCTTCCCACCTCAGCTTCATAAGTAGATGAGACCATAGGCACACCGCACCAGGCCTGGCTAATTTTTGTATTTTTTCTAGAGGCGGAGTTTCACCATGTTGCTCAGGCTGGTCTCAAACTCCTGGGCTCAAGCCGACATCCTGCCTCTACCTCCCACAGGGCTGGGATGACAGACATGAGCCACATTATCCAGCCTAATTTTTCATTTTAATAAGTTTTGAAAAATTTATACATCTATGTAACCTCAACCCAAAGAGATATAGAAAGTTCTCTGGCTATCTGTTTCCAGTCAGTTTTCAAAACTGCAGAAGCAACCACATTTTAACTTCTAACATCAAAGATTAGTTTCATGTGCTCTTATGTCATTAAAATGGAGCATACAATATGCCTTTCTTTTAGTTAGCATAGTGTTTTCTGAAATTCATCCATGTTGTCATGTATGTGGGGATTAGAGTGCGCCCTATTTCAATCTGGTGTGATTATAAAAAGAAGTTTAGACACACAAAAGAGACAACAAGTGCACGTGTGCACAAAGGAAACATCATGTGATGACATGGCAGCAAGGCAGCCATCGCAAGCTGGGAAGAGAAACCTCAGAGGAAATCAAACCCAGCAGCACCCAATCTTTGGATCTTGGGCTTCCAGCCTCCAGAGATTTGAGGAAGATACATTCCTGATATTTAAGCCACCCAGGCTGTGGCGTTTTGTTATGGCAGCTGTAGCAGGCTAACACATGGATAAAGCTGCTATGAACATCTTGATATCCTGGACTTGTTGTTTGTTTGTTCGTTTTTGAGACAGAGTCTCACTCTGTCACCCAGGCTGGAGTGCAGTAGCTCAATCTCGGCTCATTGCAACCTCCATCTCCTGGGTTCAGGTGATTCTCCTGCCTCAGCCTCCTGAGTAACTGGGACTACAGGTGCCCACCACGCCCGGCTAATTTTTATATTTTTAGTAGAGATGGGGTTTCACCATCTTGTCCAGGCTGGTCTCAAACTCCTGACCTTGCGATCTGCCCACCTCGGCCCCCGAGAGTTCTGGGATTACAGGCGTGAGCCACTGTGCCCGGCCCCGGACTCTCTTGTTTTTTTTTTTTTTTCAATAGACATGTGTTTTCTTTCCTCTTGGGCAAATACCTTATAGCAGCAGTCACGACATTTTTGGCACCAGGGGATGGTTTCATGTAAGACAATCTTTTCATGCACGGTGGGTGGGGGTGATGTCTTCAGCATGATTCAAGTGCATTATATTTATCATTAGATTTGCACGAAAACCCTGCAACTTAGATCCCTCACATGTGCAGTTTACAATAGGGGTCCTGTTCCTGTAAGAACCTAATACTGCCTCTGATCTGATAGGAGGTGGAACTCAGGTGGTAATGCTCACTTACCTCCTGCTGTGAGGCTTAGTTCCTAACAGGCCATGGTCCAGTATCAGTCCATGCCCTGGGGGTTAAGGACCCCTACCTTAGAGTACAGTTAGATGTATGTCTTACTTTTAAAGTAACTGCCAAACTTTTCCCTAATGCAGTTGCATAATTTTACACTCCATCAGCAATGTGTGAAAAGTTCCAGTTGTTCTATATTTATGCCAATGTTTAGTGCTGTCAGTCTTTTTATGTGAGTCATTCTAGTGAGTGTATGATGGTGTTTCATTTTGCTTTTAATTTGCTCCTTCTTGATAGACCAATGACATGTGTCTTAGTATGTTTTGTGCTGCTGTAACAGAGTACCTCAGATTGGGTAATTTTTAATGAACAGAAATTTATTAGCTTACACTCCTGGAGGTTGGGAAGTCCAAGTTCAAGGGGCCAGCATCTGGCAGAGACCTTCCAGCTGTGTTGTCCCATGGCAGAAAGGCAAAGAGAGGGCAAGAAAGAACAAAAGATGGAACTCTCAGCCTCAAGACCTTTTATGGTGGGCATTATCCATGCATAAGGGTGGCGGTCTCATGACATAAACACCTTCCATTGGGCCACACCTCCCAACACTGTTCCATTGGGCCACACCTCCCAACACTCTTGCATTTGGGCAACACCTCCCAACAATGTTCCATTGGGCCACACCTCCCAACACTCTTGCATTTGGGCCACACCTCCCAATACTGTTCCATGGGGGCCACACCTTCCAACACTGTTGCATTGGGCCTTAAGTTCCCAGCACATGCTTTTTGGGGTATAGATTCAAACAATAGCAACATGGAACACATTTTCATTTGCTTACTAGCTACTTAGATTTTGTTGTTGTACTACCTCTTACATACATGTTCAGGCTCTTACATATTCTTAAGTAGTTGTATTAAATACTGAGTAGTTTATCTTTATTTTATTGATTTGTGGGTCATCCTTGTTAACAACAACAACAAAAAATTGGTGCAAGTACATTGTCAGGTACATGTACCAGAAATATTTTTCCCCAATTAATGTCTTGCCTTCTTATTTTCATGATTACTTTTGATCAATAATTTTTTTAATTCTGATGAAGACACATTTATGTGTTTTATGGTTAATACTTTTTGTATCATGTCTGTTTTGGGAAAAACTCTTAAAACTGTTTTTCCTCTGCTCTCACACCACAACAATCAACCCAGAAGAGTTCTGCGACCAAATGTGTGGGGATTTTTCCCCACCAACAAGCAGTAGACACCAGCTGAGTATTCTCCAATTAAATTCTGACACTATCTCCGGGTAGAGAGTGTTGAGGTTGTTCAACCCAAAGACTCCCCCTCCCTCCACCACCCCTGCCCCTGAACACCGGTTTCAAGTCTGGGCCTGCAGAACTTCTCACCAACCAGATTCTTCAAGTCTGGGTTCCCATATCCCCTACTTTGGGTGCAATTAATTTGCTGGAATGGCTCACAGAACTCAGGGAAATACTTCCTTATGTTTACTGGTTTATTCTAAAGGGTATTATAAAGGATACAGATATAAAGAGATGTGGAGGATGAGGTATGGAGACAGCTGTGCAAAACTTCCATGCCCTTCCTGAGTGCACCACCCTCCAGAATCTTCCACATCTTCAACCTTCCGGAAGCTCTGGAACCCATTCCTCTTGAGTTTTATGGAAGCTTTGTGAAATCAGCATTTCTTCCCCCAGGGTATAGAGTGGGACCTTTTCTGGAGAAGGTCTTACAGCTACAATTAAAAAGGCAAGGAAGATTAGAGTCCTGCCTCGGGGCAGGTGAAAGGAGGGTAGGAGAAGGTCCAGAGACATTCCATTTCCTAAGACAGAGGCCCCTGAGACCTCACACACCCAACATTGTAACAAAAGACTATAACAAAGGCTATGGGAGGTATGAGTCAGAAACTGAATGAAAACCAATACATGTGTACATGTATTCTGATATATACGATTGTCCCACAAATTTATACTTATTCCAAGGCTACAAAGATATTCTTGTATGTTTTCCTCTAGAGGCTTTATGACTGGGCTTTTTAATTTTAGTTCTATGATACATCTTGTATTAACTTTTGGGTATGGATCAAATAATTCAAAATAATTATTAAAGAAGATACTTGTAGAATTCTTGATGCCCTTTATTTGTACTGATCATTTTTAAAAAAAGAAAAAGAAAAAGAAAATATTGACCATAAGCTAAAAGTTGGAGTGTTGTTTCCTATTTCACATATAACATCTTTCCCTTCTGCTGCGGCTCCTCTAGGAATGAAAAGAGAACATGGGTCTCTTTTTTCTGTCCTGTGAAGGGTTTGTCACTGTCTGAAATTTTATTCATTTAGATTTCTTATGTTTTCAGCTGTCTACTGTTTTTCATTTGTTCGCTTCTTATAATGAACAATTATTCAAATAAATTATTCGGTTGATGAAAGAGATTTCTGCGATAGTGAGAGGAACCTACTGCAATCAGGAAACTTCTCTGTCCGTGAGATAAGTAAGCATCTCTTTCAAAACAAATAAACAAACAAACCACACCACCACCACCAAAAACAACAAAAGTACTATGATTTTTGCAGCTTATTTGGCATTTCAGTAGGTTCAGAAATTGTCTCTTAGGAGACTTAGATCCTTTCTAGATCCTAACTGAAAATGGAATTCCCATATGTACTGATTTTTCATGCCTTCTAGATCTTCCTGTATACTTCATTATTTTGTTTGTTTTTGTTAACCTGGAATCTTGAAAAATATAATATAGATAATTTTAGTTTCTGTACTATTACTGTTACAAATTTAATTAACAAAACAATTTTCTATTGTTTATGTACTACTTTTAGAATAAAGTACTATTGCATTTCATTTTACTATAACTTCCTTCCTAATATATGAGGTATATGTGGGTGTAACAGCTTTCTCTATGCTTCAGATGGGAAACATGACATGTGATTTAAACATTGAAGAAAAGTTTCAGTTCACTGTGAAGAAGGAAGAAAGATGATCCCCCCCCAGACATCAGAAGTAACATTTACAGAGGCACTGAAGTAGAATACAGAATATTAAGTGAGTGTTAAGAAATAGTTAGTACTAAGACATTATATGCCATTTAATATTATTATATTTAATATCTTATAAAAGGTGTTGTATTTATTTAAATAATATTACCAAAATGCTTTCCCCTTTGTTCTATATTTTAATAAATCCACAATTTCATACTATGGGTTCACCATTTCAAATGGATTGATTTTGAGTTATTATTTGGAGAGCTGAAATAATGTTAAGTGGAAAAATGTTAAAAATTTTCTTTATAGAAGAATATGTAGGTGAAATATATCTAATCTAATACACATTTAAGACTTTTTTCCTTGATGTACTGTAGAAGTTATTTCTTTTTTTGATATTTTATGTTTTATGAAGAAAAAGAAAAAAAAAAGATTAGTTTATTTTTTACCATCTTAGATACTTGCTATTTTTCTCTGATCTTCATAGGATGATTTAGTTATTTTTAGCAACTTTATAATATATGTTCTTAAATTGTTTGCAAGTTCTACCCTTTTCTTTATTTGTTGTGCACGTGGAAATTTGGAAGAGCAAGGAGTTCACAATAAAATCTATCTATGCACAGAACTTTCCAAAGTTTATGTTATAGGTTGTGTCTCTCACCTTTAGGGCAGTGTTAGGGTATTCTCTGCTCCTTTTACTTATTTTTGTAAGTTTTTTTGTTTGAGAGAAGGGAATTTTACTCTATTTTTTTAAATTCATAGAAAATCTCAACATGTTTTGTTCTAACTGATAAATAAACTGCCACATATTATTTCTCTGATAGTAAAAAACAAAGTTGGAAAACACATAAAAATCTATGATTTAATATCATGTAACAAAAATACTTAAAGGTAGTATTTTGGCTATGATGGTTAGTATTATTTTTAAACATTTAAATACATTTGTATTTGAATTCTGAAGAAGGGATGGGAAATTTATTACAAGTTTACATTTACAAGTAGCAGTCTATATTGCATTTTGTTGTTAAGCATCCCAAATTTTTCTCCAGATACTCTTAATTCTATCAAGCTGGCATTTTATTTTTAAAGTTTAAATAAATTAGCATGTCATAGAAAGCCATCCTATGTTTGCAAAATCAGGTTCAGTCACTCAACATGGACTTAGGATTCTTTATTCCACATCAGTACCTCTGTAAATGTTATTTCTGGTGCTTAGGTTGATCATCTTTTTTCTCTCTTCACAGTGAACTGAAACTTTTCTTCAGTGTCAAAATCATATGCCATGTTACCCATCTGAAGCATAGGGAAAACTATCATATCCATACATAACTCATATACTGGTTGCAATTTTGTATATTATTTCAATCATTTATTTGTACTCTATGCTCCTAGAAATTAAGGGTTATATCTTATTTATCTTTGTGTTCTTAGTGCCTACATTATATGTTGCCTTAATACTTTAAATAACTCCTGAATGAGTGGACCACAATAGTTCCACGGCTACTTGGCTAACTTGCACTAATTGCTGAGCCACTTTCCATACTATTCGTCACTATCGTGAAATGTCATATACAAAATGGTGTCACTCTGGTTCAGATTTCTGAAATGAACATGACCTACATCCTTAAAAACAAAAACAAAAACAAAAAACAAAAACCCCAGAAACTTGTCTCGAACCTTTGAACTTGGCCAAACAGCCCCAGTCACAACATACTTGCAAACATCTGAATTTTGCCGCGCTGCAACTCCTGAGTAGAAATAACCAATGAAATATGAACCCCTGTTCTAAGCCGGCCACCTCCACCAATGATAATTCTTTCAAAAAAACTTCTGTGATCACCCTTAGCTTCCTTTTAAAAACTCCTCTTCCCCTTTCTGTCTTCAGAACACAATTTGGCTTGTTGATGAAATAGTGTCTCCCAAATTGTAATTCCTAAGACCCTAGTAAATGCCTTGTCTTACTGCTTTGCAGTCTGTTTTTTGCCTCTTCTTTTGACACTAAGCAAATAAAATTTAAAATTCACCAAAATCTGTTTAAGTCACAAAAGATAATTAAAAAAAAAAAAAAAGCAAGGCTTGCAATTTTTGAGCCTTTATTTAACTTAGTAATAGTCTGTCAATACATTATATTAATCATAGACTCCTTCCCACTCTACTTTCTTGTAAAAATATCTTCGATATTTTTAGATACAGAGTATGTCAAAAATATCCCCTAAATATAAGGTACATGTAGGGAGATTTAGGTGGGTAGCACAACTATACAGAAGCATTAGTTCTATGAGCACCAATTCTTAAATAATTATAAGGCAATAGCTTAAACCTGAACTATTCTTTCGTGTAAGGTATGGTCAAATTGGCTGAACTATGGGCAAAAGACATTATTTATGATAAAATGTATGAGAAGTCAGAAAGTCATCATCAGTTAAGAAAGGGGCAAATGGCTCACACCTGTAATCCCAACGCTTTGAGAGGCCAAGACAGGTGGATCACTTGAGGTTGGGGGTTCGAGACCAGCCTAGCCAACATGGTGAAACCCCCTCTCTACTAAAAATACAAAAATTAGTTGGATTTGGTTGTGTGCACTTGTAATTCCAGCTACTCAGGAGGCTAGAATCACTTGAACCCAGGCGGTGGAGGCTGCAGTGAGCAGAGATCGCAACACTGCACTACAGCCTGGGTGATGAAGTGAGACTCTGTCTTAAAAAGAAAGAAAGAAAGAAAAAAAAGGTGGGAGGCAAAAGGTAAAAGTTACAAGTTTAACAATGAATGTCAATATGAAAAGAACAAAATACAAAATAATTTTATTTGGAAACATTTATTTTAACATAATTCTGACTCAAAGTTGTATATATTATTGCTCAATTAAAGTTTCAACTTAAAAGGAACTCTAGTTGAACCACAGACAAGAAATGATGTTGATCTTGTAACATCAATATTGGTAGTTTTTTAAATAGAGAAAATAATTATAAAGTTTTCTCGACGTTGGATCAAAAAGCACTACGCCAAATTCTTCAGATTCTCAGCAGATATCTGTTTCATGTTTTTAGTGAATCAACATACATCTACCAGCTTAGAAAAGGTTACTTCAAATGGTTATTTTGCCAGAATTGTAATTATGTATTTATATGAGTGCAGAGGAAGACACACATTATTCTTCACAAAGAGAAAGATTAATAAAATATTGATAATAAAATGATTTAAATTCAGTCCACTTTCAACTACGTAGTGATTTCAAATTAGAAAAAAAATCAAAATTCATGTTCCAGATCACTTTTATCTTTTCATAATTTCTCTTGGCTATTGCCAGTAAGACTTAAAGCGTTTGTGTTAACAGATAGCCATCTCCCTTAACAACATGTTTGATGATGCTAGTTGTTCTTGGAGTTAAATAACAATTCAAAATAACAGAACTTTTCAATATCTTAAGCAGGGATTCTCTGGTAAATGCTGATTTTAACCCTCATCTCAACACATACTATGATGTTTTCTTTAATGTCTAATAAACAATAAGACTTTTTATAATGTCTAGTTGTTTCGAGATTTATTTTAGTTTTCCACAGATACATGCTTTTCCCATATGACTTCAAGAATAAAGTAATGCACCTTATTCTGTTCTTTAAAAGTTCTTACGATGGCTTGTAAATCTTTAACTGCAAGGTAGACAGAAAGTAAATTTTATATGAGTTATTTTCTCTGTCTTGTTCACTACTATATCCTGGTTCCTAGAACAGTGCCTAGCATATGTGGAACAAAAAAAAACAACAACAACAAATTAATGTATGAATGCATATAGAGCAAAGTGAACTACTTTTATTCTAATTGCAGAAGGAGTTTATTCTACAATGTCTTATAAAAAGATTCTCATTGAAATATTTTGCTAATCAGGAACTGTAATGTGAGTCACCTTCAAAGTTAGTGATTTTAGATTGTTACCTTCACTCTCCCAGAAATAATACTCATGTCTTCTCTAAGAGCGTTCAAGGTGACTTCCTCACAGCAACATCTTGCTCCTTTGACTGGTTTTATATTCATCTAAAACTCCTTGGCAGTAGCTTAGAGCAATCTGAAAACTTGAATATAAACCTAACAGTCAAACAGGCTCTAGAAGTAACTTTGTGATATTCTCCTCACATCCTGGGTTTTTTGATAATGCTCCTGCCTCTTTCAGAGTTATGTCTTATGTTTCAAATGAGGAGATTGACTCCACTGCTACTGCTGAACTACAAAAATGCTTTCAGCCATCCTATAAAATCTAATGTAATGCTTAACAATAAAACCCATAAAGCTTTTTTTCAAATTTTTGGGATATAATGTACTAGGCAAGGGAATGTTTTCTCCAAAATAATTTCCATTCTTTACACTCTGTATGTATCTTATATAACTAAAGAACAATTTTTATAACACAAAAGTCACTTGGAAAAAAAAGATGATATAATTAACAATACTAAAAATGTTATTCAGTTTACATTTGAATTTAGCGTAGAAGATTTAACATTGATGAAAATCAAATCACTGCTGTATTTTTCTTTAGATTCTACTGGTCAGAGACTGTCCTGAAATTGCTTGTTTCTTTCAAACTCTACAAACTGAATTGAATAGAAGCAGAAAGATATAGATTATCATAAATTCCCAGAGAATTTTTCTAGCCATCAATGAGCGAATTAAACTTTTTGCTGCCACTGCTTTTCTTACTGATTTCAATTATCTCCAAACAGACCCAACAAAGCACAAAAAGCCCTACGGAAAAACAAACATCCAAAAATAGAAAGTACATGAATGTACAACAAGACCTATGCAAAGACCACAGGGGAACCACTACCTGCTAAAGGGCTATACAGCTGCAAAGTGGTGTCTGTGTAATAGCAAAGCAATTGGTAATAAAAATGAATTCTTAGAACAAACGAGTGTGAAGTTAATGGTAGATGAGGAAACACATCTATTGTCAATGATACTGGGAGAGTAATAAAAGGGCAACAGGCTTCAACATCATGTTTGATTGAAAAGTGAGATTTTAAAATTACAGTTGAGTCTTGAACATGGGGATTAGTGGTTCCAACTCCCTGCACATCTATCTTGACTGCAAAACCTTAACTGCTAGTAGCCTGCTATTGACCAGAAGACTTTCAGGGAACATAAACAGTTGATTAACACGTATTTTGTATTTTATATGTATTATATACTGTGTTCTTGTAATAAAGTATGCTAGAGAAAAGAAAATGCTATAAAATTATGAGAAAGAGAAGATATATTTACTATTTATTAAGTAAAAATTGCTCATCACAAAAGCCTACTTTGTTATCTTTACTTTGAGTAGGCTGAGGAGAGGGAGAAAGAGGAGGGGTTGGTCTTGCTGTCTCAGGCAGGGGTGGCAGAGGTGTAAGAGGTGGAGGATGGAGGTGGAGGAAGGAGAGTAGGGTATACTTGCAAGTTACTTGGTGTAACTTTACAGAAATACTTTGTAATTTCTGTCTGTTTTTCTTTTTCATTTATCTTAAAATGTTTATATATAGTACCAATCCTTGTTTCACAATTTGCTTTACTTTGGGTGCCCCTATCATAGAAGAGTTTATGTCATGAAAGAAGCCAAAATCAGTCTTGGGTGACCAAAGCTCTTTTGCTGGATTGTCTGATGTCTGCTTGTTTTCTGACACCACTTAATTCTAAGTCTTCTTCCTTATCATCTGGTGCTAGTTCAGAAGCACTCAAGCAATCCCCATCAAGTTGTCTTCTGTTAATTACTTTGGTGTGGTGTATATCAGCTCTTGTATTCCTCCAAGATTCATACCTTGAAACTCTTCACCCTTACCCATCTTTTTTGCCATATCCACAATTTCTTTCATGATTTTCTTTATGGCTCTGTCACAAATCCTGTGAAGTTATGCACAACATCTGGATACAGCTTTCTATATTGATAACTTATTGTTTCATGCTTGATGACTTTCATGGCTTTTTCTATAACAATGATGGCACTTTCAGTGGTGTAATCCTTCAAGACTTTCATGATATTCTCTCTGTTGGAGTTCTCTTGCATAGCATTGATAATTACTTCCATAGAATATCATGATTAATGAGTCTTAAAGGGCCTCACGACTCCTTGATTTAGAGGCTTAGTGAGAAACACATGTTTGGGGGCAAACAGACCATTTTGACACCTTTGACATGGAAGGTGGCCACAGGGGCGTTCTGGCTGGCCAGGGGAATTGTCCAATATCAAAAGAACTTTAAAAAGCCATCTCTCACTGGCAAGGTTTCTCTGACATCAGGGACAAACCATCAATGGAATCAATCCAGAAAAAGGGTTCTCCAGGCCATCTTGTTGTAAATCCAAAATACTGGCAGCAGGTGGAGCACTTGAGGCTCAGGGGTTAACACCTTTATAGATAAGGGCAGTCTTGATCACCAGACTGCATTTGTACAAAACAGTAGAGTTAGCTTTGCTATTCCTGCCTTAAATTCTGGTACGCACTTCTCTTCCTTACTAATAAATATCCTTAGTGGCTTTTTTTTTTTTTTTTTTTTTTTCAGAATGGAGCACTTTTGTCTGTATTCAAAAACTGTCCAGGCAGATACCCTTCTTTATTTCAGTGATTTTCTTAATGATATTTGGGGAACACATCTGCTGCCTCTTGGTTAGCACAAGCTGCTTTTTCCATTATGTTGATACTTTTAAAGCCAAACTTCTTTCTAAAATTGTCAAACCATCCTTTGCTGGCATTAAATTCCACAACTTTAGAGACTTTACCTGTTTTTTGTTTGCTTGTTTGTTTGCTTTGTTTTGTTTTGCTTTATCGCAGTAACTTAGATTTTTCTAAAATCATGTTAGACTCCATAGTTATGCCTTTCTTATAGCAATCCTGTAATCCTGTACCTACACAAAATCTGCATCTTCAATACAATATGAAAAGGTATTTCACAAAAAGTGAAAGGCTTTGGCTCCTGCTGGGATAGCTGAAACGATGGCTTCACACATTTTATTTTTGTTTTTTGCAACAGCCTTTAACTGGGTTCATTTGTATTGAAATTGTTGGGACCTGCAACTACAGACCTCTATGAAACATATTAAGCAACTCAACATTTTTCTGTAATGTTGTGACTTTTCTCTGCTTTTTGAGAGAACGTCCAGCATCACCAGTGGCACTTCATATGGGTCCCATGGTGTTATTCAAGGTTTTCGATATTGCACTAAACAGGAAGAACACGATGCAAGAACCACCAGAGCTCATTTTTGTACCATCATATTCAATTTACTGGAGGAATGAAATACTCACAGGGAGATTATTAGCATCACAGGACACTTTAAGTAGATATTCACAACAGTTAATCTCGCTGCAACAGCAATAGGTGACTATGAAATAACAGCGGTACAGTACGAACTAATGCTAATTTTATGCAATTATGATTTAATACTGAATCCTTGCATTTTTTTTTATATTTCTCTTAACTGTGAATAGTGCTGTATACAATCTGTAAGTGTTAGTGTGTCGGTTTTGACAAATTTTAACTTTTTATCATAGATTTGTGTATATTTTATGGTAGTAAATGATAAAATAGACTACTAGCTGCATACACTTTGTGCATTCATGCCATATCTAACTTTCTGTTAATTTTTAAAATATTTCTAGTCCATATAATTTATTTAAGAATTTTTTCAAATTGTCACAATCTCAAAAACATTTCCAATATAATTGTTGACAAAAACAGCATATAAGTGAACTTGTGCCATTCAAAACTGTTGTTTAAGGGTCAACTGTATACTGTTGGAAACATTAAAGAAGTAGTTAAATCAAATCAAGTTCCTGTCTTTGCTTTGCTATTTGCTAGTTGTGTAAGCTTAGGCAAGTATCAGTCCTCTCTAAAATTATTTGCATCTAAAGGAATAAGGTGATATCACTAAGTTAACACATTCTTACAATGTTTGAATGGTTTAATGCATATAAAGTTTTTAGAGAGCTCCCTATCACACAGCTAGTTCCTAACAATAATTTAATAAGAATTGTTCCTTTTGCTTGGAGTCATTTCTTTTCAAACAGGTGACTAGCTAAGGTTTGTAATAAACTTTCTGAAGCGTTATAATACCCAGGACCTCTCATCGTTGATAAAAATATCTCCTCCCCATACACACACACACACACACACACGCATGTGTGTGTATATATATATATATGAAGGAGATATCTATACTCACACGTATATATGATAACCATAAAATTTTATCTTAAAAGGTTACTTAAACAATAAGGGATGTCTCCCCTGTAAAAAACTTGTAGTTTTTAGCTCTGAAATCTACTTACAAATGAATCCAAATATCAGCATGAAATAAAGAAAGGCATTGGCTTTGGCATCCTAAGATCTGGTTTTGAATCCATCTTGGTCGTGTAGCTGCATAATTCTGGACAAGTTAAACTAAAAAGTTCAATTGTTCATCTGGAAAATACTGACAATAAAAATCCCATCAGAATTTTATGAAATTAAATGTGATAATACATACAAAGGAAGAAAGCCTAAGACACAGAAGATATTCAATAAATATGAGAGTCTTCATTTTACTACAATTACAACAATAAGTGTTCAAAGGAAAAATTGATCATCAGTGGCCAAATCAACTCTACATTCTCTATAACATGGTGAAATCTAGGTGACAAAAAATTGTATACTTGGAAAGATTAATGCATCTATTTTGAGTTTCCAATTATAGCATGACATAACTAACATATGTCATTTCATTCCATTACTAAGACAACTGAAATAATATATAGACAGCATATATACATAATGTAACTCATGACAAGTATAATACTATTAACAGTCTTACCTTTTATTTGATTATCTTTTTTTCATTTCAAGAAATGCAAAATTATCAGTGATGACAGAAAAAAATCCACTCCATATATATTAACTCCCTTTCTATTCCTCCTATCACTCAGAGAGAATATTTTCACCAAACATAAATAAGAGTAAGAATAATCAAACTTCTAAACATACCTGGCAGAGTTTTGTCATCTTAGAGTCTCTAAATAAGAGTTTGAACTAAAAACAAGAGCAGATCGTCTTATAATGCCTGGAGATGTTTATAACTTCTCTGTGTGTTACATATCTGCTATTTCCACACTCTATCGGGGCTGAAGCAAAGACCATGTTCCTCATGGTTACCGGGGCATTTCCTTGCATGTTTACAGAGGTGGCAGGATTTTACAAACTTGAGAATACCTTTGCATCTTGAAGACATGAGAACTATTTGTGCCTTTAGCATCTGTCTCAAAATAAAAAATATCATTCTGTAAATATATAAGCCCTCACAAACCCAGTAGCCTGTGCTAAACCCTGCCTAACTTATCTGTGTTTGAGAATATTAGACCTTACAATTAGACCGATCTACCGACTTGTTTTTGTGTTTAATTGTCCTGAGTCCTTTAGTCCATGTTGCATAAATATTGTAAATATTAACTTACATGTAGAGAGTGTTATAAAAATAATTATGTCTTTCTTTATATGTCCACTTTATTTGAAACCTATTTATAAATTTTGGGTTACCATAAAGTCTGTTAAATATTTTCACTTATAGTTTCTCACTTCTTCTGCTCCTATTATATTTTAATATATTAACATTTTAGATTTAATGTTTATTTATGAAATATTAGTTACTTCAAGTAAATATTAGAAAGTGGTAATGAACAGGAGGTTATGTGAATATAATTAGTGTCCCAAATGGAGAAAATTGGCACTTTTTGTCAGCATCAGACCTCCTTAAAACCTCAAAGAAGATCCTATAAGTTGGTCCTTGATGTACTCCTTAAGACAAAATACATGTGAACCAAAATATAAATGACTTCTCTTTGTATTTCAAAAGATCTATAGGCCATACTACACCTTAATGAAAATAATAAAACTTGTCCTATATACAACCTAGAGTATATCTTAAATTATCTTACTATGAGGCTTCCAGAATTATTTAGTTTTTTAAGAATATTGGTTAATTAGAACCTATTGTAAAATACATATATTCTAATTAAGGAAGCAATTCCTTAGAAGCCCATGACATGGATAGAGTATTAAGAAGTTTACTGAAAGGAAACCTCCCAAGACAATTTCCAAGGTCATATTCTGGAAACTGGATGTTTTAAACTTTCCATTTCAATTTTTAAGAGAAACTTAAAAATAATTCAGAGCCATAAAATTCACAGTTTTATGGTAACCTTCTGTACTAAATTATCACATGTCTCCATTGATCAAGACATTCAAATATTCTTTTATAAAAGTTCTATCATATATATTTTATTATTTTCTTTTATCTGAATAATTTAGTAGACAGTATCTCACACTAGAATTATTGTTTATCAGCCCTTCCTCCCTTTCCTCTCCTCTTTTCTTCCTTTTCTCTCTCTCACTCTGTATTTTCTTCAATACATTAGCACTTTATAGCAGGCTGTAAACTAAAATTATATTTAAGAATTATACTCTGTCATCTGAACATTTCTCTGTCAGTCAGAACGTTAGTCAGCAGTAAGGTTATATGAGGTTTATTGATTGAAAATTATTTTTAACACTATTAAATTATTTTGTAGTCTCTCTTTTGTTTTTCATCAGTCTTAAAATTGAAACAAAAACAACAAATAAATAGTGGTACTACTGCCATTAACATAGGATAAAGTATTAACTGTACAGTGTATGTAATTTGTTGTTGTATTCTTTTTTTAACTTTTATTTTAGATTCAGGGGTACACGTACAGGTTTGTCATATAGGTAAACTATGTGTTACAGGGGTTTGGTATTCAGGTCATCTTGTCAGCCAACTAATAAGCATAGTACCCTATAAGTAGTTTTTTGATCCTCTCACTCCTCCCACCTTTCACCCTCTTGTAAGACCTAGTGTCTGTTTTTCCCCTCTTTGTGTCCATTTGTCCTCATTGTTTAGTTCCCACTTACAAATGAGAACATTTTAGTTTTCTGTTCCTGTGTTAGTTTTGTTAGAATAATGCCATCCAGCTCCATCCACCTTGCTGTAAAGGACATTATCTCATTCTTTTTTATGACTGTGTGGTATTCCATAGTATATATTTACCACATTCTCTTTATCCAGTCTACAATTGATGGACCTTAAGGCTGATTCCATGACTTTGCAATTGTGAATAGTGCTGCAATAAATATATATGCATTTGTCTTTATGGTAGAATTATTTACATTTCTTTGGGAATATACCCAATAATGGGATTTCTAGGTGGAATGGTAGTACTGTTTTAAGTTTTTTTAGGAATCACTACACTGCTTTCCACAGTAGTTGAACTAATTTACATTCCCACCAAGATTATATAAGTGCTCCCTTTTCTCCACAACCATGCTAGTATGTTCATTGTAAACATGTTAAGTTTTAATTATAGTCATTCTGACTGATATGAGATGGCATCTCATTGTGATTTTGATTTGCATTTCTCTTATGATTAGTGATGTTGAGCATTTTTTAATTTTTCTTGGCCACATGTATGTCTTCTTGTGAAAAGCATCTGTTCATGTCCTTTGCCCATTGCCCACTTTTTAATGGGGTACTTTGCATTTTGCTTGTAAATGTGTTTACATTCCCTACAGAGTCTGGAAAAAAATTTGCATAGTTTCCAGATAATTTCTCTGAATCTGTAGCTTGTCTATTATTATTATTATTTTTTTCTGTGCAGAAGCCCTTTAGTTTAATTAGGCCCCATTTGTCAAGGTTTGTTTCTGTTGCAATTGCTTTTAGCATCTTTATCATAAAATCATTTCCAGGTCCTATGCTATTTCCTAGGTTATCTTCCAGGGTTTTTATCATTTTAGGTTTTACATTTAAGTCTTTAATCAATCTTAAGTTAATTTTTGTATATAGTATAAGGAAAGGGTCTAGTTTCAATCTTCTGCATAAAGTTAGCCTGTTATCTCAGCAGCATTTATTGAATAGGGAGTTTTTTTCCCCATTGTTTGTTTTTGTTTGCCTTGCCAAAGATCAGATGACTGTAGGCATGTGGCATTATTTTTGGACTCTATTCTGTTCCATTGGTCTATGTGTCTGTTTTTGTACCAGTACCATGTTGTTTTAGTCACTGTAGTTTTATTGTGTAGTTTGAAGTTGGGTAACATGATGCTTCAAGCTTTTTTCTTTTTGCTTAGAATTGCCTCGGCTATTTAGGCTCCATTTTTGGATTTATATAAGTTTTAAAATCGTTTCTGTTTTCTAATTCTGTGAAGAGTGTCATTGGTAGCTTGAAATAAATAGCATTGAATCTGTAAATAGCTTTGGGCAGTGTGGTCGTTTTAATCCTCTCCATGAGCATATAATGGATTCCATTGGTTTGTGTCATCTGTGGATTCTTTGAGCAATGTTTTGTAATTCTCATTGTAGAGATCTTTTATTTCCTTGGTTAGCTGTAGTCCTAAGTATTTTATTATTTTTGTGGTTATTATGAATGGGATTGCATTCTTGCTTTTATAAGATATCTCATGACCAATTTTCTTTTGTAAATGTGAGAACTAGTTCAAGACTTTGGTCTTTAACAAGAAAACTGAACAGTAAGTTGTGTTGTACATCCATAGCTAATTCTCTGTGGTGTGTTTTATGTTTATCTAACTTCCAGTGACAATGTTTGTAACTCATGTAATTATTAAATAATAAGGGGTATTTTTTCAATAAAGTGCATAAAATAAAAACCATTTTTCATAATAAATACAATATCATAAGTGTCATTTTGAAAAATTTACATTTATCCCTTATAATATTCAAGTAATATTTTAATTTTTAAAAACGTTTAAGTAGTGTCTATTTCGCTGACCCTAAGAATATGTTTGCCAGATATAGTGAGCTACTGAATTTCCAATAGGATAAGTTTAAATATGAAGATCCATAAGTTGAAATCTATAAATAAATCTAATGTGAAAAGATATATCAACAGCATTCTTAACTGAGACATTGAAAACTATGTGTAGATTTGTAAGGCAAAGAGGTTGCTATTGTTGGAAATAGTTATTTTGTGTTTATAAATTATTGATACATATACTATCTACATTGATCAAGTTTACAAGTTAATAGTCATTCCAGTTTACATATGTTTGACAAAGCCAGAGAATTTCTGAGAAATCTGGCTAGGCAAACCTGGTAATCTTCACTGGATCGCGAAATTACTGTGCTAATGAGCAAGTCAGACTGACCAAAACCCACAGTAAAAGTGAAGATTAATATTTAGCAATTTCCTAAATTTCAGCACTCAAAATATACATTTGCTTAACTGTTGGGCTGAAAGTACATACAATTGTTACTTATTGACTTCAATTCTCATTTTGCAGACCTCCCAACAGATTATCAATGTCATCTGTGTGTCCTAAGCAGGAACTAGGGAACCCTGAATACTACTCTAACAAGTATGTATTATAAATTCTAAATAGCAAACCCTTTCACATCCATGTAATACTCTATTCCTCAAAGTTCTTTGTACTTATGGGCCATGATTGATTCTGAGCAAAATGGAGTCATTTTCTGTCCCCTCTTACCTCCCTTGCCCCATCTCCTACTCCAAGTGAGTCAACTTACTTGCAGGGCCGTGAGCACATTATCATATTCATACTTTTTTCTTCCTCAAGTGTTGTCTTCTCTGCTGGGACCACTCTTATTATTGTAACACTCTTTCATCTGGCTCAGTCCAATTTTGCCTTCAGTACTCAGCAAAATCTGTGATATTTCTGAGAATTTACTGATTTTCTAGCACAATTTTTAAAAATTATTCTGTGTATACCTCTAGCATGGAATTAATAATAAAGCATTATAAATATTATTTGGTTTGTCTGTTGCTCCAATTACGCTTTTTTTAGAAAAGAGAAGGGTTAATATTAATATTTATATCTTTAATATAACTTATTGAATAAATAAGTAAATTATATTCAATATAAACTTCTAGTACCTTATGTTTCTTAATCTCTTTGTTTAATATGAACCTATAAACATAATGATTGGCCCCAGTGTTTGTAATGCATATATATTTTAATAATGTTCTGTAATAATGAAAAATTTTAGTTTGGGGAGCACTGAGACTATTCCCATCACCACGCTAATTACTTTTCCTGAAGCTCTGAATATGGCAGGGTGGTAAGACAGAAGGCTGGATTCTGCTTTATTATTAGGTTTAAAATCAACTACATGTTCTCTTCTTTGAGGGACTGCTAGACCTTACAAATTGACATCTGCTACTAAGGCAAAGTCACTGATTTGTGGCCAAAATTCTCAGGATTAGGAAAAATCAATAGGAGTTACTTAAGTTATATGAGCCCTTCTAGTGCCTGGTTTCAGACCATTCTCTGGTTCCCACAAGGATATCATTTTAATGAGAGAACTAAACTACTTGTATCTTATAATTAACTCCAAAAGGCAATCTTTTAGAAGCAAATTATTTTGCTGATGTTAATAATTACTGGTTTCCCATTGAAGTGAAGAGGGTACAGTTTTATAGTCAGATTAAACCTAAACTTTTTGGCTCTAAAAGATTTCCAATCTCAAAGCATTTAAATTTGCTTCTGCAAAAATTCTTAATTTTTAAATTTTAAATATTAAGAAAAATACTTAATTTAAATATTAAGAAAAATACCTAATTTTTTCTTAATATTTACTTTTTAATTATAAGTGAAACACAAATCTATTTTCCAGAGTTCATTTACTCTTGTATGCAATACAAAATGAATTCAACCCTGATTTGATCATTACACATTGTAGCTATGTAACAAAAATTATATGTACCCTCAAAATATGAACAACTATTATTTAATAGTTGTTCAATACAAAATTAAAAATAATTATATACTTTTTTAAAACTCCACTTTTTCTGCTTTATCTAATGTAATTCTCAGAACAATCCCTTAAAGTGGCTACTATAATTTCATTTTAGGGATCATAAAGGTAAAATTTAGGTTAAAAGATTTTTTTTTAATTTCAAAAGTCAGAGCTAGTCAGCAAAAGATAAACAAAGACATGTCTTAGCAACTCTAAATTTAAATTCCCATAAAATCTCACCCAACTCTTCCAGAAAGTCTTTTAGGATGCCTACTCCTACTACTTATTCTACCATTTGAGATAGCCTTTTGTTATCAGCACTGATGGAACTGATGTTTATGTCAAGGCTTTTGGCTCCTAACACTCCAGAGCTACAAACCTTCAAGTGACTAAGGTATCATTGCATTCCAAATGCAAAAGCCATGGTTCTTCTATGCAAAAGTACTAAAATGCACCTCTTCCTGACTCTGTATCACACTTTGTTATCTGGGTCTAAGTGGGTACTACATAAGGTCCAGTGTGAAAGCAGTTGCTCTAGTTTCTAATTACAAATCCTCTCTCCTTAAGTCCTGGGAATGTTTCTAGGAAACTGAATCAAGTGATTAATGTCAAAAACAGGTAACATGCAACCTTTCTCTTACCCCATCATTCCAAACGTATCCCCACTCACTCCGTCTCCAAAACTCTTATCAGAAATAGATTGTCTCATATAAATTAAGTTGGTCAAATCTATTTGCTCTGTGCAATCCCCCAAATACACAAGATATATCTGACATAGGTACATTTCACCATTAGTTTACCAGCTCCTAAACTACTTTGGGTAATATATTAGGTGCTCATTAAATATTTATTGAATAAATGGAGGAGTAGATAAGTGCATTTCTCAAACCGTATCTTACAATTAATGAATGGATGGTGCATTCCTCAAACCGTATCTTAGCAATGACAGATTTCATTCTAGTTAGTGTACCCTTCTCTCTTCCTTTCCACACTGTGCCTTTCTTCCTCTCCACCACCAGCACATACATGCACACATATATACACTGGAATACATGCTCCAAAAGTGGCATATGGAAAGGAAAACTAATTTTAGATTTATTTAAATAAAGTTATTCAAACAAATGTCTAGTTACATTTTCCCAACTTTTCTGTTGTAGTTTCCATTGTTCATTCTGTTTAGAATACATTTCTAACTTTACTATATCAACTACTTTAAAAAAAATTAAGACACATTTTATATGTCAGTTTTTCTCTAACGCAGTCTCTGATTTCCCTAGGGAGAAAAAAAAGTTAAAAAAAAATGTCGCATACAGAACTTATCTGAAATTTCAGTTCATCACTGAAGAGCTGTTATTGTAGTTATCAATTTTAATGAGACAATTCAATCATTTGAACAATAGAAGAGCATAGTAAATAGCTATTTACTGTAGTGAAATTGACCCAGAGCCACAAAGTGTTGAAACAAAAAGCAGTGATTTTTGATAATGGAGGTGGATAGGTGTGACCAGGAACAAACATGGTACTTTTTTATTTTTCTCTGAAGTTAATGTCTACGTTAAGCTAGAACTACTATGATTAATTGTAGCGTGTGTCCTCTCCATTTCTTAGTTATAAAATGAAGAATAAAACGATCTGGTCTAAAATGCACATCCTCTCTTTTATTACCAAGTGCCAAAGACTCAAAAATGTTCTGCCCATAGCAATTTCATTATAATATGGGCTAGGGATCCAACTTGAATGAAGTTACTATATAACCATTTTTTGGGAGATACTCAGTATCTCTTCAAAAACTTGATCTTTTTTCTTGATTTTAGTTTCTTTTATCCTAAACATTCAGCCTAATTTAGCCTTCAGTGACACTACTATATAAGAATTTTAGTGTATATATAGAAATGTAATTTTTCTCATTTTTTTGCTATAAACAACAAATATTGATTTATTTGTTCATATGTACAATATATTTTTGTTGTATTTATCTACTATGATTAGTAACATCAACAGAAGGATGTGCTGGATGAACTGTGTCCCCACATAATGAAGGCAAATGTTTTTCTACTTCCCTTGGAAGCCATTTTAGTACTCAGATTTTCTATCGACAAGATGCTAGCCCACCTGTCCTAGTCCTGTCCTTTTTTTTTGGGAAGATTGAGAAATCCATACTTAAAAATAACTGTGAGAATAAATAATTCTCAATTGTGTTGTGTTCCAAAGTTGTGTATCCAAAGATAGCTCAGGAGCTACTGAAATGGCTCCTTCCTTCACATCAATAAATTTGTTACTTGTTTTAGAAAAACCTATGAGAGAAAACAACCATGATGTTAAATTTACATATTTACTTAACATAATCACCCCCCATATTTTTACAAATTAATGTTGAGATAATAGTGGAGGATGGAATGTCACAGCCAGGAAGTCCGTTAGAGTGTGATTCAGTCAAACTTTAGATATTAAAGCAGGCTTAAGTGCAAAACATCATCTTCACTCTTTGCTCTGATTTAAGTCCATATATTTAATTCATTTTGAAATGTCACATACAAGTAAATATACGTAGTTTATGAATATAAAAAGCCAAGACAGGCACAATTAGTAAAAGGTCAAGGAACTCTCTGTCAGATCATTATTGAAGATTTTAGAACCTCTTTTATACTTTGTTTAAGAAATAAGTAACAAATCATTCATGTTCACTGATAATATTGCAAAAGGCTACTCTGAATGTACTGTGTATTAGTTTCCTGTTGATGCTGTAACACATTACCCCAAATTCAGTGACTTAAAATAATACAAATTTGTTATCTTGCAGTTCTGTAGGTTAGAAGTCCAACATGGATCTCATTGGAATAAAAATCACATTGTTGACTGTGCTGCTTTCTTTCTGGAAGCTCTATTAAAAAAATTGGTTGTTTTGCTTTTTCCAGTATCCAGAGGCCACCTGCATTCCCTGACTCAGGGCTCCTTCCTCCATCTTCAAAGCCAGCAGTATTGCATTTCTGTAAAAATTATTTGGTAGTTACATCACCCTGTAACTCTTCTCTGCCTGTGTCTTCTACTTTTAAGTATGCTTGTGATTCATACTGGGTATACCTAGATATTCCAGTATAATCTCCCAATTTTAATGTCAGAAACATTAATTCCAACTGAAATCTCAATTCAGTTATCTTTGACATATCCACAAGTTTCTGATATAAAGAGATTCAACTCTGTAGAGGAGGCCATTATCTGCCTTCTGTATCTAATATATCCTATTTTCCTCATTTTACCTGGAAAAAAATTAGAAGTCATTGTCTAGATCATTCCACACGGAAACACCATTATGGTTTCAACTGGGAAGTTACTTGCTTCTGTCTTAATTAGATATACTATATCTTAACTTGAAGGGTTTTTCCTCCTGTTCTACCCTCCCAAAAGCTGCTGAGGTTTTGGCTGTGGACGAAAGGAACGCAATGATGCCTTTGCATAAGAAATTGTTGAAATTTAAAGGTATGTCCTCAAAAGAGACAGGAAATTACAGATATACTTACTGAAATTGCCTGCAATGAAAGTCAAGTAACCTAGAAGGAAATTCTTCTGATACTGCATTTGTCTTAGAGGAATTTTATGGTTGCTGTATAGGAAAATACTTGTATACTACAGAAGCTTCAAAGAGAAGTAGCACCATTCTTTGGAATACACTTTATGGAAAGTTCTTAAGTGAGATCCTTCTTTGCATTAATTATGAGTATAAACATAATATCTCTCAGAGCAAAAAGAATTGAAAGGTCTGAGGTTGTCAGACACACATGTGCTTCATACCTACGAGATCCTCATAACCTCTTCCTGTTTGACTAAATTACAGTGAGTCAAAGGACAGTGGGGTAGGGGTGGGGAGAGGTTGGTGATTAGTGTCATAATTGAAAAAACATAATGAAATCTGCTGAGTTTTAAAAATAACAATTATCATAAATGGATTATGTTTCCAGTTATTGCTATTTTTTAATAGAAAATAAATTTATAAATTTTTAATCCCTTCTAAGAGTTCAAGATCTCATTCAGTCTTCTTCCATCAGTGAATGCTTTTCAGAAACACCTGAGAAGCTATTTAAATGTCCCATATTCTCTCATCGTCCTTACCCTGCCAATGTCAGTAAGTGTTGGGGAAATAGAGCTTGAGGTATGGACAAGCTTTCAAAGAAAAACAATTTCAAAGTGATTATGACATCACAAATAGTTAAGAATCATTTGTATTCATTTCTATATAAACGTTTAATATAGTATAAAAAGCATTGAGTGGGAGTGAAAAAGAGGGGATTTAAAAAAGACCAAATCTTCTTAGCACCAATCAGATGCTACCTGACTCTTGCAGGATATAAATTCAGTGGGAGAAATGCATCCAGTTTAGAGGAAATCATTTGACACAAGGCATAGATGCAAAAACAGTCACGTATTCTTGGAACTCAAGTGGTTCTGTTTTGTTGCAGAATACACTGTGAGCAAAGATTTGGGGAGGGTTGAGATAGGCAGACACCAGAAATTGGATCAAATGGCATTATATACTAAATAGTATAAAACTTATGCCTTATTCAATTAACAATGGAAAATCACTGATGAGTTTTGATGTATGGAACTTACATTGGTTAATATGTTGGTGTCACTATCAAAACTGACTTTTAAAATGCTACACACTATCCCCAAGATCCCAATTCTGGTAATATCAACTGGTCCTCTGGTGGACTGGGAATCAAAATGTCAAATTTGGATAGGAGTTTGAAAATTATTTCAACCAAATTCTTAAACATAGCTGAGAATCCCAGACATACCGATATACATTCTAATAGTAACTAATAAAATAACTGAGTATGGAGACCTCATTAAGAAGTTTGCGGTGGCTCATGCCTGTAATCCCAGCACTTTGGGAGGCCAAGGCGGGTAGATCACTTGAGGTCAGGAGTCCAAGAGTAGCCTGGCCAACATGGCAAAACCCCATCTCTACTAAAAATACAAAAAAATTAGCTGGCTGTGGTGGTGCGTGCCTGTAATCCCAGCCACTCAGGAGGCTGAAGCAGGGGAATCTCTTGAACCCCGGAGGCGGAGGTTGTAGTGAGCCAAGATCGTGCCATTACACTCCAGCCTAGGAGACAGAGCGAGACACCCTTTCAAAAAAAAAAAAAAAAAAAGAGGTTTGCTATTAAAGAGATTCTGACCTGTAACTTGAAATGTTTGCTCTAGTTTTTTCTGTTACGAATGCTTACCAGTTTATAAAACTCAGTTCCATACTTTGTTCTTTCCATCCTCTAAGTATCATTTGCTCATAAAATTATCACAATAGAATTTGTTTATTAATTCAGTGAAAGTAGCAACTTTCAAAACCAATAGAAGTATCTTTGGGTGACTTAGACAAATACAAAAGAAAATACAATAAGAGGACTGTCATTGTTTAATGTTGTAGAAACTTCATCACAGTCACTATCAGCAATACCAAGATTCTCACTGTCACCTCAAAGACTTGTGAAGTTTAAGTTGGAGAATTTATACACTTTAAAGTCATTTATACACTTTAAAAAATTACCTGGACTTGTCACTGTTGTGCTAAGTAAACCAGGAGAAGGTTTTTCACTTGGTAACAAATGTAAATATGGAATAGCACATCCTCCAAAGGCTATATACCACACTGATAATTCATTCATTCAAATAGCACATTTATTGACATAAATTCATGTATACATGTATGTGTGTACACAAACACATACATACTTGTCTTCCTTAGTCTTTCATAATCAAGAGGAAGAGGCCCACATCTTTTATGTCAGATGATGAACAGCTCTTTGAGGGATAATAGGATAAGGATATTTTAGGGTAGGACAGGGTAATATACGATAAGGCAGACAGGATATTTTAACACTTGCGGAGGATAAAATATAGAGGAGAAAGTTCTGAAGCCGGAAACCAGTGAGAGGGATATTTTAAAAATCTAGGCAAGAGATATTGGTAGCTTAGAGAAGAATGTAGTGGTGGGAGTCACAAGAACAGGTTTAACCTGATTCTATGTCTTGAAGGCATAGCTCACAGAATTTGCTGATGTTTAGTTGGAGCCTTAAAGAGAAATATATATACAAGGCTAGCTCTAAGACATTCAGTATTCAATCTGGACAACCAGAATAATAAAACTGTAATTATTAAGATGGAGAAGACTGTAGGAAAAGCAGGTGTGTGTGTGTGTGTGTGTGTGTGTGTGTGTTGAAAGTTCAGTTTTGTGCACGTCAAGCTGGAGATGTGTTTTATACATTCAAGCAGAAATGTCAAATCGGCGTTGAATTTGGCAGTTTGGATTTCATGGCAAAGAACAAGGCAAGAGATAGACATCTGGGAATTGTCAGCATATAGAACAGGTGTTGGTTTTCTGCTCACCTTCTATGATCTATGTGATGAATGAGATCAACTAAGGTAAAGGGAGAAACAAGGTCAGAACACTGAGCCCTTGAAGCGTTCCAACTTTGAGAGCAAGGACAGGAGGAAAAGCCAGAAAAGGAGACTACAAAATATTTACCAGAGAGCAAGGAGGAGAATGGACGGAGTCATGCGCCATGAGGCAAATGGGAAAAAACAAGTGTTTCATGAAGTTATTGGTCAAGAAGTTGCGGTAATCAAGTAAGAAGAAAAATGAGAATCGACCTTCGGTTTAGCAGCATTGAGGTAACTGATAGCCCTAACACGAGCTGTTTCAGTAGCATGGTGGACTCTGAGAAGTATGGGAGAAGAGAAATATTATCATCAAATGTGAGCAATTGTCTTGTGCATTTTGCTCTAATGGGTAGCAGACAAACAGGCCAAAATGAAAGGGAAATGTTGAGTGAAGAAATACTAATTTTTAAAGATGAGAACTGTTTGAGACCAGCCTGGCCAATATGATGAAACTCCGTCTCTACTAAAAAAATAATAATAATACAAAAATTACCCAGGTGTGGTGGCACGCACCTGTAGTCCCAGCTACTCGAGGGCTGAGGCAGAAGAATTGCTTAAACCCAGGAGGCAGAGGTTGCAGTGAGCCGAGATCATGCCATTGCACACCAGCCTGGGCAACAGAGTGAGACTCTGTCTCCAAAAAAAAAAAAAAAAAAAAAAAAAAAAGATGAGACCTATAACCTCATAGAATCAATCTAGGATGGTGTGAAAACTGTTGATACGGGAGAAATACAGAAAGATTTCTGGAGCAAGATTCCTGAGTGGAAAGGAGATAATGGAATCTAGTGAACATGTAAACAGGTTGGCTTTGAATGGGACTGCTGAATGCCATCCATAGCAGTGAAAGCAAGGAATTACAATGCAGGTGAGTTGAAAGGGACTGTGGGGAAGCAAATATATTTTTATGTAATTGCTTATATTAGTCAATAAAATAGTAAGCATGATCATTGAGGATTGTAGGGAGGGAGAGGTGTTAGAGATTTGAGGAGAAATGTGAAGACGTGTAGTATGTTATAGAGTGAGTAGATGAAGAAAATGTCATAAACATTAAAACATCTCAAGACAGAAATAAATTCAGAGTCCAAATTAGAAAATATAACTTTATTTATTTTTTCTTCTCATTTCCAGTTCAACAGATGTCTTTTTAATAAAAGTACTTTGGTTTCTTATCCAAGGAGTAAAATAGAAACCACATCCACATTCAAGTGAATTCAGGATAGCTTCCTGTCATAAAAACATAAATGGAAAAGCATAAACATGAGACTTCAGGAAGATATAGAAAAAAATGACAATAAAATGGATTTCAGGCTGTGGTAAGGAAACAAGACAGAATACAGATTTTAAAAACTAGAGATGAACAAAAATGCAGAAGTAAACAATAGAGCAAGACGTCTCATGCTACTTTTGAAATTTCACGTGAAGCATTAAAGAACTAAAGAAGTCACGTAAGAGCAGAGAGAGCAAATCAAAGTAGGTTATGTCTTAAAATACTGTTTGAAACAGAAATTTAGAAATGTAGCCTATAAAGAAAGTAGAAATAATCTTAGAGTAGAACATTTTAGTGTATATGAAGACAGTGGTCTATAGTAGAGGAGGTGTAGGATTTTTAAAATATCTGCATATTTAGGGAAAACACAGATCCATATTTTTCTGTATTGTGAATAACTGAGGAATAAAGATAATCATTATGAATTTATATAGGTTCTCTTATTCACAAGCAATAACAAAGGATATATATATATATCCACATATATCTGTGTGTGTGTATATATATCCACATATATATGTGGAGATACACTCACATACACACCCATAAACACTCATATAGGCATTTAAGCTGTGGTGATGTTTCAACGGTAGTGTTTGAAGAAAATTTTAATTCCAACAACCTGCCAATTTCCCAGTGTCTATGTATTTGTTTCTCTTCAATGATAGTTACTTGATTTGTGCCTACATTTAATTATTAAAAGCATTCTATTTCTATCTACATCTACATCTGAGTATTGAGAGCATGTAGATTGTTTCTCAAGAAGAATGAAGTGAGTTTAAATTCTTTAATATCAAACTAAATCTTTAATTGTTTGATATACTGCTTCTGCAGAAGTTCACCTGTGAAAATTGATATTTGGTAAGAATATTCTGAGGGAAATGTGAACCTAACTTATAAGCAAGATTCTTCCAGGTTTGTACTTTTACTAGACCCGATTAATATAAAGCCATCCATACTCCTGGTCCATAACACTTAGGCTTTGGAAGAGTTGCTTTTGTCAGCTACAAATTAATACTCATCCGTTAACTTTTCTCAGGTGTGATATACAAAACATACATGGTTCGGACATCCATAGTTTTAAATACTGTCTGATGTTGCTGTCAAGGTTATCTCGTTACTCTGTTCAACATTTGAGAATGTCTTTCTGGAGCCATAGTAGAGGGATATTTCTAGGTCTAGGTCAGAAGGTCAGTTACTAAGAAGGCAGTCTAAAAATATCATACCCAGGGGGACACAAATTGTAAAGCAAAGAATAAACAGAGTTCAAGAACTAGAAATTTAGGTCAACAGAAATGCCAAACCTGGAAGATCTATAGCAGAACTTAGTCTGACTGATAAATTGAGAGGGCAGCCTAGAGCAAAGATGATGGATTGATGTGCTTGGTTCTGGATGAGAGTAATGAACACCAATTCTGTCTTCTGTCCCTTTACCTTTAAGCCAGGTCAGAATACCCATACTCATGACAAAGGTGAGATATTTGTACTCTGAGTGTTTCCCATGTACGCATTTTTAACTTGAGCCTGTTCTTATTTTGATCTCCATGCTAGGTTGATATGAAAATTTGGGACTTACAATATCTTAAATCTTTAAGTGTTTGCAAATATTGATATACTGAGCAACCTTGATATTCTGACGGTTTGAGCCTGCAGTCTGCTATTCACTCCTAATTTGTTTTCAGCTTCTAATGTTATATAACCATTGAGCTCTTAGGAATCCATGCCTAACACAAAATCAATGGGGTGTTAATACACTCAGAGATAAATACAGATATAGATATAAATATAAATAAATATCTGATCAAGTTGTTCCAGATGTCCCTCTGTTATTACCTTAGCAAGATGTATAAAGTCCTCATTATTCTCTAGACTATGGATCTTGGGAATGTAAACTAGCAGAAGATAAGGAGAGTTAGCCAGGTGCAGTGGCAAATGCCTGTAATCCCAGCACTTTGGAGGTGCAAGGAGGGCGGATCACGAGGTTAGGAGCCTGAGATCATCTTGGCTAACATGGTGAAACCACGTCTCTACTAAAAATACAAAAAATTAGCTGGGCGTGATAGCACGCACCTGCAGTCCGAGCTACTTGGGAGGCTGAGGCAGGGGAATTGCTTGAACCCAGAGGCAGAGTTTGCAGTGCACCAGGATCGCACCACTGCACTCCAACCTGGAGACAGAGCCGACTCCTTCTCCAAAGGAAAAAAAAAAAAAAAGGATAAGCAGAGCCTGAGAGTAGATATCTACTTGTGTGTCCAAAAGTCAGAAACATGTTTGAATTTGCCTACCTTGAAGTCTACAGTGTATTGCTTAAAGTTGCTTCAGCGTAAGTGATTTTGTCCCCTCTCTCCCTTATAAAGAAAATCAGAACATATTCATTAAAACCTTCAGAATGTATCTTTTTGCATTACTTATATACATATCAATAGTGGCTTCTTACATAAGAAAATATTTAAAAGGCAATGCTTCAAGTACCCTTGCAGTCAGAGCATATTGAAAAGTACAATCAAACAGTTTTCTGCAAAGTTAATATTCACCATTGCTCACTATTGTTAGAATCTCATTTTAATTATTTAATATGCTCAGTCAACATATCCCGGAGTCCTATAAGCTGTCTCCATAGTTGGGCTTGGCAGATCCTTCATTTTGGGGTAGTAGAAGGATGGTATTATGAGGTTACCTTTATGATGAACTGTTCCAGGCTGCAAGCATCATGGGCTCATCTGATATACAGGAAAGTTTGGAGCAAATTTGCTGTCTGGCCAAACCTCCTCTTGACATTAGCACTGGGACTTTTCCAGAAAGTAAGGTGAAGAAACCATCAAAATAGTTGGCCAAATGCAATGATACCTACCGATCTGGTAAAATGAACATTTTCAGTCAGGGAAAGGAAATTTGCTTATAGATAGATGAACCACTTTTAACCGGGCATAGCTCACCTATGCAGCAACATATCTGATACCAGGAAAATTCCCCAATGTGCCAATAACAAAGCTGAAACTCCCAGTTAATTTCACCAGCATTTTTGCCCACATGATCCTAATATACACAAGTAACCTGGCCCTCAAACTGTTCCAAACTGGATTTAGGAGCATCAGACAGTTTTGAGGTAATAACATGCCTCAATCCTGCCAATTCCACTAAGTTGGCCTAAGACGTCTCAGGAATAAATAGATGTCACGGAAAGAAAATTCTCCTTAGAAGTAATTATGATATCTTTCTCAGAGTTATGCTTTCAAGAATGTTCCAGTTATGATTTTTTTCACCAAATGTTTATGCTGCACCATTTTCTCAATCCCACTTGCTATTCACTGGCTATTGATTGGAATACCCACACATTGTAGTTATATTGTCATTATCATCACCTTTACAATGTTTAAGCTTCTGTTCTAACTGAAATTGTTCTTTTCCTCAGGTTGTAATAAATTTTTTTTTGACTAGATAAGATGAAAATATCTCAGAGATTTGGAAAGCAATGTAAAGGAAATTTGGCACCTAGAATCTTTGATGCCACAAATAGCTACATTTACCTGTTAAAAGTCTAGACTCCACAAATACTTGGAAACCAGCTTGAAATGTGGGTTCATTGTGTCTTTCTCCTCCCCTGTGGGGGCCTCTTTTCTATTAAGAAACAATATCTTAATGGTTTTAATATCTGGTAGAGTACATTCCTCCTTAATAATCATTTTTTTCAAAAATACTTTTATTATTCTTGTCTATGGATTCTTGAAAATGAAGAACCTTTCTACATTGACACACACTCCAAAAAATATATTTGGAATTGCGGTTTTCCATTGAATTTGAATTTGTAAACCAATTTACAGAAGAAAGATGTCTTAAAATCTTTTATCTAAAACTTTCTGAACCAGATGTGTTTCAAAACTTAGAAATTTTTATACCTTGAGAAGTTAATATGGGATCAATACTATGTGAAGTTTGTACAAGGTCTATAGTAAAGACTTGTAATCAAATATGCTACTTTGGCCCTGTAATCAAATATACTATTTTGGCCCTAAGAGGGGAGAAAAAAATCTGTAAGTAGGTCACAAATAGGTCACAAAAGTCCATGTAAGGGTTTGTAACAAAACAACTTTCTAAAGAGATCGGTAGATTTTAAAGATTGGTAATGTTAGGAAAAGACTAGTATTTTGTATGCCAGATGTAGGTATTGCGGACCAGCACTTGGTTCTCCCATACAGAATCATAAAACATCTCTCCATTTATTCAAAGGTTTGAAAGGCAACTTTAAAAAGGCATTAATAAAGATTATAGCGTTAACATAAGTTTCATGCATATATTATTAGATTTTCTGTATTTGTTGATCAATTTAGCAACAATACTGAACAATGTGAAACTTCTAAAAATTTATAAGCAAATTAGTAAGGACTGCTATATAATATTTTTGCATAATTATTCTGCATTAACTCGTATTACTTGAATTCTTATTAGTTCTGATAACATTTCAATTGATTGTTTAGGTAAATAAAAATATTCTCTTTTTGAATATTTGTGTTTCATATTAATTCTCCAATTTTTATTGCAATAATATAAACATCTCAAACATTATTAAAAGATACTAAAGACAAGCCTATATTTTCTTTATCTTCAGTCAAAATACGCATAAATATGGATGTATTCAGTCAAAAAATATAGCTGTAAATGTTTAACATATGCATATGTATGTATGTACTTACATATTATATATGCTCATGTATTCATATACCATATATAGTAAGTAAACTTGGCAGTATTTGGGTGTATGTGTACCATTTCAAGCTCATAAAGTTAATCTCTATAAAGGAGGCATTAAGAATTCCTTTTATGAAGAATTATTGTTTAAACAGGGTTGACATTTTGACATATATTGAAATGTTCAAATAGTTCCTTTCTCTGACCTCACGAAGTGATGAAATATATTATGTTATTTTACAATGTTCAATCACCCTTTTTTAAAAATAAGCATTTGGTCATGGTCTATTTTCTTTTACATATTCACTATATTTCATCCATTAATCTTTTTATACTCATAATTGGATTGGTTTTTGGCTGTTTGTCATAATTTTGTTTCAAGTTCACACTAGCTTCATATAATGTAAACACTGCCTTCTCTTTTGTTTTCTTGAGCCTTTTATACAATAAAGATACTCTTCTTATGTGTAAAATAACACAACAATGCTAACATGTGATTTATGGGGGGTAATTCTTTCTTCAATTCACTGACTTTATCCCTGATTTATGTATATTTAAGTTTTCTGTTTTCTTGAGTACATTTGTAGCATCAATATTTCCCCAATACATAAAACATAACTTTAAATTTTGTTTCTGTAGTGATTTTATAATTAAATACTTCTAATAAACTTTGAATATGATAAATGTATCAAAATACTCATTTTACAATATTTATGCTTGTGAAATTATATTTTATGTAAACATTTGAGTACATGATTTTATATTGTTTAGTTATGTAATTCTATAATTAAATACAACCATATTATAATACTATATGTACATAAAATTATAAAACCAAAAAATTTTGAAATAGCATTCTGTGTGATATCATACACTCAGATCTTTCTTAACAGTTTGGGCTCACCCTTTAAACAAAAAATTATTTATTCAATGCTAGTGTAGACTTCTCTTAAAGCATATGTATTGCACAGATATCTTGAGGCAAAATACAAGTTTTCTGACCTTTACATTACCAAAGAATTTTTTCCTAGAGATGATTCTGACATCTCCTGGGAATTCTTAAACTGTCCGATGGGTAATGGATATTCAAAGACTTAACTCACTAGAAATGATCTTTCCCATGACAGATACTTTAACCAATAGGACAATATTTTGTTAAACTCATTTATTATCACAATTTTGTAATGTTAAATGGCAGCAGCAGTAATAAGTTTAGGAAGATTCACATATCAATATCTAATCACTAAGCCAACATAGTGGCTTCATATAAGCACCAGTTAATAATTACCAGGCATTACTTAAGAATCATGTGTCTAATATAATGAATCTGTGTATTAAGAACAATCATTTTAATAAGTCACACTCGACTATATTCTGCCAGAATAATTGTTTATTACCAGCAATCATGTAATTAATTTTACCTGAATTTGAGGTCCTCAACAAAAAAACTTTTAAAAAATAATTTTTAAATATTAACATCTTTGTGCTGACTTTATCCAAATAGCTGCCTACTTGAATATTTATGAGGTACCATCTGGACCTAATGAATGGTTAGGAAACATAAGAAAATAAAAGACAGAGGAGAGAGGAGATGTTAATTCTAAGAGAAGACTAGTGAAGCTCAAGTTTTGAATGGATAATTTGTCATCATAAGTTTTCTACATTTTTCTACATTTTTCTGGAATTTTTGATAGTTGGAAGTCATATCTTCTTCAATAGAAGGTTGATGCTATATAAGAATGAATTGAATTGTTTAAATATATTCATTGAAATTTATTAATATACACAAAACATACACTTTATTTTTTATTCTATGTAATGTTATTTTTATCAGTTTCATACCTATTAAATCATCAAAAATTCCACATTAAACATTTGATTTGGCCCCAAAATCACAGAGTAAACAAGGGGATAGGTGGAAAGTGCTATACTGGGAACCAAATAACTCAATATATTACTGTTTAATTAGTTGTAGGTCCTTTTTCAAGGTAGTTAAACTATGTTGTTCTCAGTCTTCTCATTAGTAAATAAGTTTGTATGATAAGGAATCATTAGGAAAAAATGAAAAAAGAAAACCACAGGCCAATCTTCCTGATGAACATAGGCACAAAATTCCTCAACAAAATACTGGCAAACCAAATCCAGCAGCATATGAAAAAGTTAATTTGCCACAATCAAGTAGGCTTCATTGCTGGGATGCAAGGTTGGTTCAAGAGATGCAAATCAATAAATATGATTCACCACATATACAGAATTAAAAATAAAAACCACATATTAATCTCAATAGAAGCAGAAAAAGCTTTCAGTAAACTCCAACATCCCTTAATGATAAAACTCTCATGCGATTTTAGGCATTGAAGGAATACACATGAAAATAATAGGAGCCATCTATGACAAACCGATAACCAACATCATACTGAATGGCAAAGGCTGGAAGCATTCGTTTTGAAGATGAGAACGTGACAAGGATGCCCACTCTCACCACTTCTATTCCACATATAATAGTACTGGAAGTCCTAGTCAGAGCAAGCAAGCAAGAGAAAGAAAAGACACTCGAAGAGGAAAATAAGAAGTCACACTATCTCTCTTCCCTAACAGTATAATTTTGTACTGAGAAAACACTGAAGACTTCACCAAATAGTGCTTGGAGTTGACAAATAATGTCAGTAAAATTTCACAACACAAAATCAATGTACAAAAATCAGCAATATTTCTATATACAAATAATGTTCAAGCTTAGAGCCAAATCAAGAATGCAATATCATTTACAATAGCCATTCAAAAACAAAAAACAACAAATTACCTAGGAATACTTCTAAACAAGGAGGTGAAAGATCTCTGGAAGAACTACAACACACTGCTGAAAGAAATCAGAGATGACATAAACAAATGGAATAACATTCCATGTTCATGGATGGGAAGAATCAGTATCATTAAAATGATTGATCATATGACCCAAAGCAATTTATAGATTCAGTGCTATTCCTTTCAAACTACCAACACCATTTTTCACAGAAATAGAAAAAAACTACTCTAAAAATCATATGGCACCAAAAAAGATCCCAAATAGCAAAAGCAATCAGAACCAAAAAGAACAAAGCTGTAGGCATCACATTATCTGAATTCAAACTATGCTACCAGGCTATAGAAACCCAAACAGCATGGTACTGGTACAAAAACAGACACATAGACCAAATGAACAGAATAGAGAACCCAGAAATAAACCTGCGTACCTACAGCCATCTAATCTAATTCAACTAAAGAGCTGCACAGAAAAAAGAAACTAACAACAGAATAAACAGACAACATGCAGGAGGGGAGAAAATATCTGCAAACTATGTATCTGACAAAGTTCTAATATCTATAATCTGTAAAGAACTTAAATAATTCAACAACCAAAAAAAAGAAGTGGGTAAAGACATGAACAGACACTTCTCAAAATAAAACATAAAAGTGGCCAATGAACATGTGGAAGAATGCTCAACTTCACTATTCGTAACAGAAATGCAAATCAAAATCACAATGAGATATCATCTTACATCAATAAGAATGTCTATTATTAAAAAGTCAAAAAATAACAGATGCTGACAAGGTTGCAGAGAAAATGGAATGCTTACACACTTTTGGTTAAGAATATAAATTAGTTCAGCTGCTGTGGAAAGCAGTTTGGAGATTTCTCAGAGAATTTAAAAATAGGACTTCCATTCATCAGAACAATCCCATTATTGCTCTGGGATATATAAACAGATAAGCATAAGTCATTCTACCATAAATATGTAAATATGCATGCACTATTCATAATATCAGAGACATGGAATCAACCTAGATGCCCATCAACAGTGGACTGGATAAAGGAAATGTGGTATGTGTTACTGGAAGGAAGGCCTTGAATGTGAGTTGTCCAGGTCCTTGGTGTTTTGAACAAAGAATTGACAAAACGCACAAAGTAACAAAGTAACAAAATGAAGGAATGAAGCAGCAAAAGCAGGGATTTATTAAAGCAAGAAGGCACTTCACAGGGTGATAGTGGGCCCCAGCAAGTGGCTCAAGGGCCCAGTTACAAAGCTTTCTGCGGTCCCTATTGGCTACCCCTTATCTGGATGAAGGATTTGGCCCCTGGCTAATGAACAACTGAGGTGAATTGGCCCCGGGATCAACAGGGCCGGAGTGAATTAGTGCCCTATGCAGATGAAGGGATGGCCCTTGCTTGGCCCAGGGCACCTTTCTGTTCTGTCTGAGACTTCTTGGAAGGAGGAGGATTGTAGGGAGAGAAGACTTTGATCCTCTGTTACTTGGACCTGGGAGATGAGGCTTTTCCTTTTGGTCCAGCTTTAGGAAGTTGGTGTTAATAGGTTCCCTGTCCTCAGACCCGAGTGTCTCCCTTTTGATCCAGCTTTAGGAAATTATCACAATTTGGCCTTAGATGCCCTACCTGCATACCTTTGTGTTTTCCTTTTGATTCAGCTTTAGAAAGTCAGCACAAATTAGCCTGAAGTTCTCTGCCTCCAAACCCTGTTCTCCTGCCTCAGTACCTATGCACTAGGGAATACTACACAGCCATATAAAGGAAAGAAATAATGTCCTTGGCAGCAACATGAATGCAACTGGAGGCCATTATCCTAAGCAAATTAACACAGGAACACAAAACCAAACACTGCCTATTCTCAATTATAATTATGTCAGAGCTAAACACTTGGTACTCAGGGACATAAAGATGGCAACAGTAGACACTGGGGACCACTAAAAGGGGGAGAAAGGAAGGGAGCAAGGTTTGAAAAGCTAACTATTGGGAAATACGCTCAGTATCTAGATGAGAAGATCAGTCATACCCCAAACCTCATCAGTACACAATATACCCATGTAACACTCCTACAAAGGTACCTGCTGAATCTAAAAGTTGAAAAAATATATATATACACACACACACCCATATATATATATACAAACACACACACACACACATACACACACATATATATATGTATGAGAGAACTATTCCTTTCAAATTCTAAATGGTGAATAGTCTTTGGACTATTAATCTTATTTGATATCTTCATAAATAAAATGACTCCCACTAGTTTTCATAGATTTTGTTTCTTGCAGAAGGAATATGTGATGGCTAAGATGTGAAAAATAATCCATGATCATAAACCAAAGGAAAATGAGTATGTTTTTTACTAAAATGAACTAAAACAGTTTGTTTTATTTCTGGAAGTCATAAAAACAATTTAGAAACTAATCACTCAACTCAAGTCAAAAGGAATTCCAAATGGAATAAAAACATAAGTAAAAAAAAAAAGCATAAAATTATTAGAAAACACAAACAACAACTGTAAGAAGAAACATGTATTTAGCATATACTTTGTGGTAGGTGAGAGCTGAATGAAAAAATTTCAGAATCTGATGAGCTGCTAAATATCATGCTAGTAGTTTAACATGGGTTTCATATGGGCAATGTGTACAATGTGTAGTTTTTTATAAAGTGCTTTACACTATAAAAGTTGTCAAATGCATATGTCAGAGTTTTCTAATTTCTCCAGAGAGCTGGTTGTTAAACATTTACCAGCATACTACTACCTACATGTAACTGTTTATCATGAGCCTAATAACTAATCAGCTAAATGTCACAAATGAGGAGACAAGTGCAAAAATTAAAACTGAATTGATATCAAGAAAACTTTTAAAAAATTAAATGCAGACATGAAATCACAAATGGAGTACTGATATCTTGCATTAAATAAATAACATGACAAATACTATTTATTTTTACATGGTAAAGAATTTATACAAATTATAAGATGAGCACGCTGATAAAAATCAAAGTACAGGAAATAAGCAAGCTGAAGAAAAGGATTATGCAAGATTAATGTAAAGGAAACAAAACATTCCCTAAACTTGTAAGACCCTACTTTTTTCATAAATCAACAACAAAATATAAAATCCTAATATTGTAGATGACAATTGGTTTATAGAGAAAAAACAAACACACATACATATTCATCCCACTGGTCAAGTTTTGAATGATGTATACAGTAAACAAATAATTATGTAAAAACAAATCATCAAATAATATGTATTCTTATGCATATACTCACCACATTAATATTTTGGAAGGATATATAAGAAACTATTGGCATTGGCAATGTACTCTCTGCAGATATTATAGGTGTCAGTGAAGACAGGAAGCAGTAGTAAGAGGGAGAATATTCACTTTATATAATTTTATAGCTCTACTTTTAAACCATATGAATACGTTTTTATTAAAAATATCAAGTAATAAATTTAGAATGCTAAGAAAAAACTGAATGTATGATGTAAATTGTATTGTAAATGCTATATAGATATGAATACATAGAATGAAGAGTCAAAAGAGAAACACATATGTTCAGCATTTATTTCGTTTTCTTTCAGTTTCATATTTACTTTGCCTTGTTATCCAAATATTCTAAAGGATTAAATTTAATAATCAGAATAAAATATATATTATGGAATTAGGATATACACTGGGGGGGTGGTCCTAAACTCCTTTGACAGATGTAGTTAGGAGAATACCGTATTTTTATATTTCATAAAATTCAATCAAAGGGAAAAAATAAAACACAGCAGGTGGAAAATTTTTCTTCATGGAAATTGATGCATGAGATTTCTTGGCTTTGAAAATGTTGGGAAAAGTGGCCTTAATACTGAAAATATATGTTGTTCCCAGGCAGTTTTTGCATGTACAAAGAACCATTTGAGATTCTTAGTAAGATACAGATTTCTGACCTCTACTCCCTGCAGACATTCCTTCAACTATATAGGGCTTAAGACTGGGTGTGATATCCAGATTATATTTTCACCGTAGTCTGGAACTATTTTCCCTGAAAGCTCACATGTTAACAATGTATTCAAGCATTATCAAGATTGCAATGGGTAATAGGAGGATGTTTGTTTTCATCTTCAAATAGCAAGTGGTTCAAATTTCTCGTTTTACAAATTATAATATGTTCCCATTTTAAATGGGGTATCAGATGCTCTGTGACTGAGGCAAACATTTAGTTACATAAGGAAAAAAAAAAAAAAAACTGATGAAAAGTCGTTTTCAAGAGTGAGGTATTTTAGGCCAGCTGTGATGGCTCGCACCTGTAATTCTAGCATTTTGGGAGGACAAGGCAGGTGGATCATTTGAGGCCAGGAGTTCAAGACCAGCCTGGTCAACATGGAGAAACCCCATCTCGACTAAAAATACAGAAATTTGCGATTTGTGCATGCCTGTAATCCCAAGTACTTGGGAGACTGAGGCAAGAGAATCCCTTGAACCCAGGAGGCAGAGTTTGCAGTTAGCCGAGATTGCACCGCTGCAATCCAGCCTGGGTGGCAGAGTGAGACTCTGCATATAAGAGTGAAACAACTGATATGTGCACACTCTTCACTGGTACTTGTGAACATGAATCATGAACTTTCCATGATTTCTTTTGAATTGTATAGATCATGAAAGTAATAGATTTTGATGTAATATATATATATACATACAATATTAAAATTCTGAGCCTTAAATGTGTGTATAGAAGTATAGTTTAAATTAGATCTCTCATGAAGCAAATAAAAATCTATCATGAATTTAGAATGGTCATGAGACCCACCTTCTGCTTAAAAAAAAATCACAGCCTACATAAGCGTTGTATTCAGGGTAAAAACATTATAATGCCTGGAGAGATATCTTTCTTTCATAACTTTATTTCATAAAGGCAGTAAGCAGAAAGGATAAAAAAGGAAGAGTGTGTGGTAAAGCTTCAGAAAGAAGTTAAGAAATTCACAACACTTTAAAAAAAAAAAAAAAAAAAAAGCTCTGGAGAGAAACTATGTGGTCAGGGAGCCAATTATAAACCAGAATACAAAGGACTTGTTCCACACAGGAGCTACTAAGAAAGCTGTCACCCAGAAACAGAAATGCAGGAAACAGATTATCCATGAGGTGATAACATAAAGCCTCATAAGTGAATGAACTATCTCTTAAAGACACAGAAAAAAAGAAAAACAAGGAAAGGCAGCAGGAGAGACTGACCATAAATGCTGATCCATTAAAAAATAAATTTAAAATGCTGTTAATATGATGCAACATAAACAAGAAAACTATCAAGAACATAGGAAGGTCATATGACTACCACTGTTTTTGAAAGGACTAAAAAAGGAACACCAACTATTGCATTTTCATTGCATAATTATCATTTATGTAGCTATGCAAGTATATAAATATGGTAGTCATCAACTCAGGGCCAATTCTGTTTGTAATATCACCCTTTCACTAACCCTCCCCACCATCACTGTATTATTTTGAATTTTGAAACAAATTTCAAACATTGTATCATCTTATTTGTGTGTGTGCCTGTATAATTAATACAATTTATTTTATTTTGTGTAGATTTGTAGGCCTTCATTCTTGAAAATTTTTATACAATTTGTTTTATATTGTTTAAAATATTTTTATGTTACCAAGTCAAATCTAAACAATATGCTATATTCAAGGAAACCCAGATTCTCCCTCTACCCAGCAATATTCTGCTTAACAATTTGGTTCTGAGTTTCTGGATTGAGGATTGACAGATATGTCACCCTTTAATTTCTGTACTGTCTGATGTAGAAAGTTGAAAATTATAACATAAACTCTGTATCTCAAATACACTTTTCTCTAAATCTCAGATTTATAATAAATGATAACAAATTTCTTTCCAGTACTTGTTATATGTGCCATTGCATGTACATTATTATATAATTTTCATAACAGCCTGGTAGTATAAGAATTATTTGTGTGTGTACGAACAGGAAATCTGAGACAAAGAGATCTTAATTATCTAACACACTCATAAATATCAAAATTAGAAACTGATAGTGCTATATAAGAAGGAAACTGAATAAATGAATTACCTACTCTGTGATTGGCTGCTTTGAACACAGGTGCAGCACAAAGGAAAAGCTATATTGATAAGCAATATCTTTAATTAGGGAATAAGGAGCACAAGGGAATTTCTATCATCAAATTATTACAACAGAATTGAGTCATATTTTGAAGTAACGTCAATAAGATGATGTGTTAATCATCTACATAGCAGCAGCCAAAAATACAGGGAATTTGGAAAGGAAATCAAATCACAGTGAGGCAATGTACAAGTAATGGTACAAGAGCAAAGACGTAAGGTTTCAGAAAGTGTGCCTTTGTGGCTGGGCTCGGTGGCTCACACCTGTAATCCCAGCACTTTGAGAGGCCAAGGCAGGCAGTTCATGAGGTCAGGAGATCAAGACCATCCTGGCTAACATGGTGAAACCCTGTCTGTACTAAAAATACAAAAATTTGCTAGGTGTGGTGGCACATACCTGTAATCCCAGCTACTCAGGAGGCTGAGGAATGAGAATAGTTTGAACCCAGGAGGCAGAGGTTGCAGTGAGCTGAGATCGTGCCACTGCACACCCCAGCCTGGCAACAGAGCGAGACTCCATCAAAAAAAGAAAGAAAAACAGAAAGAGAGAGAGAGAAGGAGAGAGGGAGGGAGGGAAGGAGGGAGGGAAGGAGGGAAGGAGGGAAGGAGGGAGGCAGGGAGGGAGGGAGGGAGGGAGGGAGGAAGGAAGGAAGGAAGGAAGGAAGGAAGGAAGGAAGGAAGGAAGGAAGGAAAAAGAAAATGTGCTCTTGTTATTTTTTGTTGCATCATTGAAAAGTAAAGGGAAACTCTTGTTACAAAATATTGCATTTGGCACAGGTTAAAAGAAACTCTTTTCACTTTAAATGTATAATAACAAAAATATTTTAATTAATAATATTTTGCCTTATTATCTCTTTAGTTACTTCTGTCATTTAGGTATTTGGCCACTGTAGCCCTCTGTAACTATTAGTTTTAATTTAATCATTCAAAACTCTTTGCCTTTTTTCATATCTTGGTCTTCCCTTTCTTGCATATGTATTTATGTGCATGAATGCATTTTTTAAGCCTTCAAAATGTTTTCAGTTTTATTGAGGAATAATTGACGTACAATGAACTGCACATACATCTATATTAGATGAATTTGGGCTTATGCAAACACCCATGCCATCACCACTATCAAGGTAACAGACACAACACCACCTCCTAAAGTTTCTTTGTATCCCTTTGATTTTGTTTGTGATAAGAATTCCTACCATGATATCTATTCTCTTAACACATTTTGAAGAGCACAATACCGTATTGTGAACCATACTCACTATGTTGTAGAGGAGGTATCTAGGACTTATTTTTTTAGCAAAATTAAAATTATAAAGTTTCATTGAACAACATTCGGTTGAACCCATTGAATAACAGCTCCACACTTCTCCCACCTCCCCCAATGTCCCTGACAACCCCTCTTGTATTCTCTGCTTCTATAACTGACTATTTTAGATACTGCATGTAAGTGAGATCATATGGTGTTTGTTCTGTGACTGACTTATTTCTCTTAACAAAATGTCCACAAGTTTCATCCATGTTGTCACAAACGATAGGATTTTCTTCCTGTTTAAGGCTGAGTCTTATTTCACTCTCTGTGTAGACCATGTTTTCTTTATGCATTTATGGGTCTATGGACACCTAAGTTGTTTCCATATCTTAGCTATTGTGAATAATATTTGCTACGAACATGAGAGTGGAAATACTGCTTCAAGATATCAATTCAAGACTGATATCAATTCTTTTGAATATATACCCAGAAGAGTGATAAATAGACAAGATGGTGGTTCTAATTTTAATTTTCTGAGGAACCCCATACAGTTTTCCTAAGCTGCTGCACTATTTATATTTTCAATAGTGTACAAAATTTCTAATTTCTCCACATCTTTGTCAGCATATTTTGTGCTTTTTTGTTAACAGCCATCCTAAGAGTTGTGAAGTGATAATCTCATTATACTTTTGATTTGCATTTCCCTGACAGTGGCATTGAGCCTCCTTAAATATACCTGTTGGCCATTTCTATGTGTTCTTTTTACAGTGTTTATTATTATTCTTTTTGGTACTTAAAATATTTTATTTTTTATTCCACTTTTGAGGATTTATCAGATCCTTCTTAGTTTCCTCTTATCTTACATTTTTGAAATATTTCATTTATCAGAGTACGAGTTTCTTTGCATTCACGTGTGTATGTGTACATATATAGCGACACATATGTATGTGTTTGTCTGTATATACCATGGCCCTTTCCTATTAAAAAAAAAGTTGAGTGTCTCTATATTGGCCTTACACTGGTTCATTTCTAATAATCATTGTCTCCTTTTTAAGGTTCATTTTATACACTCACCATTTAATAAGAAATAAAAAGTGGGAGTGTTTAGACATTGGACAAAAGAAGTAAGAACTTGGATTTAGATATAGTATCCTAGGATACTTGCTCCCAAGTGGCTTAGTGTTCACATTGTGCTCTCAGCCATATGGAGTTTTTACTCCCAAGTGATCGGGAAACTTTATCTGAAGTCTTGTGGGCTTTAAATTGTTCATGTTATGGTAGTATCCATATCTCTTCCCTGACCTGGATGAGTACCCACTTAATGTAATTGTCACCCTCATGATCTCCGTCTCGCCACCATACTTTTTCCTGAACTGCTGCACCATTTTACATCCCATTTTACACGCCACAGATTGCTCTATCAAAAAGATGATGATGCACCTGGGGGATCACATTCATTCCCATCTTCTCTAACTCTCCACCATTTTTTATCAAATGCAGAGTTAACATATTTCTTTCTTGTTTTATCTATTTATTTGTACTTATTTACTTAACTAACATGGTCACAAATTTGTTAAAGTTTTTATTAGATATTTATATTTTCTCTTTCCTGTGGTGATCGCTAGTTTTCTTGACTTTTTATTTTAATAAGATATGTTTGTTTATAAACTTCTGTGCATGTTCATATGTCACAAACATTATAAATATTTCCCAATTTATCAGTTGCCTTTTAATTTTCATAGTTTTCTTTTTGCTATATTTGTATTGGAAGTTTTTGAAATCAAGTGACAAGTGCTAATATAATAGTTTGCTGTTGTCTTTATGCTTAGGAAAGGACTTTTTCATCCTGAGATGGAAAAAGTATTTATTTTATTAATTTTTACTTCTCTAAAATTTACTTTTTTGCACATAGATTTGGTTTGGATGTTGTTTAAAAGCTTTGACAAAATGTGTTCGCCATTGTCACGTTCTCCATATTTTTTCATGTGTCACTGCATTTGAGAGCGATTTTGCAAAAATCATTGCTTGAAATTTGGTTTGTTTTCAAGTATATGGTAAATAGTATTTTCTTTTAATATCTTACTGCATTTTATTTGTAGTATGGTTACAGAGAAGACAGGAATATAGAGTTTTAATTGTATTTACCCAGTAGTCTACAAGATTAAACATTTTATGTTACAGGTTGGACCTACATAAAATGAACTTGGAAGAAATTCATTTGGAATTAAGCTTTAAGAAGTTTCCATCTTTAGTCTATGTTGTCAAGACAGGAAGCTCTATCTACTTTATATTCAGATTGCACCCTCAGAAAAGGTGGTCTATGTGCAGAATGACTGATTAGAGGGACAGAGCATTCAGCATGCACAGCATGATTGCTTTATTTTGTTGCATTTCTCTATGACTGTGAAAGGCATGACCCCAAAACTTAGGGACTTGTTATCTTTTAAGATTCTGTGTTTGACAATACAGACAGTTCTTTGCTAATCTTTCTGGAGTCACTCATATGGCTGCGTTCTTCTACCAGGACTGAGAGATTCAAGGTGGTCTCAGGCACTTTGCTTCCAGTTGGTGTAAGATGTCAGCTGAGCACCTTGTTTCTGTTCCTTGTGGCTTCTCACTTCCAGTAAGCTAGAGTGGGCTTTCACAACATGGTCTTCTCAGAGGGTAGGAGAGGAAATTATACGGCTTCTTCAATCTTAGATTGTAGACTTTGTATATCATTTTACTCCATTCTATTTATCAAAGCAAGTTATAAGTAAAGCATAGAGTCAAGGGAGGACAATAAATAAACTTCACTTTTTGATGAGAACAATGACAAAGTCACGAGGCAAACAGGCGTGGAACCAGGAAACATGATTCATTGGAAGTCATTAATATAACAAGGCAAAGCCAGACATTTTACTAACAGGCTTAGTCATCATTACATGCAATGATGACGTTCACATTATATCATATTAGTTTTTCTGGGTTAAGACATCTTGCTCTGACAAAGAAGGCTGAGTTTGTGGTTTTAACTTCCTGAAATACTTCACAGATGAAATCATCTTATATTATCAAGTAGAAAGTGTCTAAGGGTGATCAGTAAATCACTCCATGTCATTCCCAAATCAGCGCTCTGACAAAATTAGATTAATACTGTAACCATTTACTCAATGATTACGTAGTGCCAGGTTCTCAGGTAACCACTTAAAATAATTATCTCTTTAAAATTCACAACATCCCAATGAGGTCTATATTATTATCCTCCTTTGGAGTCTGAAAAATATGAGACCTGGAAAATAATATACAGTCTACTTCTGATTATTCCTTATTTAGTAAACAGAGGAACTATACTTTAAGCCTAGGTCTCTTTGTTTACAATGATTGTGCTCTTAAAGACTATATTATAGTCAACACATATTTTAAGGGGTTTATTGAAATTTCAAATTCATACAAGGGTTTTATTTATTTATACATCTTTTTTTGAATGGTAACTTAGTCTGCATTTCACCTGAGAACAACTCATGAAAAAATTTCAGAAATTTTTTATAAAAAATTATTCAGTAAAGCTGACTCCACAAATTATAAAATGCACTAAAATACTACAGTAATAAAATGGATTTAGTGCTCTTACAAAAGTAGGCAGATTGCTCAGGGGTATAAAAAGAAAGCCCACAAGTAGATTGTCCCAAATGTAAGAAATTCATATATAATTAAGATTGGTTTTGGAAGAGTGGAGGAAGAAAGAATTATCCTATAATGTTGAATAATTTGTCCAAGCACAATTTTAAGTGTCTTTTCAAAAAATAGAAGCCATATTTTTACATGATAAGACATGTCAAAATTAGGCTGGCCATGGTGGGTTAAGCCTGTAATCCCAGCAATTTGGGAGGCCAAGGTGGGAGGGTCTCTGGAGCTCAGGAGTTTGAGACCAGCCTGGGTACCATAATGAGACCTCATCTCTATTAATTAAAAAATGAAATAATAAAGAAGAACATATCAAAATTAATTTTAAATACATTAATGTTTTAAATAAGTAAAGGAAGTTATAGAAAAATATATTTTAGGTTTCACTATGGGAAATATCTTTGTAAGCATAAAATCAACTGAGATTAGTTCTACTTAAAATGAAAACATTATTAGATTTTGCACATACGGTGGTGTTAGAAAATGTGTGCCCTCATTAGCAATCAAAGGAATACAAAAGAAAATTAGGCCCAACTTTAGGCTTGAACTTTGCAGAATTATAGAAGATATTTGAATTTCTATGACTAGCAAGAGAGGGAGAAACAGCAATATAAGAAAAAAGTTGGTGGGAAATTTAAATGGCGTACTTTTCTTGACAGCAATTTGACACCATATGCCAACATCCTCTTTTCTTTTTTTTCTTTTTTTTTTTTTTTTTTTTGCTTTGGGTAAAATAAGAAAGTTTTTCTAAAAAAATTATGGAGATTTTCATGCCTCAAAAATAAGTTTAGGTAAATAAATAATTATATTTTCAGAAAGATAACTTACTATTCATCCACTAAAAATCCCACTGAAGAATATTTACAATTATAGAAAATGGTGTTCATAAATTACAAAACAAAAATTAGGTATATAGCTTAGTAACACAGCTGACTCTTGAACAACACTGTTTTAAACTGTGATAGTCCACTTATACAGAGATTTTTAAAAATAAAATTCACACTGGGTGTGCCTGTCTCTCCTGCTCTGCCTTCCATTTCCTTTACCTCTTTTGCCTTTTTCTCCTGGGAAACAGTAAAATCAAACCCTCCTTTTCCTCCTTCTCCTCAGCCCACTCAATGACAAGACAACAAAGATAAAAACCTTTAAGATTATCTGCTTCCACTTAATGAATAGTAAATATATATTGTCTCCCTTATGGTTTTTGTAATAATGTTTTCTTTTCTCTGACTTACTTTATTATAAGAATACAGTAAGTAATACATATAACATGCAAAATATGTGTTAACTGACTGTTTATGTTATTGGTAAGGCTTTGGTCAACTGTAGTCTATTAGTAGTTAAGTTTTGGGGCAGTCAAAAATCATGTGCAGATTTTCAACTGTGAGGGGGTCAGTACTCTTAACCCCCACATTGTTCAAGGGTCAATTGTAATCTAGTCTTTATTTTGTAAGCAAATAGATATCAATGTTAGAAAAATATACACATGTTATTGTTAATGAATCTATTTTGTTAAAAGTAATTTTTATTTTCTAGTTTTGGTTTGTTGCACTATTCTGTATTTTTCAAGTACTATCATGTGTTTGTGAATAGGAAATATTGAAAATATTTAACAAACAAAATGGCAGTGGGACAGACTAATAAAATAAAACACCTGAGGTCAAGAGTTTGAAACCAGCCTGGCCAACATAGCGAAACGCCATCAATAACATCACCAATCAGAGTGGGCACTGCTATAAACCAGTACTATTACTGTTATAATGTGACTACTGACTGCAAATCAGCAAGGTGTGTACATTATAACTTACACTATTAGAAGAAAAAAAGCAACTAAAGTTATAAAGTGAAACAGTGCATGGGAAGATATACCTAGGATTGGGATCCATGAAGCAGGGAAAGGTGTTTAATATGCTTAGAGTAATGACAAAACATACAATTTTGATAGAAATAAAATGGAGATAGAGATAAAAATAGAATATTAAAAAAAACAAAGGGTCTATTGTAAGAAATCCAAAAGCTAACTAAAATGAGCTTTGGGAAGAGAAAGTCAGAAAATGATGAAAATTGTTACAAAATAAATGATAGGTAAAAATGTATTATAAAGCCAAGAACAATGAAAAGATTGAACATATATCAGAAAAAAATACAAAACCAAATAAAAGAAAAAAATCAAGTAGCATCAATCTTCATTGGCAACAAAAGATAAAGGATTCAGTAAGTCAATACCTTCATTTCTGAAGGAAAACTTATTTTGAACAAGTATTCTACAACTAATTAAATTATAAGAAAATAAGAATATCTCCATTGCACTATAATTAAGAAAGTGTTAATCTCCAGATTCTTTCTGAGAAAATTGCCTGATGCTCTATTTTAATAAAGAAGTAAGTGAAGGCCTGATGCGGTGGCTCATGCCTGTAATCCCAGTACTTTGGGAGACCGAAGACTTGAGCTCGGAAGTTCAAGTCTAGCCTGGACAAATTAGTGAACTCCTGTCTCTACCAAAAATACAAAAAAAAAAAAAAAAAAAAAAAAAAAGCCAGGCTAATTTTTTTGGTGGTGGCAGGCACCTGTAATCCCATCTAGTCAGGAGACGGAAGCAGGAGGATTGCTTCAGCCTGGGAGTTGGAGGTTGCAGTGAACCGAGATTGCACCACTGCATTCCAGCTTGGGCAACAGAATGAGACCGTATCTCAAAAAATATATAAAAATAAAAGTATATGGAAAGCAACAAACAGGAAGATGTGGGATATAAGAAGTGGTGGAAGTAAACCAGAGGGTCAATGAAAAGAAATATTAATGAGGCATCAGTTGATCCCACTTTGAACAGACAATCAGCTCCAAAACCTTCTACATGCACAAAAAATGGAGGGATTTTACTGCACCATGTAGAAATAGCTAAAAATTGGAAGTGTATTATGAATATAGTAAAGAAGACATACATTTATTTTTTCAGTGACCACAAGAAGAGAAGAAAAAGGAAAGAAGAAAGGAAACGAGAAATAATTTAAAATGCAAAATTTTCAAAGTTAAAAGAAAAAAAAAAAACAACTTTTAAGAATGCCATGATTAAAATATGAAGTTAACAGGAGGCCGAGGCGGGCGGATTAGGAGGTCAGGAGATCCAGACTATCCTGGCTAACACGGTGAAACCCCATCTCTACAAAAAATACAAAAAATTAGCCGCGCATGGTGGCGGGTGCCTGTAGTCCCAGCTACTCGAGAGGCTGAGGCAGGAGAATGGTGTGAAATCGGGAGATGGAGTTTGCAGTGAGCCGAGATCGCGCCACTGCACTCCAGTCTGGGTGACAGAGGGAGACTCTGTCTCAAAACAACAACAGCAACAACAACAACAACAGATAGTGAGCACAGTGCAAATGCAACGAGCCTTTAAAACAGACAGGCAAAGGTAGAGCTGGAAAAACTGGGAAGTGGCAGAACAGAATCCAAGAAAAGGTTTTAGACATTAAAATGTTCACCGTATGTATGGGAATCAAAGCTGATGGAAAATGGTGATTTAAGAACATTATCTAAAGTTATGGCGGGGTGCAGTGGCTCATGCCTGTAATCCCAGCAGTTTGGGAGGCCAAGTCGGGTGGATCACCTGATGTCAGGGGTTTAAAACCAGCCTGGCCAACACAGTGAAACCCCGTCTCTACTGAAAATACAAAAAAAAAAAAAAAAAATTAGCCCGGAGTGGTGGCGGGCACCTGTGATCCCAGCTACTCAGACAGCTGAGGCACAAGAATCTTAAACCCGGGTAACGGAGATTGCATTGAGCCGAGATTGCGCCACTGCATTCCAGCCTGGGGGACAGTGTGAATCCGTCTAAAATATATATATATATATATATACACACAAAGTTACATATAAAAGTAGTGGAAGAATTAAAATCAATTATACAACCAAATTTTTCAGAAGGGATTGAGTGGAAGTAGAAGTTGAAGAATGGGAATTAAACCTTTACCTTTCCAAACTGAACATCCATATAGGAATTTGAAAAAAATTATATAATAAGCTTTCTTTTATAATTAAAGGGGTAACCGTCAATGGAACTAAAATGAGAATCAACTAAATGTTCATCTCTAGGAAGTGTGACTGAAAATGACATAAGTGAAGTTAAGAGCTCCTTCAGTTTCAGACCCTAAAACTTAATGTTATGTCACATATATACATTAAATTGATAAAGGTTTAAAAATAAATTTTAGATTGGAAGCACATGAAGGCACTTGATATCTTGATTTGATGCTTGGTTTCAGAGTTTCAAGTACTTATACAAATAAAAGTTTGTCTCTTATATTAGAGCAAATTATCTTACTTTAAAATTAAAACCATTTACCCTGCCCTATGCTATTTTGCTACTTTTCACTACAGTTGACAATGTCAAATGTCTTTACTCTGATCTACTTTAACAAACAGGAGAAGGTACAATACATATTGAGGAGTTCTTAGAGTAAAACAGAATTCCTTTAAAAAAAAAATACAGTTGCATTGACAGCCCTTTGTTTCCCATATATCTCTGTACAACATAAAGACAAATTAAAATTTACTCACCTATTTTTGAACAAAATATTGAGTGTATGAAGAAACAGGTGATTTACAATTAATGTACAACAGTGGTGTATACGAAGTTATATGCATTTATATACGATGTGTATTTCTCCTGGAAAGCAAAAGTCTGTATAAAATAAAAATAGAACAGAATCAAATAGGTCTCTCTAAAAATGTAATTGTACAATGGCTTGAAAATACTTGCCAATAATAGTTCTCATTCTGGACATTTATTTCAATATTCAACAGTATGTCTTCACCCTTCTCAATAGATTTAATAGGTACTTTTTTCCCCCACACAGTTCTGCAATTAAATTACAACCATAAATTGTCAGTATAGGGCAAAATTTCCCAAGGGCATCAATAAGTGCATAATTGAATTTCAGTGTAATGGCCAAAATGACCAAATATAAAAATAATCAGCCAAATAAAGGAGCAATTAAATTCCATGCCTGTAAAAATGCAGGTGCAAAATATTATGCTGCATCTAGATCTCATGAAAAATTTGGCTCTTCGTATCAAATTAAATTGATAGTCAATGATTTGGTATAGCGCTGAAGAGTATTATAGGAGAAATATAAATGTGAAATATAAATTTCCTCCCAATACAGACCAACCTAGAGTATGTTCATCACAACCCCACATTTGAAGAATTCTATACTAAGTCTCAAAATAATTATGTCAATTGAAATACTTCCTCATAAAGAAATGGTTTAAAAAATTGACTGCTTAGGAGAAATGGCAGAAGCAATTATGCACCTAAAATTGGAAACCTGATACAAATAATCTTTTACTATATTATCATAAAATCTGAAGTCTGCATTATATAAACACAGGTTATTATCCCATTAGCCAGACCTTCCTGGATTGATAAACATGACACAGGAATTGTTAATGCTGATTATAACAAAGACTTGCATGTATTTTATAGAACTAAGATTACTTTTAATTCAGCAAAACAGCTGCCTTCACATATTATTTACGAAATAGAAGCAGAAGTACTTATTTACAAATTTCAGACGTTTAGGAAATATTGTCTGAGATTTTTCTCGGCACAATTAAGTATGCAAATGCTCTTCCAAATAATTAGTGAAATGTACAATACATACTAATCTTAGGCATGGCTTTTGTTGTCTTAAATAATGATAGACCTAAATAAAACAACTATTTTCATCTGCAATTGAGATAACATTAAAAAATGCAAATTGCCTAAATAAAGATTTTACAATTTGACCCAGAATTATTTAGGTTCTTAGAGCTGTTTTGGGATCTGCTGTTTGCTTATTATACAATTGTTTATCACATTAAACACACTAAAATATCTTAATAAATAATGGATAATCTTACTGCAGATGATGTTCCTGGTCCATATTGTTTTATATATCAACAAATAAAATTAAATTGTTAAATAATCAGCTCAATAATGACTGTGAGCTGAGAACTCCTGTTTTCAAAACCAGCACAGACTAAAGTCTATTTATTTGACAAAGGGAGAGTTCTTGATCACACAGGAATACATAGACTCTATTTTTGTTTGTGGAAGAGAAAAGAACATTAGGATACTAGTTAGTAGTTTCTTTTTCTAGCAAGGACAATAGTGTGAAATAAGAATATTCTATTATATCTTGTAAACACCATTGACAGATTATATGTCATAAAATATAAATCATGAACTTCCCATGGAAAACATCAATATACTTTATATATCAATCTATTGACAGTGAGTATAACGATCATTTTAAAAGTGGATAATAATAATAATTTCTAGATTTCTATAAAATGATCTACATTTTCAAATGAAGAACTGAGATATGGAGAAGTAATGACACTTGGAAGTGACAAACAGTTAGTAAATGGCAAAGGTGACTGGGAAAACCAGCTCCAAATCCTGTGAAAAGCATGAACTGGATTTTAAGCATTTTTTTAATGAAAAATAACAGAGGTCCCTTAAAACATAATTTTTCCCTATCAGAAATGCCACAAATATTCTTAAAATAATTTTTTAACATTTTGCCTGTCATATTACTATTTTGACTGAAGAGATTATACTGCAATTTGATGTTTTAATAAAGCTCCAATTTAACAGTTACAGGAAACTAGCAAGCACACAATAACAAACCCAGCAGGGAGCAGGTCTTTCTTCTTAATTATGATTCCTTTGAAAGTCAGTAAAAAAGAGCTGAATTTAAGAAAGATATTTTTACCAAATTAAGTCTTTTGCTGCTAAAAGTACTTTCTTTATTTATACTGAGCATTTTACATTTTGAAAAATTAGTGGGATTTATCTGCCAATCTAAGATATTATACTTCTTCAGTTTCATCCCGTGATTTGTACCTCTTATTTATGTCAAAGTTTGCTTTTGTGTTGCTTTTTTTATTCTTTTGATTTATGTTTTCTTACCATTCAAATGTAATACATTCTTAGATACTTTCATTTTGGCAATCTCAATAGTAAGAGTTTCTAGGAATTTTAAGTGTTTAATTCCCACTCTTTCTTTTACAGTAGAATTAGGTCACTAGTTACGAATTCTCACCTTTTACATGGCCATTTTTCAAGATTAGTTAAATATATATCCTGCATCTCTAATCTTATTAATTTTTTTTTTTTTTTTTTTGAGACTGAGTCTCACTCTGTTGCCCAGGCTGGAGTGCAGTGGCACTGTCTCTGCTCACTGCGACCTCCATCTCCCAGTTTCAAGCAATTCTCCTGCCTCAGCCTCCCCAGTAGCTGGGACTACAGGTACATACCCCTACACCTGGCTAATTTTGTATTTTTAGTAGAGATGCGGTTTTACCATAGTGGCCTGGCTGGTCTTGAACTACTGGCCTCAAATGATCTGCACACCTCGGACTCCAGAAGTGCTGGGATTACAGGTGTGAGCCACAGTGTCGGGTCATGTGAATTCTTTCTTGTTATTAGTTGTTTGAGGAAATAAATAACCAAACAAAAGAAAAAGCCTACATTTGGCTTATGGGTGGCTTTTCATGCTATGATGGCACTCTCTGGAAGTTGACTGCCAGAGCATCAAGGTCCCACTCAAGAATGTCCCTAAAAGACAAAGGGTAAGAGAAATTTTTCCAGTAGGCACATTTTTGCAGAGTACGTTTGCTTTTCACTGTGACTGAATGGGGATTATGAGCAAAGGTCCTGCATTAATTTGTGGGTAGTGACCAACTGTGTGGTCAGTGGTCAGGGACTTAAAAAGAACAAATTAGAAGTTTTTTTTTGTTTTTTCCTGTTTGCATAAATAAATGGACAAGAGTAATGTAAGCTGATTTCTTGGAATGGGTACAGAGTATGTAAATATTTATGCATAACAGAAATGCTTACAAAGTGCTACAAAGAAAATTAGAAATAATCAGGAGTACACTATGACCCACCATTTGACTGTTATTCAGCTTCTTTATCTAACATGACAATCCTTGTCCAACACAGCCATATACAAAAAACAAATAAAAAATGGTAGTAGGCATGGAGTGTTGCATGTGTATTTAATATTTAGGAGTTCCTTCTCTGGTTGGAATGCATACTCTCCAAAATGATGGTGTTGTCAATGTGATAGTATGAAGAGGTGGGATCTTCACAAGAGGTGATTAGGCCATGAGGGCAGCATCCACCTTACTGGCATTAAGCCTATTTTAAAGGGTACTTCTCTCAGTGTCCACTTAGTTCACCCTCTGCCTTCCGCTATATAAAGATGCAGCAGGAAGGCCTCAGCAGACCAAACGTGTGAGTGCATTGATCTTGGACTTCCCAGCCTCTAGAATTATGAGAAATAATTTTCAGTTTTTTATAAATTACCCAATCTCAGATATTTTGTTATGACAGCTCAAATGGACTAAGGTATTCCCTATCACTGAGATGACCACCACTTCAATGTGTATATATTTTCCCAAGAGCAGAGATTAAGTCTATGCTATGGCACAGTTTACCACAGACACCAGTAAGTCACCTAGAGGCAGATTGCTTATATTTGACCTTTCGAATCACAGTCAGTGTTTTTTCCCAGATGGAAAAGGTACTCATTCTGAACATCTTCCTTCCTGGAATTCTATATCAGTCACCATCTGTGGACTTCTAGCATGTATTTACCATTATGATATCATAGATATCATAAAATTTCTATCCAAGAAAATAAGTTTTCATTAAAATACCGTACTGGTGTCTTCAAACTTATAAAATTTTTTTGCCTTTAAGATATATTTTATTATCTAAAAGCTATTGGCCTTCATAAAATGTTGCAATTGCCTATTGAATACTCAGTTTAGGTTCTAGCTAGAAGACCAGCCTGTGGGTTTGGAATACTCTTCTGTAAGATGATATATGGGCTCTGAAACATTGGCCACATTTTGGTTCTGTTTTTTTGTTGTTGTTGTTGCTGTTGATACCAGAATGCATAGGCCTAGGAATCAAGTGGTGGATATATAAGAAAAATATCACTGCTGTCCATCAAGAATTTGGGCACATGGTCAGACTGTGCATTCTGCCACTTTTGATCTTTGGAAGAATCATGTTGCGTTCACAACGAAATAAAAATGGAAATGATATGTATTAGTTCCAAGCTGACATTTGGCAGCCAGGTTGTCATAGCACTCTTTCAGTTCTGTGTTATCATCAGCAGTAATTGAAATGATGCCCGCCCCCTCAGTCTGGTTCCCAGAGTGATGATGACAGAATAGAGCTTCAGCCAATCTGTGACAGACATGTAAAAGGAGTGCAAACAAAACCTTTGTTGTTTTAAACCACTGAGCAATGGAGATTTACAGGTTTCTACCACATTATTACCTGGATTATCTGAGAGATTAAAATATATTGTAGCAATGAGCAGACATTGAGAGAAAAAGAGAGAAAGAGAGTATATGTAGTATACTTATATATATATACATAATCGCCAATTATATATGTTTATGTGTCCTGTATAACTATATATGTTTATATATGTATATAAACACAAACATACATATATACACACATACATACATACAGTTTCCAATGCTATCATGCTTGTTTATTAGGCAGCAAGTAAACAATTTTCAGTAACTGAAAGGATGGTTTCCCTTTTAATGCAGCTGTGAATCATTTGAAAATATTGCTTATGATAATTTTGAATTCAATCATGTACATAATGAAGTTATACTCTAAGGAAAAAAATCATATAACAGAATATGTGTTGACTTCTGTTACCTGAACTTGAAAATGTAGTACAAAAGAGAGCTGAACTCAGAACTTTTGGGTAGTATACAAGCAGGAATAAATTGGAATAGAGAAAGCTCAGAAATGTTAAAACCTGTAGTTCGAGAAGAGAATTCTTTTTTCAATGTCAGCTGCTAAAATATAAATCTAAGAAATTTTAGTTTCACAGGCAAGTTGAAACTAAACATCATGACAAGTTTCAAATCCAGAGGATGTGAGTATGTAATGTATTAATGTGTCCTAGATAAAAGGTCTAACTAAAAGTAAATCACTAATTAAATTCATTAAATTGGACAAAATGTCTTTAAAAAGGGATTAAAGATGTCATTCTCCCACCAAAACCTGAAAGGATAATGTGTCTGGAATTAAATCAAGAAAAAGAAACAAAAATTAAGTTAATTTATTAAATAGCAAGAGTAAGAAATTTAACTGGAAAGGAATGTGACCATAGTTATTGGTACATGGAGATGACTACAATAAAATATATGAGGCTAACAAAATTTTTGACTGCCAAACCCTCACCATCCTAGATCACAAGACACAGCAACACTTGAGACTTAGCACAAGCCATGGGCTGACAACCTTCTCAGGCAGGAAGAGAAATGAGATGTCAGCTCAACACCAGAAAAAGGCATGGCAGAGAGAAAGTAACATTTATGAGTTTATACTACATCATGACTTAGGTCATCCCAAGAAATTAAAATACATTGTAATAACAAGTAGGTATTGACCCCAAAAGGATTTTATTTATTTATTTATTTATTTATTTTTAGTGTCAGGGTCTTCCACTGTTGCCCAAGCCGGAGAGCAGTGGCATGACCATAGCTCACTGTAGCCTTAATCTCCTGGGCTCCAACAATCCTCCTGCCTCAGCCTCTCAAGTACCCAAGATTACAGGTGTGTGCCCCCATGCCAGGCTAATTTTTACAATTTTTTTTTTTGTAGAGACAGGGTCTTGCTATGTTGCCTGGGCTCATCTCAGTCTCCTAGCCTCAAATGATTCTCCTGCTTCAGCCTCCCAAAGTGCTGGCATCACAGATGTGAGCCACTGCACCTGGCCCAGGCATAATATATTTATAAATGTAAGTATATGTAGATAAATAAGTACAGACACACACGTACAATATGTTAGACCTTCTTCAGTGCTCCTCATGGGCGTCCATATCCTAGTTATCCATAGAGGCCATGAGTGGGAAAGTAACTTGGTTTTTTTTGTTCTCTGAATCCCAAAGGCAATCTGATAAAAATCTGATTCAGAGATGTTTTTGCATCCATTCCTGATGGAAAGACTACTCAAAATTGTTCAAAAATGCCAGCTCTTGAGACTGATACTGTGAACAAATAAGAATTTGTGGTAGGATTATTTGAGGAAGTAGTGAGTGTATTTTGCATGTGGAAGGAACAAGAAATCCAATATTTGGTTATCAGGGGGCTCCTGGTTCTGTTCATCCCATATTTCTAGTTCATCTCTTATTTACACAGTAGGATTATACTCTCCTAACTCCTTTGGAATAATATATGACTTTCTTTGGTCTGTAAAATGTGAACAAAAGTTACATATTGTCACTTCCAGGCAGAAGATTTAAGAATCCATTTTAGCATAGCTTTATCTTCTTTCCCTTGGCCGCTGCATGTATTAATATAACAGGGAGTAACTGCTATGCCAGCCCGGATACCAGAAGGAGGTCTGCATGGAGGAGAGTCCCAAGCCACTCTATGATAGTTATTGAAAATAAGAAAGAAATGAGCATGTGTTGTTTTAAAACATTTATATTTGGGGTTTCATTTTTTCCCCAGTATCCTAGCTAATTAACTGAAATAAAGTGGCAATGCCTTACTTCTTACACCTTATAAGCCACTCATAAAATATTTGGTTCACAACACTTGAACCCTGGTCTATGGTTCAGGGGTCTTCTATCCCACTGCTTCCTGTGGGAGCGCGACAACAGTTCCCTTGGGATGGAAACTAAAGCTGCCAACTGGTTATATTAGGCTCCATACAATTGTGGACAAATACAGAAAAGGTTCACTGTACTGGCTACAGAACTTAATCCTAAAGCTATGAAAAAATCAGGTTCCTTCATCACAGTGGAGACAAAAAAATCTATGCCTGAAACTTTAAGAATTTTCTGGGAATTCTCTTATGGTTTCCATGTTCAGTGAAAAGTGGTTGAAAGATGACATCAAACGAAAAAATCAAGATCACTAAAAATTTGTATTTTTAAAAGTGCACATTTAGATCACCTCAACAGGTCAAAAACTATGACCAACTTTAGGTACTCTCTTAGCATAAAGGGAACATGGAAAGAGTGGTATCGTTGCAAACAGCTGTAAGAATTAACTTGCTTACTAGTTTCTAGTTACAGAAATGAGGACTGTGGAAGGCATGCATTTTGACTTTCTTCCTTTTTCACATTTATTTGTATGTAATAATCATTTTTTACTTTCTACTTTTCTACTACTGTATAAAAGAAGTGTTGGTTATGGTTAACTGTTTATTTTTTAGGTCATAGAATATTTAGGTTACTAGAAAAGAACCAACATCACTCAGAGACAGATGCAGTGACTGATGTACCCTTAGTTAATCTCATTGGGTAGAAGAATTAGAGCATTTTAATGCATGAGGAATAATTGCCTCATGTTGACAAAAGCAAAATATCTCTAGTGTTATTGTAAGCAAATATAAGTGGTGTCATGCATAAGATTGCTTAGTAGCCCAAAATGTGGAGTGTGCCGGTGATTTGCCTGTTGGCTCTCAGTCTCAAGTTTCTTTCTACCCTCTCCTTTCTATTGCTAAGGACAAGAAAGACTAATAATATTACCTCTTGGATTTGTGCTCAGATGTCAAGTGGCAGTTCTAAAAGCAAAAGCTTCAGCAATTTATGTAATGCAACTTTATTCTTTTTATTCCTCATACCCTAAAGTAATTACAGACATTTGAACAACATCATGTTTTTCATTTTACTCCTTCCACATTTCAGCACTTTAATAAACAATCCACTATACCGAAGCTTCTTCATTTAACTCCGAGTAACTAAATACTTGTTTTCCTCCTGGAACATTAAACAATACACGATATAGATCATATTTTCACTCTAAATCAGGAATGAGGCAAGGACTATCCAGTATCACTACTTCTTGTCAACACTAACTAGAAGTTTTTGCCAATAGAGTAAGACAAAAAAGTTAACAAATAGAAATAAATGAAACTGTCATTTTTCAAAAATAGTATGATTATTTATGTGTATTATCTACACAGAAGCTAAGGAGGATATAGGAAATATTATTAATAAGGTATTTTAACAAATCTGAGTATTAGATCAATTTACAAAATCAATTACAAGGCTATAAGCAGAAAGAGAAAGCCTACCTTTCTATAAATTGCATAGAAATAAATCTGAGATAGTTATCTGAACTTTGAAGAGAAAATTATAAAACTTTGTTTTAAAAATGTAGGGATATTTAATTAAATGGTATATTAGTATCCTATTGCTGCTGTAACCAACTATCACTAACTTAGCAGCTTATGAAACAAATTTATTCTTTTGCAGCTCAGAAGATGAGTCTAAAAAAGGAGTTTCATTAGGCTCAAATCAAGATGTGCACAGGATGACGTTGCTTCTGGGGTATCTGGGGGAAGGATTCCTTCCACACCCTTTCTAGTTTTCAAAGGCTGCTTGCATTCCTTGTATCACAGTCCCTAACCAGAAATTCCATCACTGTGATTTCTGTTTCAGTCATCACCTCTCTTTCTCTCACGCCCCTGCCTCTTTTTGTCAATTGTAATGACCTTTGTGATTACTTTGGGCTCATTCTGATAATTATGGATGCTGTAGTTTGAATGTGTACTGCAAACTTCATGTGTTGAAAACAACTTCCAGTGCAACAATGTTGGGAAGTGGTATGTTTAATGGCATCATAAAGAGGGTTTGCAGGACAGGGTTCGTCTCTTCTCCTCTTCCGCCAGGTGAGGACACAGCGTTCCTCACCTCTGGAGAATGCACCATTCAAGGCATCATTTTGGAAGCAGAGACTGAAACCTAAGCCGCCAGCACCTTGTCCTTGGACTTCTCAGCTTCCAGAACTGTGAGAAACAAATTTCTACTCTTTATGAATGACCCAGTCTGTGGTACTATAGTACAACAGCACAAATGGACTAAGACACAGGATAATCTCCCCAACTCAAGAGCCTCGACCTATTCACACCTGCAAGGTGTCTTTTGCCATATAATATATTCACAGTCTCCAGAAGTTAAGATTTGGATACCTTCTAGTGGTGTGCCATACATGGAGGAAGTCTGTTAAAAAATAAAAGGAGTAAAGGTGGTAAAAATGCTATGTCTCTCCACCAATAATAATGATAATAATAACAATTACAGTTTCCAATCAAATTCCCATCAAAATGTTAGGAGAAACAGGACAAGCTTTTTTAACTTAAATGTAAAGGAGCAAAACACTAACAACAGCAAAGATAAATGATGAATATTATAATGGGTACAAAAACTTACTTGTTAAGAAGTGAGACTTTTTTTTTAGAACAGTAGCTTTTAAGAGAGTGTGGCATTAGACCTGTGCAAAAAATTACTGCACCAATTGGTTTTAAGATAAAGAAAAAAATAAAACTAGATTCTAATATATCACACAAAATTCAATTATAGAAAATTTAAGGCATCCCTTTAAAGCTTTGAGAAGAAAATATATTTTAAACACTATTTTCTTAAGCAAGAAATAAAAAACACGAACTATTAAGGAAAATATTGATTTTGCCACAATAAAAGTTGTAACTTCTGTACATCCACCATTATCTTAAATGCTTTAAGTGAGTAAAGACAAGCCAGAGATTATAAGAAGATATTGGCATACATAGATCTAAAAAAATCAATAGCAACAAGATTATATAAAACTCCTCTATATCGATAAGAAAACAAACAATGAAAAATGAGCCAAGCACCTTAATATATATTGAGAGACAAATTAACTTGAAAAACCAAAAATATATTTGCAGTCTTCCTTATAAATAGTAACATGCAAATTAAACACAAAATGAAGTATAATTTGCCACCTATTAGTTAAGCACAAAATTAAAAACTCTGACAAAAGTTGAAAATGTTGTGGAGCAATAGGGACAATTGTTTTCTATCATTAGGAGAATTAATTGAAGCAATCACTTTCAATAACAATTTGACTTACTGAGTAAATGCAAAACATATGTTCCATAAGATACGACAATTTCCTGTGAGATATATATTCTTGAGGAATGCACTTATACACAAGGAGACATGTAAAATAATGTTAAATACAATATTGTTTGTAAAACTTTAAAAAATGGAAGCAAACTGTATGACTCCAGGAGAATGAGTAAACATATTATGCTATATTTTGGCCCAAGCACATGTAGTATCCTAAGGGGTTGTATCATTCTATTTTTTGTTTCATATTATGCTTGCCAACACCATAAGTAACAAGTCTCTGTAAATTTTAAATAATTGCTAAACTATATGTTTTGAATGGCTCACCAGAACAATAATAGAATATAATAAGTGATTTCAACAGAAACCCAGACTCTCAATTTTTATTATTTAAGCCCAAAGAACAATGGGCTTTAAAGTATTTTTCAAGATAGGAAACATGGAAACAAAATTCAGAATTTCTGATATTAAAATAAAATCTAAAAATAATAAGAGAATAATTCAATTTAATTGAAGAAAATGTACCATAATTGAAGAATTTAGGCACCATCATTGGAAAGAAAACATATCACATGACAATAGAATGACCAGAAAAAATAAGTACACCTCACCCAGAAGCAGTATGTGGATAAAGGGAAAAACTACAATTTCTAGTGTAGAAAACATGAGTGAATATCTCTAATACTTTTGATAGAAGTTTAATATTTTCTTTTTGAGCAGCAACAGAGTAAACAAGGATGAAGAAGGATTTTCAATGTTTTAAGAAACAAAAAGAGAAATAAAGCTTTGTCAGATCATTTATCATCTTGAAACAGTAATATGAAGTCAAATTGTGAAATGTACTTTGAAAAAGCAAAACTGAAATCTACAAGGACATGTGATTTAAGAAGCAGTTGTGAACAATCACACACACACCCCCCAACACCAGAAGATTATATAAGCTGAACAACAGAATGTCCTTACACAAAATAACAGAATTAGGAATACAAAATTAGTACTAAAGCCTTAGGAAAAGAGCGTTAATGGGTTCTAAAGCGTAAGCTTCACTATCTTCTGGGCAAGAAACTTAGAACAACGATTGCACAATGAGTAAAGCATTAGAAACAATACCATCAAAGTAAAAACATAAATAGGGTATCTATTAACCACAGTCACATTCAAAATGGTACTGACTGTTTCAGCCAATGAAGAGGAAAATACAAATTGAAAACAAAATTTTCATGCATATAAAAAACAAGAGAATAACTCTCATTAATCTTAGATGATGTGTTTGTGTATGTGATCAAATATATAGAAAACTCATTAGAATCAAGGGACAAATTATTAGATATAAGAGGAAAAATCAACAAGATGGTCAGGTGCAGGATAAATAACTAAAATCTGTAATTTTCCTGCTCACTAGCAATAACTATGCAGAAAATAGGAGAAAAATGACATTCAGAATGATATGAAATAGTTTATAGTAAATCCAAAATAACTGAGAAACATGTTTTTAAAACTTTTCTGAAGGAGATATCAGAAATTAAATAACTATATATGTTATCCTATGTTGCTATTTAGAAACATTCAATGTTACAATTTATACTTTTCAAACTATGAATATAATGTGATAATGAAAATCTCAATAGGATTTTCAAGGTAAATCAATACAGAAAATGAGACATAAATCTGGAAAAGATGATGTAGATATTTTGGCATTGGAAGCTTTTTAAAAAAAAGTACCTGAAATTCACAAAGGAGAAAAACAAAAACAAAAAATGAAAAATTCATCAACATGTACTTCATTTACAATGTGTGCAGTCACTACTTCTGTCTAGTGCCAAAATATTTTCATCACTCTGAAATAAAAACTCATACATAGCAAATTGTTTCCCCTGTTCTTTTCTTCCTATCCCCCTACGAACTACCAATCTGCTTTCTGCCTCTATGGATTTACCTATTCTAAATATTTCATATAAATATGACCTTCTGTGTCTAGTTTCTTTCACTTAGCATGTTTCGAGGTTTATCCACATTGTAAAATATATCATTACTTAGTTCCTTTTTATGGCAGAAGAGTATCCCATTGTGCATATACATATATATACGCATACATATGTATATATACACGACATATTGCTTATCTATTCATATAGTGATGGACGTTTGAGTTGTTTCTACTTTTTAGCTGGAATATGAATATTCAGAATGTGAACATGAGTCCACGTATATTTGAATCTGTTTTAAATTCTTTGGGTATACACCTGGCGTTAGAAGTTTTTAAAAGAATGTCAGAGGTTTCTCCACTAGATGATAAAATATATTGTAAAACTATGGCATTGGGGCAGTGATAAATAAACAAATTGATGAAAATAGAGACAACTAGATCAGAACCAAATCTATGCTTGGTTATAATATATGTAGATGATATTTAATTTTGTGAAATAATAAAGAAACTTTTAATATAATAACAAAAGTGAGAACACAGTTGGAAAAAGTAAAGCTAATTTAAATGCCTATTCATTATGAAAACTTACAAAGATAAATAAAGTATAAAAAGAGAGTGTATGATTATTCACTTAAAAATTTGAGGCAGAGGCTGGACGCGGTGGCTTATGCCTGTAATCCCAGCACTTTGGGAGGCCGTGGCGAGCAGACCACGAGTCAGGAGATTGAGACCATCCTGACTAACACGGTGAAATCCCGTCTCTACAAAAAAATACAAAAAAAAATTAGCAGGACGTGGTGGCAGGTGCCTTTAGTCCCAGCTACTCGGGAGGCTGAGGCAGGAGAATACTGTGAACCCAGGAAGCAGAGCTTGCAGTGAGCCGAGATGGTGCCACTGCACTCCAGCCTGGGCGACAGAGTGAGACTCCCTCTCAAAAACAAAAAAAAATTTGAGGTAGAATAAGATATATACATACATATATATAAAACAGCATTAAATATGTATATATGGAGAGAGCCTTTAGAAAGTAAAGGTCTCTTAAAACAAAAACTAGTATACAAAAACAAAAATTAAAACATTAATAGATTTAATCATACTATTTTAAAAATCACATATATGATCAAATATACCAGGCCGAGTGCAAATATTAGGTTGGTGCAAAAGTAATTGCGGCTTTTGCCATTGAAATTAATGAATTTATTCCAATGAATCACTAGGATCAATGACAATAGAAAATTAAGGAACGGTTTATGTGCAGCATTTGCACTCTTCGTGTAAATATATAAGGATACAAAATACCAGAGGTCATTTTTGTAGTATTTATTTACATTTAAAGTGACCTGGTGTTTCCATTCAGCAATTAATTTTTAGGAAACTAACCATGAAGACTTTCTCATGTCCATATGCTGCAGAGAAGCAACATTTTTAACAGATAATTTTCCATGTAAACACGTAAATTGCTTTTCACTAAATTATATTGTGTGAAACACAGGGGGCAAAAATGAGATTTTATGTATTTGGCTATAGATACTTTAATTTAAAAATATACTTGCATATATAAATACATATGTATATTTGTACAGATATATTTGTACAAACATATATATTTGTACAGATGCTCCTTGACCTACAACGAGGTTATGTCCTGATAAACTTATCATAAATTGAAAATATCATGTCTGAAGTGCATTTTCCATTTACAATATTTAAAAATTACGATGATTTTATCCTAATGTAACCTTGCTATGAGTCGAGGAGCTTTAGAAAAGCATACCACCTTTCCGTTACCTTAAAATCTAAAACTCATTAAGTAGCATGATTAAATCATGTCTGTCTATATACATGAGACTGAAGATCTATTCTAAATGGTCAACACCTCCTTTTAGTAAGAAAATAGCACTGTTTGTATTTTTTAAATTATAAAAAATTCATTCATTTTTATAAAGAGCTTAATTTATGTTTGTCCTTAATCATATTTTTACATTTATACCCTTCACCTGTATAGATTTTTCAAATAAAGTGTTTTTAAATTATGCTATTTCCAAAGCAATACTGGGTCCAAATTTCTGAAAGAAAAATAAAGTGTGAAACAAGTGTGTTAACTCTTTTCTATTCCTCATTAAATCTTTTTGATAAGTCCTTTATCAGTGAATTTGAATTCAAGAAGTTCCCAAGAAATCTTGCCCTGAGATTTGCAATAAGATGTTGAGAAAAGGGAGATGAAGAGGAATTTGGCTCCTATGTGTGTTTTGATCATCTCAGTTCCACTTTTATATTTTTATGTAGTCTTATAAATAAACCTGCCAGTCACAGTGTGTCACACCTGTAATCTCAGCACTTTTGGAGACTGAGGCAGGAGGATCACCTGAACCCAGGAGTTTGGGACCAGCCTTGGCAACATAGAGAGACCCTATCTCTACAAATAATTGAAAAATTAGCCAGGTGTGGTGACATGCACCTGTGGTCCCAGCTACTTGGTAGGCTGAGGCGGAGGATTCCTTGACCATGAGCCCCGACCATGCCAATGCACGACAGCCTGGGCAACAGAGCAAGACGCTGTCTCAAAAATAAAAAATAAAATAAAATCTTGTTTTGAACAAAGGGTCTCAAGTTGAAAGAAAATGAGAGAGGAAGGATGATGAAGAAAGAGAGAGAAAGGGGAGAGAGAAAAGAGAGAGAAAAATACTTCTCTTGAATGAATTCATAAATGGAGAGATTTACTTCTCATTGCTCTGATAATTGAAGAATTAATATTAATGTGATATGTATCTGTGAGACTGGAGTTAATGAATATGATGGATATAAGAAATCTTTAGACATATTTTCCAATTTAAGTGATTATAACTGAATTTACGTGTCAGAACACTGATGATGTAATTTAGTGCTGATTCTATCATTTGAAGAAAGCAGTATACAGATAGAACATGAATACAAGCAATAGTTTGGAATTTGTGCTGAAAAAATTCACAGAAAAGAAAAAGTACTGACAAGAAAACACCTTATATTACTGTTCCTAAATAAAATTGTGGTACAGTATTTGTTCATCTATAGGCCTATCGCATGTTGAACTCATACCTTCTGTTTTTCACATAGAACTCAGTAACTTCCTTTATTGTATAAAAAAATATGGATTCATAGTAACATTTTGTATACTAGAGTTGATGTTGGGTATATGTGAAGTATAAAATAAGAATTTTAATTTGCTCTACTCTAATAAATATCTTGCTATATCACAATTCTACTATAGTTTGGAGTAAAAGAAGTACAATTATAAAAGAAGCTATCACAGGTTTTAGGAGTCTTCTGAGTTTAAACTGTATGAGGCCAACTCGTAGGGTCCATACATAGCAGATAATAAAATGCTTATAAATTATAGACCCAGTACACAAGAATGTACTTAGGTCAAACCAATCTGGCAAACACACAACAGATACCTTTGTTTTAGATACTTTCCTAATTGCAAACTAGATTTAATGAATGAAAGACATAAAAATTGCAGTCACTATGAAAGATTCCTCTTTCGTTTTAAACCAGTTGGATTTCATGTAAGGGCCTCACTGTAGCTTTAAAAACCTAAAACAACTTTATCATGAAACAACTGCAAAATTAAATAACAGCATCTATTTAATTTAAAATTTGAGTTATGAATATACTGGAAAATTACATAATTTATGGATGACATTTCTTAACCTAAGTTACTGGGAACATAAAACAACACACACATCCCTCCTCTTCCATTCACCAAAGAAATAACCACCTTTGTTAAGGCAACATAACCCACCAATTACTCTTGACAAATCATTTTTACGGAAAACCTGAACATCTGTGCTAAGACATTCAGTAACAAGTCATTATTCAAAGGTTATGACTTTTAACAATCTAAATAAATACACCCTTCCGTTAAAACAGTGCTCTTTAATTGCAGGGTTTTTCCCCCCCTTTAAGTTGTGAAATACGTTTGTGGCAAAGCACTCTCAGTTTGTTGGTTTTTTTTTTTTTCCAACCCTGCATAATTGCCATGTTCATTGCCAACATGATAACCATTTTGGGGGGCAGGGTCGGGGGGGGTTGGGTTCTGAAGCACTCACATTTAAATGGCGCTAAAGAACAAATAGTCTTGTTAAAATTATTTTTCCAATCAAGATTGATAGAAAAATATTGGGTTTTCCATATTCTTTCTATGTGATTTTCCTGTCATAAAATTTATGTACCTCTTGCATTCTCACACTTGAAAACAAGTTTATAAATGGATATGTTCACGAAAAACAAATGACCATATCAGTATCTATCATGGAAAACAAGTTGGGAGTTTAATCAAAACTAACTTACAGTTTAGATGTTACAAAAGAAAACTACTTCCCCCTTATTAAGTCAATTGCAATTTCTTGCAAATCTTTTTGGTTTTTAAACTTATCACTTTTGAAATTTTGCATGGCTATTTCCCATCCACTCTCACTGTTTTCTTTAAGGTGTTAAAATGTCACCAGTGGAAAACTTTGAAGAATTTGTAAGAGGGAATATAAAAGTATCTCCAAATAGCCCCTTTTGTAATAATTTTTACCAATGTGTTTGTAAACACACACACATAAGACACACAATATGAAATAATGAATGATCTTTTTAATCTTCAGTCTCAATTGTGGAAATACCTCTATTTTCATAAGTAGCAATGAACATTATCCGTTCAAATTACTGTGATTTGTTTTACTATTAGATTATATGAATAAATAGTTCTATGATTATAATGACAATAATGACAGTATCCTACACCTATTTATTGCTTATTATGTGCCAGATCATTTTCTAAGGGCTTTTCCAGTATTCACTCATTTGAATTATAAATATTTTCACTGTTTCTCTTCTTTGAAAATCAAGTAGAGAGTAATAATCTTCAATAGACTGATCAGTTTTCTGATTATGATTATACATTTATAAGAAATAAAATGTTATTTCTGACTTCCACAGTAGTTCTACAAATTTATACTCCTACCCAAATAAATGAGAAGCATGTCAGAGAATTCAAAATTCACTACTCATCCCTCTTTATTGCTAGCAAAATTCAGTGTCTTTTATACAGCTCTTATCTATTTCTTATTTTTCTCTATATTCTTTTCTCATTATTCTTTTGGGTAATTCTTTTCTCATTACTCATTGTAAGAGGTTTTTCTTTTTAACTGCAAGAATCTTGAGATGTGAAAATTGTGTGTTTATTTTCTCAGCACAGTAATGCTTGTATAGGGTTTTAAATGTGATATGGTACTACCAGCTCTCTTCTCAACCATTCTAAAGAACTATTTTCCACTCTCTTAAGGCAACCATTTTCCTAAAACTGGTTGGTTCTTGTTCCTTTTTATCAAATATTAAAATCTAAAGTTTGTGTGTGAGATTAATGGTTTTTCTGTTTTAGGTCTCATCTATGGATTTTTTTCTAGAAATTGAAATGGTAAAACAGTTACCTTCCCCTCCTACATCCTCCACACAAAATACATCACCTTTCTGGAATTTCTTTCTTTCTTTTTTTTTTTTTTTTTGGTAGTTGGTATCTTTACTGTATTCTGTGTCTTTCCTGTATTTTATTTAACATTGTTTAAATAGCTTTCTCATTTTCATGCAACAATTCCTTTAATAGCTTCCAAAAACAATTGATGGGAAGTGACTTTTTTGTGAACATACATAAGATAAAATTACTTATTCAACCTTCACACTTGATTGATACTTTGACCAGATTGTTCTCTTTGGAACTCTTTTTTCTTCAGATAATTGCTCGATTCTTTTCTAAATTCTAGTGTTTCTTTTAAGAAGTGTGATAACAAGCTAATTTCCAACAATTTTTAGGTGACATGTTTAATGCTTATTTAACTTTTTTTCTGGAAGTATTTAGGTTTCACTCATTATCATAGGCATAATGAAATATCACAAAGACATGGATTTATTTGTTTTCATTTTTATTTGTTTTCTGGAATGATTATTGAATATTTATGTCCACTCTTCCATTTCATTTCTGACGTAATTATTATTAAACATGGAAGGATGTTTTTACAAATTTAACTTCGGTCACTTTACTAATTTTAAATTGTTCTTGCCTGTCTCTGAATGTTCATTTGGTTATAGAATGCTATTCGTCCCCTACATGCAATAACCTGTCTTGATAAATATTTCAATTAACCTGATTATTGATATACTGGCAACAACACTGTTTTTAATTAGTCCTCCTTAAGTTTGCTTCGCAAATATAAAGCCACACGGTTTTGAACAAACACTAAGGTTATAAAATCAGCTCCTCTCTGGAAGCTTTCCTGAAGCATTTTGAACTTTTAGCGTCCTCTATTATTTGAGATCCCGAGTCTAGAAAATTGAGACCAAAACCTCTTTCCTTAAAATGCCACCAGCAGCACCTATAAGTATGGGTGGATTCATCCTCTTTAAATGCCACCAGCAGCACCTATAAGTATGGGTGGATTCATCCTCTTTAAATGCCACCAGCAGCACCTATAAGTATGGGTGGATTCATCCTCTTTAAATGCCACCAGCAGCACCTATAAGTATGGGTGGATTCATCCTCTTTAAATGCCACCAGCAGCACCTATAAGTATGGGTGAATTCATCCTCTTTAAATGCCACCAGCAGCACCTATAAGTATGGGTGAATTCATCCTCTTTTTGAGGTTCTAAAAATTTGCTATGGTTTCTTATCCTCACAAATTTATTTTTCTCCCCATTTACAGACCTAGCACCTATAAACCAGGTACCAGGCTAATATTCTTGGGAGAGTTTTCTAGATATTACGTCCTTACATAAAGTCAGTCCTTGTTACTTAATAGTAATTTGTCATACTTGATTAAATTATAATCATCATCAAATGCAATACTCTAAGTATGGCTTTTTTGCAAACTGAAGTTTTCCAATTATGTCCTAGCAAAAGAGAGAACAGTTTCTTATTGAACTTACTTAACAATGTTGCCACAAGAAATAATGAGATGCAGCAAGAGGTTTAAAGTACTTCACTTTCTTTATAAATCTTGAGTCTAATACATTTAGGTTATATATATACACATATATGTGTATATATATGTGTTTATATATACACACACACAAATAAACAGATTATTAAAATAATATCAATAATATATTTTAAAGCTTAGTAAAGTTTCTTTTATTTTAATGTCATCCTATGTAATTATTTCTTGTCCCAATGGCTCTTCTGTCTATAGCCTGCTTTCATGAAGTCGTTTATTTCCACTTTAAAACAATTCTGAAAATTCTCATTCTGTTCACTAATATGGACTATAATTGGTCTGTATGTTATCATTCATAACGGCATAATTCTTTGCAATATTAACAATTTAAAGTACCTATTATAGACCTTTCCATGATATTCTGAGACTGTTCTACTTTGTAGAAGATACCAACTCTGGACTGTACCATAATTGCAGACTCTGCAGGCAAGTGTCAGAATAAAATAAAAACAACTTTAAGTTAACAAAAGTAATTGATTGTGTATAATTTATTACACTAAGAGTAATATAAAAATGGAGAAGAATAAGACAGCTATTACACAGGAGTTAGATCAGCTTTTCCCTGAGGGTAAAAACATGTTATGGACATCTAGGAAATTGTAAAAATCCAGGGTATTCTTCCAAAGTGTCTTCCTTCTGAAATACTCACATTAATACCATTTTACTTAGACAAACTTAACTTAGGGAAAATTGAGTTTCCATACTGATTTTAAAAATCTATCCACATATTTTTGACAATCATGAGGAACCAATTTGAAAAAAACAGGAAGCATACCAATCATTTAATTATTTCTCATCTCTTTTTAGATGGTGAAATAACAAATATTTGTAATTTTCCAGTGGTCTTACTTTAATAATAAAACATATCCTGAAATGTTATTTTAGTTTTTCTAAATTTAAGATACAATTTTGAAAATTATTTTTATAAATTTAAGATACATTTTTAATAAAACAATTTTGTCCAAAGAGGGATACATAATTAAGATATTATTATGGGTGCCTGAGAAATAATACTTATTTAATCAAAGTGACAATAAGATATTTTAAAATAAACATAGAAACATAAGGAATTCTACTAAAGCGGTTTCGATCTTTTATATGTAAAGCTTTATCCTTTGTATTTTTTTTATAATCAAGAACATGATAAAGTTAATGTAAATTGAGAAAATTATTCTGGTAATACATAGAATTGCTGCTTTCTAGACAGGTTACATACAAAGCAGAAATTTTAATCAGGAAGCTCACCCAATCTGAAAAAGTTTGACAAGATTTTAACACATTCCACTGCTTATTTTATGACTTTTTATGACTTAGTATTATAAACTATGGAAATTAAAATTCATTTTTCTCATGTTTTGTGATTTTGCCATGCTTTGTCATGTTCTGAAAAAAATTGAACTTTACTTTTGGATGAAACTACTCCTTCTTCCCTTAATTTTTTTTCTTAAAAAGCACACAGTTATAATTCGCTGTCACTGTGGCTCCTAGTATAATCTCTATCAAACATATTAATTATATTTTTTACCTAAAATAACTAATTTCTATTTCATAGACAAAATCAGGAAACAGATCAATGAGAACTCTGTTATACAAAAGTATTTTGCAGACTCACAGAGGTCATAAATACAAATGCCACAACTTCTTTATTGATGTGCAATTGATATACAAAATTGTACATATTAATTGCATACAATTTGATGAGTTCAGACATATGCATACACCTGTGAAGTCATCACCATAATCAATGTAACAGACAGCCATTACATCCAAAAATTTTCTTGAGTCTTTTTTTCACTTGTGTGTGCTAAAAACATAATATGAGATTCACCCTTTTAATGAAGTTTTAAGTGCACATGAATGTATTGTTAACTATAGTCACTATGTCATATAGCAAATCTTTAGAGCTTTATCTTGCATTATTGTACCTTTATACAAATTGAAATGTAATTTTTTCTTACAGGCATGAACATTCCTTTTACACCTCTTAAAATGGCCAAAAAAATGAAAACGTTCATTAGCATGAACTAAAATGAGGACCACTTCTCTATATCATATAAAAATAAAATGTAAAAAGAATTATAATTATGCTTAGTAATCAGTTTTAGCACTGCAAATTACTTAGATTTTATCTAAGTATTCAATGATTATCCACCAGTTAAGTCCATTATGTATTAATTCAGGGTTTAAAGTTATCCAAGTATTTTTACTGTTGATATGAAAAAAGTTGACCTGAAGAATAAATCAATTTTGTTTAACCCATTATATTTTTCATAATATTAAACATTACATAAAAGTATGTTAGCTTATTTCATCAGTAAACCTGCATTGCTTAGGAAGTTCAGAAAACTAGTCTTGTTAAGTCTTAAAAAGGACATGTATGTTTACATTATATTTATCATTGATAACTTAGAGAAAAAATCAACTAAAATTTTTAAAACCAAAATTATTAAATTAATCTGATTTTTCAAATATTTAACTTTATTATGATAATTTGTGTTTTTAACATATTTCTGAGTTTCTGAATTATTCTTTTATTTTCTTTATTTCTTCTAAAAAAGAATGGAATATCTGTGGAGAACGTGCAGGTTTGGTACATAGGTATACGTGTGCCATGATGGTTTGCTGCACCCATTGACCCATCATCTAATTTCCCTCCCCTCATCCCTCAACCCTAAAAAGGCCATGGTGTGTGTTTTTCCCCTCTCTATGTCCATGTGTTCTCAATGTTCATCTCCCACTTATGACTGAGAACATGTGGTGTTTGGTTTTCTGTTTCTATGTTAGTTTACTGAGGATAATGGCTTCCAGCTTCGTCCATGTCCCTGCAAAGGACATTATCTCATTCCTTTTTATGGCTGCATAGAATTTCATAGTGTAAACGTACCACATTTTCTTTATCCAGTCTATCATTGATGGGCATTTGGGTTGGTTCCATGTCTTTGCTATTTTAAATATTTCTGCAATAAACATATCTGTGCATGTGTCTTTATAGTAGAATGATTTATATTCCTTTGGGTATTTACCCAGTAATGGGATTGCTGGGTCAAATGGTATTTCTGGTTCCAGATCCTTGAGGAATCACCATACTGTTTTCCACAAAGGTTGAACTAATTTGCATTCCCACCAACAGTGTAAAAGCATTCCTATTTCTCTAGAGCCTCCCTAGCATCTATTGTTTCCTGACCTTTTAATAATTGCCATTCTGACTATTGTGAGATGGTATCTCATTGTGGTATTGATTTGCATTTCTCTGATGATCGGTGATGCTGAGCTCTTTTTCATATGTTTTTTTGGCCATGTAAATATCTTCTTGTGAGAAGTGTCTGTTCATATCCTTTGCCCACTTTTTGATGAGGTTGTTGGTCTCTTTCTTCTAAATACATTTCAGTTCCTTGTAAATTCTGGATATTAGACAGTAGGCAAGCAGTGAGTCAAATCAAATCATGAATGAAGTTCAATCCATAATTGCTACAAAGAATAAAATACCTAGGAATACAGCTAAAAAGGGACGTGAGGGACCTCTTCGAGAACTACAAACCACTGCTCAAGGAAATAAGAGAGGAGACAAACAAATGGAAAAACATTCCATCCTCATGGATAGGAAGAATCAATACCTTGAAAATGGCCACCATGCCCAAAGTAATTTACAGATTCAATGCTATTCCCATAAAACTACCATTGATATTCTTCACAGAATTAGAAAAAAACTATTTTAAATTTCATGTGGAATCAAAGAAGACCCTGTATAGCCAAGACAATCCTAAGCAAAAAGAACAAAGCTAGAGGCATCATGCTACCTGACTTCAAACTACACTACAAGATGACAGTAACCAAAACAGCAGGGTACTGGTACCAAAACAGACATACACACCAATGAAGCAGAACAGAGACCTCAGAAATAACACCACACATCTAAAACCATCTGATCTTCAACACACCTGACAAAAACAAGCAGTGAGGAAAGGATCTCCTATTCAGTAAATTGTGCTGGGAAAATTGGCTAGCCATATGCAGAAAACTCCCCTTCCTTACACCTTGTACAAAAATTAACTCAAGCTGCATTAAAGACTTAAATGTAAAACCCAAAACCATAAAAACCCTAGAAGAAAACTTAGGCAATACTGGACATAGGCATGGGCAAATACTTCATGACAAAAGCACCAAAAGCAATTGCAACAAAAGCCAAAATTGACAAATGGGATCTAATTAAACTAAAAAGCTTCTGCATAGGAAAATAAACTATCATCAGAGTGAACAGGTAACCTACAGAATGGGAGAAAATTTTAGCAATCTACCCATCTGAAAAAGAATAATTTTTCTTAAAGTCAAAGACATTTAGATTATTAGAGTCTGTATTTCTTTATAGTCTGAGTTTGGACAATATTATATTAATAGAAGTACATCTTTCAATTTTTAAACCTGTTGGAACAGATATTGTTTAATTTAAAAGATGATATCATCTAATGTATTAATCTTGGAGGTAGAAAAATTATTTAAATTCACATCACTAGAGGTTAAGCCATTTTCAATTAGAGACACAAAAGCAGAAAGAAACTCTGAAACAAAGAGAACTTAGACTTTCAATTCGACCATTTTATTCTAAGGTCAAGTTAAATACAGAAACATAAAGTCTTCCCATTTGAGATTTCCTCTTCTGGGAAGATAAAGTAGTCATACTATTCCAGATCCCTACTACTTAAGTACAGCTAAAAGCCCAGAACATTTTATATAAACAAACATATGAATACACTGAAAGGTGAAGAGGAGAAATGAGACCTACTAGAACCCTTAAGACCCAAGGAACAAGGAACACAGCAGTGAATTCCGTGGGTTATCTTTCCGCCTCACATATCCCAGATATAGAGGTGAGGAAGCCGGAAACTGGGGATCACTGATGAGTGCAGACAAAATGAATAAATAAACCCAACAAAAACCTGCCTTTTCTATCCAAAGAATCAGGGATGGAGCAGCTTAGCAAGACTTGAAAATTCAAATAGTAACTCCTCTACTCCTAGTAAAAACCTGTGGCCCTATTCTCAACTGTGCCAAAACAGGCTTAGTGGAAGCCTACATTTTTACATTTTCCAGGCTGTAATGATACCACAACACTACTGATGGGATGAGTCAGAGAAGAAACACTAGGAAGGCCCCACATTATATAGCCAGTGGAGACCATATGGGGAGCATGGATTGATTTTCTTTCTTTTTTTTTTTTACTCCCACCAGCAGTAATGAGAGGCCTCTCCTTCCCCACTGGAGTAGAATAGAGAACATCCAGTGGAATTCAAGACTTTCACCACAGTCCAGCTGAAACGTGGCATCCACAGGTTTTATCTTGACTTTCTCTGCTGAAGTTCTAGAAGCAGTCAGTGTTAAATCGAGTTGAGCCTAAAGCTGCCTCCTTACATATTTTAAGTTCAACCTAAAGGTTTCTCTGTACAACGTGAACTATAACCTAAATGGAGTCGTATACAGACTGTAGCCTACACTTGTGCCAATCACTGAGTTTTGGCCAATCAAATGGAGCCACTGTTTGAACCATGTACAAATAAGGCAAATGCTGAGGTGTACCTGATCCAGCTGTTTTTGTACCTCACTTCCATTTTCTGTAGGCCAGTTTCCTTTTTCTGTCCATAAATCTTCTACCACGTGTGCTGTGCTGGAGTCTCCGAACCTACTCTGGCTGGGAACACTGCCCAATTCACAAATCATTCTGTGCTCAAATTCCTTTAAATTTAATTTGGTTGAAGTTTTTCTTTTATCACCAATAAAACTGAAGGTTTAAGTAAAATCTAAAAATCTTACAACAATATGCAAAATGTTCAGGTTTCAATATAAAACTATCTCATATAACAAGAATGAATAAGATCTTAAAATGAATTTAAAGCCAATAAATAGATTATAGCAATAGGGTAACAGAGATGTTACAATTATCTGGAAAATATTTTAAGGCAGAATCACAAAAATGTTGAAATGAGGAATTACATAAATATTAGAAGGAAATAAAACAACTAGAAATTGCTGATAAAGAAAAGAAGTCTCCGAAAAAAAGTGAAGTTACAAAGAAGAACCAAATAGAAATCAAGAACTTAAAAATACAATGACAAAATTTTAAATAATAATAATAATGGGGCTGGACATGGTGGCTCTTGCCTATAATCCCAGCACTTTGGGAGCCCGAGACAGGTGGATCATGAGGTCAAGAGTTCAAGACCAGCCTGGTCAAGATGGTGAAACCCCATCTCTACTAAAAAAAAAAAAAAAAAAAAAAAAAAAAAAATTAGCCTTGCGTGGTAGTGGGCACCTGTAATCCCAGATACTCAGGAGGCTGAGGCAGGAGAATCGCCTGAACCTGGAAGGCAGAGGTTGCAGTGAACCAAGATCGCACCATTGCACTGGGCAACAAGAGTGAAACTCTGTCTCTATAACAAATAAAATAATAATTGCCATGCTCAACAGCTGAATGGAGGGGACAAAAGGAAGAGTCAGATAATTATAAGTTAGAGAAATGGAAATTCTTCAATCTCAACAATAACAAGATAACAGTTTGAAAAAACCAACAGAGCTGTAACTATCTATTGAAATACAGCAAAAGATCTAGCAGTCACATCAGCAGATTTCTGGAAGGATAGGAGAAATAGCATAAGGATTAAAAAGTATTCAAAGGAATAAAAAAATTGAAAACTTCCTAAATTTGGCAGAAGATTCAAGAAGCTGAGTGAACCACAAACTTGACAATCCCAAAGTAATCCTCAACAAGTCATGGCATAGCCAAACTTTGAAAGAAAAGACAAAAAAAAATATTGAAATCAGGGTTAGAAAAACAACTTATATTAAGGGAAAACAATTCAAGTGACAGAAAACTTTCAGAAATCAGAAACCATAGAGGCCACAGAGAAGTGATATCACATTTTTCAAGTGCAGAAGAAAGAGCTATCAATCAAGAGTCTATATCCAGTATAAATATCTTTCAAGAATGAGTAAAAAAAAATCAAGATATTCTCAGATGAAAGAAAACTGAGAGAATGTGTTACTAGCAGACCTAAAAGAATGCCTAAAGGAGGATCTCTACATAGAAACAAACAAACAAAAAACAGATAAAAGAAGAAACCTTGGAGTATCAAGTTGCAGGATACAAGATCAGCATACCAAAAATCATATTCCTATATACTAGTCATAAACATATAGACTTGAATTTAAAATAGATTATAATTTACAATCACTAAAAATACATATATTTAGATGAAAACCTAAGAAACCATGCACAGAATGTGTATGTTGAAGACAACCAAATCCTGAGAAAAGAAATTAAAATGATCTAAATATATGGAACGAAATAACATGTTTGTGGAATAGAAGACTTGCCTTGGTAAAAATGTCAATTCTTTCCAAATAGATATGCAAAATATGTGCAATTCTTATTAAAATCCCAGTAAATTTTTGTATTTATATCTAAGATTATTCTAAAATCTGTATTGGAGAGCAAAAGAACTAGAATAGCCCAGCAAATTTTAGAAATATAATAGTATAGAAAACTTCAGTCTAACTGATCTCAAGATTTATTACATAGCTATAGTAATGAAAACTGTTTGGTATTGGTGAAAAGATAGACATATGGATAAGTAACACAGAAGATAAAATTCAGGAAAAGATCCACAAGACACATTTAAGAAAGGCCCCAAAGGAATTCAATGGAGGAAATATAACCTTTCAACAAATATTGCTGGATTTTCTTTGGTGAAAAATAAATAAATAAAGCTCAACTGAAACCCTACATGTTATATAAAACTTAACTCAAAATGGATCACAGATTTACCTGTAAAATATAAGAGCATAAAACTTTTGGGAAAATGTAGGAGAAAATCTTTGTGAACTAGGGCTAATCAAAGTGTTCTTAAACTTGGTACTAAAACAAAGGTGGATGAAAGGAAATGTTGATAAATTGGACTTCAGCAATATTGAAAATTTAAACTGTGTAAAAGATCCACTAAGAAGATGAAAATACAAGCTGAATACTGGGAGAAAACATTTGAAAACCACATATTTGACAAAAAATAGCATCCAGAATATTTTTTAAATTCTCAAAACTCAATATTTAAAAAATAGTCTGAATGAGAAAATGGGCAAAATGCATAAAGAGATATTTCATGGAAGAAGATATACATATGGCTAAAAACCATAAAAAAATGTTCATCATTTTCATCATTAATGATCGCAGAAATCCATATTAAAAACAAAACGAGATACCACTCCAGACTTATCAGAATGGTTGAAAGAAATAAACAAACACAAACAATACCAAATGCTAGCAAACGTGAGGAAACTGGATATTCACACACTGCTGGTAGGAATATAAAATGATACAGCCTCTCCATAAAACATTTTGGCCACTTTTTCAAAACATTAAACATTCAGCTGTTGTACAACATAACAGTTATACTCCTAAGGAATTATTCCACAATAATGAAAATGTATATTCATACAGAAACCTGCAGACAAATATTTACAGAAGCTTCATGCTTAATGGCTCCAAATGAAGCAATGCAGATGTCTTTGAACCTGTGAATGGGTAAACAATTTGTAGTACATCCATACCATGTGGTTCATCTATACCATGCACTCAGTAGTAAAAGGAATTTCATATTGATACCAGCAACCACCTGGTTCAATCTCCAGAAAATTACACTGCATGGATTAAAGCTATTTCTAAAAGATTACATACTCTATGATTCCATTTATATAGCATGTTTGAACTGACAAAAGCTAGAAATGGAGAACAGAATCTTGGCTGTGGAGGATAAGGAAGGGGTGGGGAAAGTTAGAAGTGGGTGTGACTTGTGGAAGAAAGGGAACCCTACCACATGGTTGGTGAAAATGTAGATTGATGCAAGCATTATCAAGAACAGTTTAAAGTTTTCTAAAGAAATTGAAAATAGAACTACCGTGTAACCCAGCAATCCCTCTTCTGGGTAGACACCAAAAGGTGATAAAATCACCGTTGCATAAAGGCATCTGCATGTCCATGTTCATTGCAGCATTATTCACAATAGCCAAAATATGGAAACAACCTAAGTGTTCATCCATGGATAAATGAGTAAAGAAAATGTAGTGCCTATACACAAATGGAATATCTTTCAGTATTGGGAAAAAAAAAAAAAAAAGAGGCCCTGCCACTTGCCATGACATTGATGAAGCTGGAGAACATTATGCAAAATGAAATAAACTAGACACAGGAAAAAAAAACAAAAAACAAAAAAAACCCTGCATGCATGCTACAATAGAAGCGTTTAGTTTTCATAAATTTTGCATGATCTACTTTATAGGTATAATCTGGGGGGAAAATAAAGGTCCAATATATGGATATGGAGAATGAAACAATGGTTGCCAGGGTTTAAGAGGTAGGAAATAGGAAATGTGGGCTAAAGGATACAAGGCAGCAGATATGTAGGCTGAAATAAGTCTAGAGATCTGATGTAGAACTTGAGGACTATACTAAATAAAATCACATTGTATTAAGGTTATTAACTGCTCTTGTCACCCAAGAAAGTAACTATGTGAGATAATAGATATGTTAATTTGTTTCATGATAGTAACCATTTTACTATTTATATGCATTCTATAGCATCATGTTGTAAACTTCACATATACACTATAATATTTATTTCTTTAAAGTGGGTGTGGCCACAGAAGGGCAAGATAAGGGATTTTGGGGAGGGTTGAAATGTTCCATATTTTGATTGTATCAATGTCAGTATCCTGGACATCCAAAACTACCTGCTTATAATTTACAAACAGAAAAAATCACGACCCTCATGTGAATGTAATTTATTCATGTCAAAGATTTTCATCTATGATTTAATAAAGGAATCAATAAGATGTTACAACCATTCAAATGACAATTAAGACACATACACATGCATACAAACATGCAATCAAGAATGCTGAAATGAACCTTGTAACGGGTGCACAACTGGTTAATATCCAATAATATTAAAATACCAAATACATATATAATACTTATGGTAATTTTGTATGATGTTTATAGTCAATATTTCTAAAGGTAGAAAACCAATTGTATCTTTGCAAAATAGTAACTTGCATTTGTATGGGCAAGAATCACTTGTCTTATTGACAGGAAGTCGTTTTCTGCAACTTAAGTTCTATCTCTACAGATTTATATGAAGTAGCGTAGACAGTCAACAACAATCAAAGGCATGCTACAATACTAGCAAGTAGTTTTCAGAAATTTTACCAGACGATGCTTAGGACTGCATTACAGAACACCCTTAATATGTTTTTTGCATCTCTATAATTGTAATATTTTTTCTTGAAACAAATTGAATACTTTCTCAAGCAAAATTTTTGGGATTTCACTCGATTGGAATTTCATCGTATTGAAATGTAAGTGCAATTAAGATCATTGTATTCAGACACCAAGTATGTTTTCTATTACATGTCATTTATTTCCTCAGGTAGAGTTAGAGGTTTTCTTGTAACTTGTACATATATATATGTGTGTGTGTAAATATGAAGATATGTTTTATTTATTTACTTATTTATTTATTTATTTATTTATTTATTTATTTATTTAATTTGAGACGGAGTCTTGTTCTGTTACCCAGGCTGGAGTGCAGTAGCATGATCTCGGCTCACCACAACCTCTGCCTCCCGGGTTCAAGCGATTCTCCTGCCTCAGCCTCCCAAATAGCTGGGACTACAGGTGTGCACCACCATGCCCCCCTAATTTTTGTATTTTTAGTAGAGATGGAGTTTCACCATGCTGGCCAGGCTGCTTTCAAACTCCTGACCTTGTAATCCTCCAACCTCAGCCTCCCAAAATGCTGGGATTACAGGCATGAGCCATCATGCCCGGAAATATATGAAGATATATAATTAAATATTTTATTCACTCAAAATTTATTTTTATATTAGTAAAAATCTTCCATTTTCCCATTATAAATTCTATCTTTTCATTACTGTTAAAGGCGATCTGGTACGTTTGTTAATATATGTGACTAACCGTAATCTTCTCTGCATACAGGACTTCATATTTTCATTCAGGATATTATTATAGATACTAAAAACTTAATATTATAAAAATGAATACTATTGGTTTGGTTTCAAATTTCCAAAGATAGTGACATTTATAGATTTTAAAACTAGAAGAGCTCAAAAACCAGGTGGCAGTAAAGATGACATGCCCTAGACAACTGTGTTAGAGTCAAAACATAGCTCTAATAGTAAAGACAAAAATTCAAATAAAATTGTTTCTTGAATTTGACATATTTTCACATATACACATAATATATGAATTGCAGGTGTATGTGATTTTAAATACGTATTTGTATTCCAATTGTATTAAATACTACAAATAGATTATTAACTATAAAATAATTCTAAAAGCTATTACAAGTTCATTGGCTGGAATATTACTTTTTGTTCCCTTTGGGACAAGGAGGGATTCCATAAATGTATTTGCTCTATATGAGACATAGGGTGCATATCATTTAAAGAATAATAATTTGCCTAATACTTTCTAATATCTTCAAGGTATCATTTATGTAGTACATCAATAATAACCTCAGAAATTTTCTCAAGCTTAAAATTTTTAATTCCTTAAAGTATGCCTTTTTCTGTAATATAGTCTTAATGAATAGAAATTGCTTTGAAGTGAGAGTTGTAAGTTGGGGTACCGTGATTGTAGTAATTACTAAGAACCATCTGTCAAGGCAGATTTCCAGGAGGGTAGAGCACTGGGTAAGCAGCCTCACTTCACAGCAAAATCCAATTGAAGGAATTAAAGTTGCAAGCAAACTATCTCAAGATGCTGCAACTCCTAAGATAATGTCTACCAGTAACCTCCATTATGAGTCTCTTTGCTATCTGATTATTTGCCAACTGATTTAGAAAAATGGTTTCCATAGTCAAAGCAATTTGTAAACTTTTCATAGAAAATAAATTTAATTTTATAGTTAAATAATACGAAACCTATTAAAAATACCCTGGGCTCATGTTAAAGATAATTTAGATACAAGAATTGAGAAGAAGTGAATAAAATTGACACATGGGTCTTTTTAGTAGGTTAACATTAACTGCTTTCAATTTTGTGGGGTGCTTTTTTGGGGGAGGGACTACATATTTGTTTTCTGTTTTAAATACTTTTATTGGTCCTTAAAGAAGTTACAGATTCAAGACAATTAGTGTACAATGAATGAACGTGGGTGCCTGTTGGCAGACGCTCCCTACAACCACCACTGCCTCCACGCCTTTTCCTTAAATCTTAAGGAGACAAGGGGAGAACTTAGAACTTAGTAGGTGGCATTAACTGTAATATGAGATTAAATCAGACTCCCTTCTTTTTTTTTTTTTTTTTTTTTAAGACGGAGTCGCGCTCTGTCGCCCAGGATAGAGTGCAGTGGCCGGATCTCAGCTCACTGCAAGCTCCGCCTCCCGGGTTTACGCCCTTCTCCTTCCTCAGCCTCCCGAGTAGCTGGGACTACAGGCGCCCACCACCTCGCCCGGCTAATATTTTGTATTTTTTAGTGGAGACGGGGTTTCACCATGTTAGCCAAGATGGTCTCTATCTCCTGACCTCGTGATCCGCCCGCCTCAGCCTCCCAAAGTGCTGGGATTACAGGCTTGAGTCACCGCACCCGGCCCTTTTTATTTTAACTTTTATATTAGCTTCAAGGTGAAATATTTTATCTCTAAGAAATAAAACACGCTAAAGAGTTGACCCAACTGTATCCAACTTAATCTTTTTGATTTTAAATAATCTCTATGTGACTTGTATCCTACATATGTAAATATTGTTTCATTTACACTTTCACTTTTCTAAATGTGCCTAAGAATTACAGTAATTTAAAATGGCGATTATTGGCAGATGTATTATATATGCCAATAAATTGTATATAGAGAAATAAACATACTAAAGGAATTTTCATTTCAGAAACTTTGGAACTTTAGAACAGTTATCTCAAAAGAATCCCTTGGTAAAAGAGTCATTTATTATCTAACTGTAGTTTATTGTATATTAGAAATCTACTTTGAGAATATTAGAATTCTGTTTTTTCTTTTGTTTTTTAATTGACAAAAAATTATACATAGTTATGGTGTGCAAAATTATGTTTTAATGTATGTATTTTTGTTGATTGGCTATAACAACCTAATTAACATATGTATTTCCCCAAATACGGATCTTTTTAATGTGAGAACACTTAAAATCTTTTTTATCAGCAATTTTCAATTATGCAATATGTTGTTATTAATTATAATTGTCATGATGTGTAATAGCTCTCTCGAACTTATTTCTCCTATCGAATTGAAATTTGTGTCCTTTAATACACACCTCCCCAAATCCCCTGGTGGGTTTTTCTAATACAGCTGTCTTGTTGTCAAGTTTTAGAGAATAGCTAATTACATACCACTAATTTTCTTTTTCTTTGTTGAAACTTATATGTTTTTTTGAACATATTTATAATCTACCTAATTTTTGTAAACTCATATGCATAGTGCTCTGCTTATTTCAGTAGTATGCAGCATCTTATCAGTTCTATGCAAAATAATATATTGGAAATTTAAAAGTGATAAGTACGACATAAACTTGGAATTCTAACAGAGATCCAATATTTTTCTATATGGAATAAAATTTGGGGTAAGTTTAGAACAGTTGATCAACATGTTGTAGACAATAAATAAACAAGACAGACATTGTTATTTAGCTTTAAATGGCAAATATCAGGTCGGGCGCGGTGGCTCACGTCTGTAATCCCAGCACGTCGGGAGGTGAAGGCGGGCGGATCACGAGGTCAGGAGATCGAGACCATCCTGGTTAACACGGTTAAACCCCCTCTCTACTAAAAATACAAAAAAATTAGCTGGGCGTGGTGGTGGGTGCCTGTAGTCCCAGCTACTCAGGAGGCTGAGGCAGGAGAACAGCCTGAACCGGGGAGGCAGAGCTTGCAGTGAGCTGAGATCAGGCCACTGCACTCCAGCCCGGGCGACGGAGGATAGAGAGAGAGAGACTCCATTTCAAAAAAAAAAAAAAAAAAAAGACAAACATCAAATTGTTTTACATTTCACTGAATGATTATTTTGGTGGTATGTGATTATAATCTTGCTTCCTACTCTCTGTATTTTAATTTGATTGCTTGATTTGTCTCTATGAGGAAAGCCTTGAGCCATTTGGATATAATCAAGTCAGGATCACAGAACTATAAATATTTATAGTTTGGATATATTTCATTTTATATTGATATACCCTATAGGCCTTTTATGGGGATAGAATAATGCATTTCAAGTACTTTAAACTGTATCTGGGATATAAAAGTGCCCAACGATTTCTGTACAATGATGATGATGATTAGGATGATAATGGCAATGAATTATTTAAGCCATATGTATCAAATGAATTATCTAAAGGATTCAAATACTTAGGTGTAGAACAAGGATGAAAAGGAGATGATATGACTCTCAGTTCAGGGATTTTCCATAAGATCGCCTATTTGGTACCAAGAACAGCTCTGTTAAACAGATATTATTTGAAGCCTCATTTTACAGATGAGGACATTAAGACACAGAATGTAGGTGACTTGTTGAAATTCTTTCGTTGTGTGTGGTAGTGTGGTTCTAGTAACCGTGTTCTTCAGCTATATCCTTACTGCCAAATCCAAACAAGTCAAAATAAAATTGTACCTAGGGCTGACTAATGAAACACCTTCTGGACCTAGAGATGCAGAAGTTTATTCCATAGCTATGATGCTCTTTAAGTGGATTTTGGGTCACTAGAATGACTACCAAAAAATTGGCAAGACTGAGTCTTGTCAATGCATTTCTCCCATTCTATAAAATTTCTTAAGTTGCAGCTCCTCTTGTACCTCTTTTCCTCATCCAGATTTATATAATCATTAATATAAATTAATGGCTATAATTCAAAATCCTTTCAATTTTGACAGCCCACAAAGATTATCTTGACCATTATCACTACCAGTTATCAGCAGAAACCCACTAATTAAATATATATACATACATATTTATATATGCATAATTCACCAACATCTAATTTCTTTATTTTTAGACCTTAAATATTGAATTCTGGCTTACCAAATATGTTTATTCGAAAAAGACATATTCAAGATTGGCCAAAAAGTTCCCACCATTTCCTGCCCTTGTTTATGGCAAAGATTGCTACTTAGTCATAACACTTATTTTCGTGAAGTCTATATAAAACTTCTAACTGTGTCTCAACATAACATTCCTGGGAGTTCTGTCAATGACTAAGAATTGGTACAGGAATTTAAATTCTCTTTCTGTGACTACTTATTCTTTTCTTCTCAATGGCAAGACCTTGGTGCCACCTGTACTAGAAAGGTGCAAAGAAAGCTTATTAGCAACTCCTATAATATCTTTAGAATCTGCATGTGGCAAGGCAGTTCCTTACAGTGCTGAGTCATTGGCAGCAGCGATTCCAGGCTTTAGATCTCAACCGCTACTAATGAAAATTATCTTAGGTCTTTCGGTGACCTCAGCCTAGGTCTTTGAACATCTCTCATCTCTTAGTGTTTATTTCTAAATAGCATATCTTTGAGAAGGAAGATGGGAACAGAATACCCGACAACTCACTCTAGAGAGTATTTGCCTAACAGTTTCATGGTATCGGCACTAAATTTACTTTCTGGTGTTTGCAAGTAACTAGTTACCAATTTTAAACTTAAATGTGTGCATTATTTATTTCTAAACACATAACGGATTCTATTTCATTATCATGTACATTTAAATTTGCCCCTTTGTGTGGGGGAACAAAGTTTGAAATTAAAGTAGGGAGTTTGAAGAATTACGTACAACCTTATCTCTGCCCAGACCTGTCTATATCAAACTAAAATATTTGGTAAAACAAAATTTGAGAGTTACTATTTTCAGGTTAACTATGGTTTATGAAACTCTTCTAGTAGATTAAGAACTTTTTGTTTGTTTTGTTTTGTACTTAGGACAATTTTTGTTAGTTTTATTTTTAAGATATATGTTTACTTATTTTAATAATTGATGCAGGGGAACTTTGGTCATTTTAAAGCTTAAGCACCTTACCTTTGAATTTTTTCTTTTCTCTAGGGAAAATATAAAAATAATACATTATAATTCTTAACCACTGTTATGAAGTAATAGTTATTAATTTAAGCAAGTCTTGAAATTTATGTGCACCTTTCTCAAAAACAAACTTTTATACTAAGGCAATACATAAAATATAAAATGCTTGCAAACATATTATTAGAAATTGCAGGCCGGGCGCGGTGGCTCAAGCCTGTAATCCCAGCACTTTGGGAGGCCGAGACGGGCGGATCACGAGGTCAGGAGATCGAGACCATCTTGGCTAACACGGTGAAACCCCGTCTCTACTAAAAACACAAAAAACTAGCCGGGCGAGGTGGCGGGCGCCTGTAGTCCCCGCTACTGGGGAGGCTGAGGCAGGAGAATGGCGTAAACCCGGGAGGCGGAGCTTGCACTCCAGCCCGGGCGACAGAGCAAGACTCCGTCTCAAAAAAAAAAAAAAAAAAAAAAAAAAAAAGAAATTGCACCAGTTTGCTGTTTAATATTGCTTGAATTAACTCACGGCATTATGACTGGCATCATTGTTATCGATAACATTGATTCCAGAAAAACTTACAAAAAGGCACAGGATATTTTTCTCTTTGAAGGAATTTACCTGGTTATGGTAAAAATCATTCGAGACTTCGTATCATAATAGAAAGTGTCCAGTTGGGTTCAGACATATGAAAAAGGAATTGATCTACAAGCACAATCGCAGGAAATGTATATTCTAGTGTAGAGAAAATTAATATTTAACTCCTAAAAATTTTAATATTAAATTAAATGTTAATTTTATATTTTATTCTTGCTGTGTTTGTGATTGTGGGAACTGCCTAGTATATGAATATTTTTAAAACTCTCTTGCACTTCTTTAGGGAACAAGCTTCATGTTACTAGGCAGTAGCCTCCTCCTATGCTTGAAGGCCAGGCACAATCTATTGTCTTCCAAAGTCCAATCCCTCCTTTCTAGTCATGCTTCCTGGAAGCTGTGGTGAAGATATCATCAATGCCTCTGAATGGTAGTCAAAATAAAATAACAACAGGGAAACTAGTAAAATAAACACGTACTACTCTTCGTATACCTATCCCTTTTATGTCATACAGACACTTTTATGCAATTAAATTTTTATTAAATATTAGAGGAATTATCAATGATTACTTATTTTGAATAAATTTAATTTATAAACATTACTATCACTAAATATTTGTTTCTTGTGTTTAAATGTATACTCCAGTGTTCTTGAGATTAAACAAGAAATCATTTTATATACACAAAATAAAAGAAGAGATATGTACTCTAGTTTGGAGAAAATATGTTAGCTTTTAATACTTCTCAATTTACACTTCCTAAAAGAGATGTGTATATATGTTAATTTAGCAAATATTACATAATAAACTATGCTCTACGCACACTGTGATCTCAGCACTGGTCCAAGAAGAAATATAACTTACATTAAAGACAGTTTGCTGGACACTGAAGGAAGGTTTTATTATCTAATTTATATCTGGTTTTCTGGGAAAAAAATATGCTTTCAAATACAGTTTGCCTTCTTTCATATAGTTCCATCATATAATTATCTGCCAATTTAAAAACTGCATACCATGGAATTAATTATGGAAATTTTAAAAGCTGATTGTAGAGCGATTAAAAAACAAGATTATTTTCTAGTAAGATTATTTTATAAGTGAGATAGAGATTCCTAATTGCTGGACAGCTGTCACCTTTAGGATTTATTCAAACAGCTCAGCAGCTGAAGCCATAAAGCAAAAACAACAGCTGCAAACTATACCTCTCCCCTCTGCCACACACACATACACACACACATACACACACACATACACACACACACACACACACTCACTCACTCAAACATATTCATAATTGCTTGTTCCAAATTATTCAAGAATGGCTTTCTCAAAGCAGCCACACATTAGAATCCGCAAAAGGAACTTTTACAATAAATCAGTGTGTGAAGTCCAGCCCATACTAACTAAATCCAATTATTTGAAGATGGTCCCAGGAATCAGTTTTTATTCAAAGCTCTCTAAGGTGTTTCTAATATGATGTCAGAGTAGGGAATTTAGATCTATTGTGAGTGGGAGAGCAATGGTTGAAATTAAAGCAGGGAGTTCACAGAATTACTCTTACTCAAAGCAGGTTCCACTAACCATCAGTGTCAGCATTACCTGGGCTATTTACTTATTTATATTGGGTGTGTGTGTAGTCATAAATCATTAAAATATGAATTATTATTGCTTTAATCCTATCCTTTAAGAAACTGGACTTTCCATTATCTTTTTTATTTCTTCAGGTTAACTATGGTTTATGAAACTCTTTTAGTAGATTAAGAACATTAGGATTTATTCAAACAGCTCAGCAGCCCAAGCCAAAAAGCAAAAACAACAGTTGCAAACTACACCTCTCCCCACCGCCACCCCCCCCCCCACACACACAGACACACACACACACTCACTTAAACATATTTATAATAGATTATTCCAAATTATTCAAGAATGCTGTTTCTCAAACCAGTCACACATTAGAATCCGCAAAAGAAACTTTTACAGTAAATCAGTGTGTGAAGTCCACTCCATACTACTAAATCCAATATTTGAAGATGGTCCCAGGAATCAGTTTTTATTCAAAGTTCTCTAAGTTGTATTCCCTATATGCTCTCTCCACTTTTCATTCAGTAATCAACAAATAACTTCTGTTTTACAATGAATAATTCACCTATTATTTTCTTTGGTGAAGCCTTCTAAACAGATTTGTTTATTTCTAAAAGTTTTCTGATTTTTTAAAATAAAATAAAGACAATATTTCCATGTATTACATTTCTTTATTATTGATTCAATTGTTTAATGTTATTACTAACTCATCTGATAAAAAATATATTAAAACCTCAGTTAAAACTCAGGTAGAGTTATTTCACAATTGTGTAAAGGTTTTCTTTACCAACACATATTTTCAGTAACATCAACATCAGAAAAAGAATGCATTTCAATCCACAACACTGGCCTATTTCATTATTTAAGATCACAAAAGGACAAATTTCTATGTTTAACATCTCACTTAAGAAGGAAATTGGCAGATAATTCCAAGGAGTATAACAAATTAACCAAAAATTTAATGTCTACTTATTACATCAAATTTCTTTTGCACAGATGACAATATTTTTGAATTTTACATTTCCAAGATTCTTTTATTTAGAGTTTTTTTCAAGATATATTTTAATCAAGGTTGTAGTGTCATGAAAATAATTGGCAGCCTTGTTTTCTGAAACATTGTACCTCAAAAACCTGCTGCTTCTTGTTAAATTTTCCTGAATTAGTAAATCTTTTTAAGTTTATAAAATTTGTCTCGTGGGGCCAGGAGCGGTGGCTCACGCGTATAATCCCAGCACTTTAGGAGGCCAAGGCAGGCAGATCACCTGAGGTCAGGAGTTCGAGATCAGCCTGGCCAATATGGTGAAACCTCCTTTCAACTAAAAATACAAAAACTAGCAGGGCATGGTGGTAGGCGCCTGTAGTCCCAGCTACGCGGAAGGCTGAGGTTGCAGCGAGCTGAGATTGTGCCACTGCACTCCAGCCTGGACAATAGAGCGAGACTCAATCTCAAAAACAAACACCCAAACAAGCAAAACCCCCAAAAACTCTTAAGATAATGTTTGATATATTTGGATGTCTGCCATCAAATGGTCTAGTGACTTATTAGAATTAAGAGCAATATAGGAAAAGGTAAGAAAAGAAAAGCATCACCAAGACTGGGGGCTGATGCAGGTAATCAGGATGGTGCAGGCTGTGCTGTTACTGTGCCTTTACAAATCCTCCCTAGATAACAGGTGTTCGGAAGGTGAGGGCAAAATTGTTATTTTTTAGTCTGATTCCTTTTTTTGTTTGCTTCCAAAACAAGACTGTAACAGTTCCCTTATGTAATTGTAGACATAAGTTACCTATGTCTACAATTGTAATGAATTTCTATTAAGGTTTACAAGCTTTTTTTCTTTTTTCACAATAACCAATGACAGATGCCCACACTGGTCTTTTGCAAAGAGCAATAATTTCATATCTTCAATTAAGCAGGTAGCCATTATGAAAGTTACCATATTAGTCTACAACTACATCAAAATCAATATTTGTATTGTGTATTAATCAGTGTATCAATTAAGTTACTGCAACAAAAAGACCTACATCTTTAATAGCTCAGATAAAATAGAACTTTATCTTCCTCTCCCATGTAACTATCCAGAGGGAAAAGGGAGGTGTGTGTGGTTAGGCTGCTCTGAACCACAAGGTAACCAAGTCTTCAGTTCTTTTCATCTGATTTCTGACATCTTCTAGGGGTATTTCACAGGAACTAAATTGGTTTCTATGCACTAAATTGCAGTTCAGTCTCCAGTAGGAACAGTCAATTTCCCAATAAGGGTGAGGTGCAACAGTTGCTCACAATTCACCTTCAACTTGAGAGAGCTTCGTCACAGGTACATCAGGAACACCTTCTAAAACTTTCCACCGTAATTTTCAAAACAGGCTGAGTAAATGCAGTCTCCTGACTGTTGCATACCTTGTTAAAATGTGAGGGTGTTTCATTATAAAATGAAGAAGAACAATATGGATACTGAGTGACAATTACCATCCCTTCACATATTTATATATGCAATATGAAACTACAACATGGCGTAAATCATTGGTTCATTTCAGATGTGTTTCTTTCTAAATTTTCACCCCTAAGCTAGTCAATGTAGTTTCCTCATTGCTAGCCAGTGAGAACTCTAGAGCATTTCTTTGTAGCATGTTAGTCCTAAAAACCTTTTTGAGTTGAAATTAAAATTAAACTGCATAGCAACCTCATGATACTTACTCTTTCCTTCCCTTCTATATTGAATACCTAGTTATGTTTAGCAATTTTTGTCTTAAATTTTTTAGAATTCCCTCTACTTAAATGGCTTCTGTGCACATCTTAGTTGTCATTTAGTTTTCATTTCTGCTTTGTCATGTTGTTTTTTATCCCTTTGTCTTTTTTCCCACAACTTTACTAATTACAGACGTTCAAACAGAAAATGGTTCAACTGGATTACTGGTTCACTCTAGACTCAAGCAGAAATATTTTTAAAATAAGTTTATTGTTTACTTTAATGCCAAAAGACAACTATACTAGATAATTGGTTTGAAACACACACCAAAATGTAAATACAAATTGTTATGTCAACAAAGCAACTTAGAATATAATAGCACCTTCAAACTTCATTAAAACAATGAAACTCTTTGAGCCTTTTATCAGGCACCACTAGATGACAGAGTACTAAAATTATCTGTATCATTTCTTCTTTGATAATGAACTTTTTATTATTCTTTCTCTTGTATATCCTTTGTCTTGTGTAATCCAATAGAAAATGCATACACACTTTTGTGGAAAAGATACCATTTCTGATTATGTGTCTTTAAAAATTTACTTATTATATAATTTCTAACTTCTCATAATATCAGAAACACCTTCTAAAACTTTTCAGTGTAATTTTCATTCAAGGAAATAGAACATTAATTGAGCAGCTACCGTGTGTTAAGATAACCTATCCTTGGGAATTCATAATCAAAAGAAGAAAATGAGGTAAAAAAATATCAATTAAAAAGGTAAAATTGTGCTATGAGCAGGTTATAAGAGCAGTGCAGAAGATGGGAACATAATCCTTTGATGTAATACAATGAAAATGGTGCTTTACCTCTGTGGTTTATCTCTTTCCTTCCAATAAAAATATGACCCCTGTTTAATCATGATTAAAACATCAGATAAATCCCAAATAGAGCTATTTTGCAAAATACCTAACCAGTATTTCTCAAAACTGCCAAGATGATCAAACACAATGAATGTCTGAGCAACTATCACAGCCAAGTTGATATGAGAATGTAACATAGGAGTAGCAGAAAAGAAGAATCGGAGATAATCTTTGGGTTGACTTTTTAAAGAAAAATAGAAGCTATGCAGGCTAACAAACAGAAAAGGAATACAAGGTATTTCAGGCTAAGGCAAAAGAATTAGCAATGCTCTAGACATATGGAAAAACACAGCATGTTCATGGGACTTAAAACAGTTTCCCATGGCTAAAGAAAAGATCCCGTATGGCTATGATAAAATATAATGCTGGAATGTTATACAGGGGCCAGATGATAGAAAGCCTTCTGTGTTGGACTATGAGATATCAATTATTTTTCTGAATTCCATGGAGAAATTTAGCTTGGAAACCCCAGGGGACCCACATATACAGATTTCATTTATTTCTTTGAAGAATGCATCAGGTATGTGGAGGAGATTAAAGACAAAGTGACCAATAGGGAGGCTATTGATATAATTCAGGTAAAAGAAACTGTGACCTCAATTCTGTCAATGGCTTGAGGTAAGGGGGAGATAGGCAGATATTTGAGAGAATCAGTAACAGTATTTTTTGAGCAGCTGGTTTTAAAAGAAAATAAGGGAGGATGATCTTGGGCATTTTTCAGGTGTAACTGACTCGGGTGAGGAAGCCGCTATTAACTGAAATGAGGAATGAAGGAGAAATTAAAAGTCTGGCGACAATAAACTGATATATTCTATTTTAGAATGCAGTATGGTGTCATCAAACTAGTGACAAGTTTGAAGGTAACCATATGTGACTTCTGGTTATAAAATTTACTAGTTCTGAAATCTTGGGAAAGTTCTAAACTGAACATTTTGCATCTGTGAAATGGAAAGGCTGTCACTACAGAGTACTCATGAGGCTAAGAAATAATACATGCTTAATATCAGCTCAGTGTTTTCCATATCAGAAGCAAGCAGTACATAGTAGTGGTATAGTTTGACAGTGTCCCTACCCAAATCTCATCTTGAATTGGAACTCCCATGATCCCCACGTGTCATGGGAGGGACACGGTGGGAGGTAATTGAATCATGGTGGTGTGGTATTCCCATGCTGTTCTCTTCATAGTGAATATGTCTCATGACATCTGATGGTTTTATTAATATAAAGCACAGTTCCCCTGCACATGCTCTCTCACCTGCTTCGATGTAAGACGTGCCTTTGCTCCTCCTTTGCCTTCCACCATGATTGTAAGGCCTCGCCAGTCTTGTGGAACTATGAGTCCATTAAAACTTTTTTTTAAAAATAAATTACCCATGTGGGGTATGTCTTTATTAGCAGCATGAGAACAGACTAATACAAGTAGTAAATACCATTTTCATTTTATCATTATTCAGATATGTTAAATTAGCCATATCAGCAAGATACGTAGGTGAATCAAAGTTTGAGAGTAAATGAACTATAAAAATTATCAGTGTGAGTCACTAAAATTAAAGCCATGGGAGTAAATGTAACTTTAGGAGATTATCCTATCTTTTAAGACCTTTTAACCCTAAGATTTCTCAGCAAACTTTAGGTAAATCCTGCCTCTAATCCTGTCTTATCTCTATTCAGGTTTTATTGCTCTCTTTTCAGTGCAATTGCCTGTATATAATATGTGAAGAGGTGAAAGTAGTTTAGGAACTTCAAATGAAGATTAAGGTAAACTAGTTTTCCCAGTAGCTTATCTGACATTCTCACAATTCCACTATCATTCTGCCATAATGTCTCTTTAGTGCTTGTAGCTTAATTCAGTGAGCAGTGTTTCCAGTCTTTTACTTACTTGAATTTTTAAAAGCAGTTACTACTGTTAACTGAATTCTTTTTATAAATACTCTTTTATCTTCCCTTCTGAGAAAACCAACAATCAGGGTTTTCCATTATCCCTTCTTCCTTCTCCTCAGTTTTCATGGCAGGATCAATACAAGCATCAAAATGTAGAATTTATTAAGGTTTACTCCTAAGCTCTCTACATATTTCATTGTGTAGGAGTTTAAAATTCATATCTCCAGTAGGAACTTCTATTCACTATCTCTGTTTGGATAGCCCTCTCACACATGACATGTGGTGAGATAGTTCACATTCTTGGTCCAAGCTAGAAAACCCAAGTTATGTTTCTTCTAATCTCTGGTATATATATTGTATATACCAATATTTCCTAATGCTCTTTGCCTCCTATCTCTGAAATCCAAATAATTCTTCCTAAATCTACTTCATTCTCCTTAATTAAAAAAAATGCCTGAAATATATACATTTAAGAACTTAAAAATAGAAAGTTTATATATATTCCACATTCAGGTTATCCTGTTATTAATATGTTACATTAGATTGTCACAATCAGTGAACTAGTAATGATACATTATCCGTAATTGATGTCTATACTTTGTTCGAATTGCCTTTTTTTGCCTAATTTCTTTTTAGTTTCATAGTAACATATTATGCTTAGTCTCCTTAGGTTCCTTTTAGCTGTGCTAGTTGCTGGGAATTTCCTTGCTTTTGATGACCTTGACAATTCTGACGAGTACTGGTCCAGTATTTTGGAGAATATTTCTCAGTTGGGACTTGTCTGATGTTTCAATTACCTTTATACAGGGATTATGTGATGTTTCCTTTGGGCAAGGGGGATGCTCAGAGGTAAAATATGAGCCTCATTACATCACATCAAAGGCACATATTAATAACAAAACTTATGAAGGTTTATGTCAACCATGGTCACCTGGTTGAATTAGTGTTTGTTTCATTTTTCTACTGTAGAATTATTCTTTTTCTTTCTCCTTTTTCACATTGTGCTCTCTGGAAGGAAGTTGCCATGTGCAGCGTACACATGAAGAGTGGAGAGTAATGCTCCCACTTGTTTAGGGTAGAGTCTTTATATAAGTTATTTGGAATTCTTCTGCATGTGAAATTTGTCTCTTCTTGTCCATTTTCTTATTTAATTGTTTATTAAATCACTATAGATTCAAGGGTATTTATTTTATAATTTGGCCTCTATGTACTGTTATATTATGCTATTATTTAAATTATTCCAGCTTTGACCACTGGAGCTCTTTCTGTTGGCTACTGCATCCTTTTGACATAACCCATCATTGTGCTTTGTTTGAGCACTTCTTACTCTGTCATAAAAAGATGTTTCAGGCTGGGCATGGTGGCTAACATCTGTAATTCCAGCACTTTGGGAGGCCGAGGAGGGCAGGTCGCCTGAGGTCAGGAATTTGAGAAGAGCCTGGCCAACATAGTGAAACCCCATCTCTACTAAAATTATAAAAATTAGGTGGCCATGGGGACAGGCATCTCTAATCCCAATTACTAGGGAGGCTGAGGCAGGAGAACCACTTGAACCTGGGAGGCGGAGGTTTCAGTGAGCTGAGATCATGCCACTGCATTCCAGCCTGGGCAACAGAATGAGACTGGTCTAAAAAAAAAATAGTAATAAATAAAAAATAAAAATAAAAAAAGATATTCCAGGCCTATCTTATATATTCCTTGCCACAATTGGTTAACAATACAAATTTCCTTGTTTTCTTTTATTGGAGAATGGTGTTAGAAATCAACATCTGGGTCTGAGGGTGTTTTTTGCTACCGTAACATCATAGCTTCTAGGCTCTGTCAGTGAACAGAGCAAGGGAATATGTGTGTTTATACTAACTCATGTATGTACACATATCTGTAAATGTTTCTGTATGTACCATGGCTCATTATAATCTTAGCATGAGTTCTAATTGGAGTCTCCATCTCTAATCCATTACCATGTGGATAATTCTAGCCGGATCCTCTTTCTTACCTATAAATTCTCACTGTAATTGTGTGTAACCTGGCTCCCATCAGCTATGATCCATTTATTCAATTGTTCAACGCCAGCATGTGGATATAGCAGCATAAGAATTGTCAGCCCCTGCCCCTGGGATTAAACTTTATCAACTAGATACAGTGATTGTGTATAGTTTCTCCCTTTTAGTTTTACAGACTCACTAATTTGTGAAGTTTTAGTTTAGCATACCTTCTTCCATTCAACTCACCAGTAAGATTTTGTACATTTGTAGTAAAGTTAGATTCCTTTTTTTACAGTTTGCATTCCATTCCGGGATCCCCTAACCAGTTAAACAACTTTAATAAATTGTATATATTAAGACACTCTGTGCTATAAAGTTATATGGATTTTGAAAAAAAAAATGCATAGTATCATGTATCCATCCTTACAATATTATATGGAAAATTTTACCACCCTAAAATCTCCCCTATGCTCCAACTGTTCAATTCCTCTGAATCTCTGCAACCACTGTTTTATTTGCCATCTCTATAATTTTGCCTTTTCCAGGATGTCATATAAATGGAAATGTAGAATATATTATCTTTTCAGACTGGCTTCTTTCACTTACCAATATGTGTTAAAAATTTATCCATATTTTCATGTCACTTGAAATCACATTTCTTTTCATCATTGAGTAATATTTTATTATACAAATGTATCAGAATTTATTTATGCATTTGTTTACTGAAGGACATATTTGTTGCTTTTTCAAATTGTTTTTCACCTTGTAGGCAAAGTATATTTTCAGGATGAAAATCCTATGCAGTCATGACTACTCCTATATAATCCCACTATTGTGACTATAAATATCTGTTCTCTGTTCTTAGATTCCAGGTTCCAAATTATTATAGTAAACTTTTTTTTTAACCTCAGTGTCTGTATTTCTCCGTTCTTACAAGATTATTTGCTCCTTATGAATAGTTACAATATGAATTTTATATCTTAACAATTTTTTTCTTAATCCAAATTCATTTAGAAATGTGAAGCACCATTTCTGTTTAAATCTATTAGCACAAAGTAAAAGCAAGCAAACAAAAAAACACACTGAGTCCAAATATGTTTACATGCAATTATCTTTGTGACTATTTTATGAGACTATGTTTTTCCTCCTTATAATGATGACATAACTGATTTTCTGCATTTCTTATGTTAAAATTTTAAATATTTGACTCCCCTAAAACTGCATTTGGTGAAGAGAAAATAGGAGTAGAGGAGGAATTAAAGATGATTTTTTAATTTGTAAAATTTAACGTGGTATTATATTACATCCTAAAACCAAATGGAAAAATTGAATGAGAGCTGGATTTTTTTGACATCACCTCATTGTGTATCTTTAAAACATGAAAATAATAGCTTTAATTGAACTATTCTTAAATTACATTTTCCCCAGAGAATATAAATATTTTTTCAGGATACTTATTATATTTGATGATTATAATTCCCTCAGTTTGACTAATTAAATTTTAGTTAAATTGAGATTATGTCTTGGTCTTTGTGATAAAAGTAAACTTAAATAGCAAATACTTCCTCTTGTTTCTTTTGAAAGTCTAAACTTGATCAACTACAAAGAATGATTGCAAAATTATTTTTATTGTAATGTTTAAATCAAATGCTTCTGAGTAAATAAGTGGCTTTAATGCCAAATTTTGCAATACTTTTTAAGTATTGATAAAATAAATTTATTTCCTCGTGGAGAATTCTTTTTACATGTTCATGTCACATCACAATTTTCTATAAAGCTTACATCATCGAAAATACTTATAGTTTCTCTGGAGTATATTTTTTTTCTAAATCTCTGTGACTTGTGTAAAGATTGCTAAAATCAGATGAGAGACACCTGAGGATTTCAAGAATAAGCAAGGATAAAATTGTGATAATTTTATCACTAGTTAAAAATCTAGCCTGGGTCATCACTATAAATTACTGTTTTCCCAAAGTGTTATTAAAGTACCATTTTGAGTGCTCTTTATAATTAGAATTCATTATTGTTTCCAAATGTACATATATTGGTCACTAAGAAGTCAATCACTTATCTTGGTAGAATTAATAAAAATGAATAATATTTTTGCCGTGAAACCTACTATAATGTTGTAGAGCAAATAAAGCATTTTTAAATGGGAAATTTAAGCAGTCATAATTTTGATATTTTAAAATGTCTTGTTCAATTTCTCATAAATGGAAGTTCCAAGGAAATTGTACTACAGACAAACCACTTACGGGCCGACAAGGGAGAGTTTGAGCAAATAGCTATTTCACTGAAGAGGATTCTTACAAGTGTAATGATTTAGTTAAGTGAAAAAAAAAATAGTTAAATTCCCAGATTTAAGGAGACTAGGAATTTGTAGGTATTAAATCTGAATCTGGAAATAATTCCAAGGAGACCTGAAAAGATAATTCCAGAAGGTCAAATATCATAGATAATATTTGGGGAAATAAAGCCTTAAGGCTTCCAGACAGTGAAGTTCTTGGCCTTACCCTGCATTCATTATCATTTATGGCCATTTATTATATCACTCTTGTATGAAAGTGTTTAGAAAAATCAGAAAATACTCTTATTTGGTAAATGAATTTGAAACAGCAAGCAAAATATCAGATATTAGTTCAATGATAAGGAAAACTTATAAAAATGCTATCTAAGTCAGATAGACAGTGTAATCTAGAGGTCAGACATTAAGTCAGGAAATGATAATTCAGTCAACACAAGCTGATCTGGTCCACTATATAATCTTAAATAAAGCTGGAAAATTAGAGCTGTCTGCTTCTTGGCTACTTTTATACTATCCTATGGAAAGCTAGAATAGAATCTTATACCTGAGAATAACTGAGAACAGTTGGTTAAGCAAGCAAATATAGGGAGGCTAAGTGAAGATGGACCACGTTAACAGAAATGTTTCTGTATATTTAGGCTGTTCCATGCAGACCTACAGACAGATATATGCCTGAAACTTATGTGATTCATTGTTTGTGGAAGTGAAAACTCTATAGCACAAAACAAAATAAATTATTGAAATATATTTTCCTTTAAAAATTAATGGAGATATTTAAATTCTTTGTAGGTGTTTTATATTTCACTGTCATACACATTTCTGTTAAGGGTGAAGCCTGGCCAATAAATAAATAAATAAATAAGGGATCAGGACCCTTGTGGGAATCTTCTAAAATTGGATACATCTGGTGTGTTTTTTGTGAGGCTGATGACAATTTTCATCTAATGAGTGGATCTCTTACACATCCCGTGATCATCAAAGAAGGAGATTTTATGTGAGAAAGTCTTCTGAGAACAAAGCAGAAAGAACATTGAATTACTGAACATCAAACTATGGCTCGTTGCACTGATTCCAATGTAAGCAATATTTCTTTTCAGTTATTCTCATCCCTAGGGCCATAATTAGTTAGAAAGAAAAACATTTTAAAGATACTATATTTAATTGTCACTGGAATACTTCCAATGAAAATTTTTTTAATTTTGTAATTGATAAAATCTGTTAATAACTTTTTACATGCTTTCTTATAAAATTCCTGTACATTATGTAAAAATATAGCTAAAATATTTGATCAAGCCATATTATAAAATATAGATTGTAATTACAATTAATCCTCTTCTACCTTATAAATATTAAACACTTTTTACCTACTGTTAACTAAAAATAGAATCACGTGCTAACTGCCAAATCAATTTGTCTTAGCCATATGTATTTTAACTTTTATTGAATGCATAGGGAAAATTTGATAGTGAGATGAGAATTTAGTGGAGTTGTCTCTGATTGCCTTAGCAATGATTATTACTTAATATTTCCCCAAAGCAAAACAGCACATTTGCATATGTTTAACTTATAATACCATGCATTTTATACTTCATAAATACCACAATATTTTAAAAATTACATCATCACTAGTTAAATGAGAAAGACTATTATCTTTCTTTGATTATCTTCTTTTCATAACTTATTATAAATGGGTATATTAATTACATCCTCATCCTTAGATGTTAGCCTTTCATAAAATATTATTATTTAATCTTTTCTAAGTATTTAGTTATTTTTTCCAAATGTTTTTCATAATATACCTCTAAAGGTTTTGATATGTTTACATAAATTGAAGAAAATGAAGTTGTACTATTTCTAAGAAAGAGTATACCTGATTTCACTACTTAATTTGACATCGAGATAACTTTGCTAAAAGCAAAGCACACACTTTCCATAAATTGAATGAATGAAATCTGAATGTCGTTGTTGTTGACTAACATATTAAAGTCAATGAAGTTGTATTTAAAATATTGTATTGCCAAAGATGTATTGCAATTAACACTGTGCTTCATTTTTTCTACCCTGTTCTTAGGCTATTCGTTCAAAAGAGGTACCTTTAAGTGAAAAAAAAAAAAACAGTTATAAATAATAAACATTTGAGAAGTCTTGGTAAAGCAATTCGTATGCTTTTCAGAAATTGTAAAAATAAATGCCTCTAAATGACTGAATAAAACAGCGTTTGCATGGTTCAGTTGTTTTTAATAAATTTATGTCAAAATATAATCAAATTGTCAAGTGATAGATTTTTAAAAATAATTTTGCTGATAATTTCCATATGATTTTGAACATATAAGTCAGAAAGAATTTAAATAACTGTGTGACATTGATTTAGCAAAACACTCTCTTTGTGAATGACCTTGGCTCTGAGAATACCAATCATAAAAGGATCACTGAAGCAAATGCAACAATATTACTACAGTAGGATTCAGTAACCATCAATGAGGGCATATATATACACATTACATATGTAAACTTATTTATTTTTGTAAATATATAACATATAAATATATAATATTTATATATAACATATATAAATGCAAATATATGAATACTCAAAATATACTACATATATAGTATAGACATATATGTAGTATAGACATATGAATATGTATACACACATACACTCAGGGAGAGGGTTTTGTAAAGTACTTTTTTGTTTATCAAAAGCAATTGTCAAAAGCATTTTCCTGTCATTCATGACTTAAAATGAGATTCTTAGTGGTTTCAGAATATTTAATCTTATTGATATATATAATTTATTAAATAATTTTTTAAAGGCAGACATTTTGACAATTCCAATTTTTGAAATATGTTAACCCATATCATATTATTTCATTAAGGTAGAAATAATCATCGGCATCAAAATATATTAATAAATTTTATACATATATTCTGAAAGTTATATTCGCAATAATGGCACTATATATTTCTATCACTAGAACGTGTGCATTTATTTTACCTACTCTTTGCCAATTAGATACATAAATTGTATTTTATTTTTTAAAATTTATCTTTCTTTGATAATTACTGAGGTTAAATATGCTTTCCAATTCTCTGTATTTTACCTTTTTGTTGAACTATATCTTAATTCTTTCAAAAGATTGTATTAATTAGGCTCGAGAATTGATTATTTCCATGTTTTATCAAACCAGTAATCATTTCAATTGCATAAAGAACAACTCTGGCCATAAATACCCAAAATGTCTAATATTATATAGGACAAAGTATATTTTTGTGTATTTTTAAAGGTAGATTTTTTTGTTTTGTTTTGTTTTTTGAAACGGAGTCTCGCTCTGTCGCCCAGGCTGGAGTACAGTGGCGCAATCTCAGCTCACTGCAAGCTCCGCCTCCCGGGTTCACGCCATTCTCCTGCCTCAGCATCCCAAGTAGCTGGGACTACAGGCGCCCGCCACCACACCTGGCTAATTTTTTGTGTTTTTAGTAGAGGCGGGGTTTCACCGTGTTAGCCAGGATGGTCTTGATCTCCTGACCTCATGATCTGCCCACCTCGGCCTCCCAAAGTGCTGGGATTACAGGCATCAGCCACCACGCCCAGTCAAAGGTATATTTTTTAGTGGTAAAAAAGAGACACTAATGCACATATTTAAATTTATTTGACCACAGTTTCAAAACCCATCCTAATGAAAATTTAGATACTTTTGCATAAATATAAAAGTCGTTCTCAGAGGTTTTTTTCCTGAGTTTTCCTATGTCACTAGTGAAGAATTAGAGGGTAGATAAATAATTTATTCCTCTAGAATTGCCTAGTAATACTCTAAATGTCTAATACTCCAAAAGGCAAAGATGTGCAGAACTAAATCCATTTGTACTACTTTTAGTACAAGATTACAAATATGCCTAATTAAGATAAGGAAATAACCAGAAAATATGACAAATTAAATCTAGATACTTAGTTTCATTTGACATTTTTTATACTCACAATATGTTAGGTTATATGGTATTGTTTATGTCCTTCACTGTCTTGATGGGTCAACATCCTCTCCCAGAACTTGTCTTAAATATTAATTATTGGATAATCATTGACCCACCAAGGATTATATTAAAATGCCTAGCCAAAAAATTACTGGAAGCTGCATTTTTTTTTTCTGCCAGATTACTCTGTCTCTTTCACCGGAATCAAGCCACAAATGATGTACATTCCCTTAAAAATCTTCTGATTTTGGTGAAATCTGTTTGTGTCTCCTCCAAAATTTGTGTTGTGGCCACTCCAAAATTGGTGTTTGTGTCCCCTCCAAAATTTGCATGTTGAAGCCCTAACCCCCAGTGGGATAGTATTTTAGAAGACTGGGTGTTTAGTGGTAATTAGGTTTGAATGAGGTCATGAGGGCAGAGACCTTATAATGGAATTAATGTCCTTATAAGAAAAGAGAGACTGGAGGTTTCTCTTATCATCATGTATGGATACAGTTAGAAGTCATCTGTTTGAAAATCAAGAAGAGGGCACTTAGCAGGAATCGACCAGCAAGTTGATCTTGGACTTCCTGGCCTCATAACTCTGTGGAATAAATGTTTGTTGTTAAACCACCAAATATCTGGTATTTTAGTATAAGAACCTGAAATGACTAAAACAACATCTTACACTTAGTCAGTAGTGTTGTACCTAAGTAACAGCAGATATAACTGGCAGGGTCTTCATGCTTTTGATTCTAACTTACATGCATATTTCATTGACAAGCATTATTTAGCTAGTTACTTAGGCATTCCTAAGGAATTTATATTAATCAATGCTTGCTAGATCTTTCAACATAATTATTTAACTTAAAGCACAATAAAAAGACCATTTAAAATATATTGGCAATTCTTTTTAAACTGATTAATATTTTAAATTAGTTACATTGTTTCTGATTGAATTAGCATAATTTTTACATTTTTTTGCTGCAAATATTATAGATATGAAAGTGTGGTTGAAATGTATCTATTATATCTAAAAGGACATCCATTTTCAGGAAGTCATTTTAAAGATTTTCACATACATCAATTACAAAAACGCAAAAATCATAAGTAGAATAAAATTACATGTTTAAAATGCAAAGTAATTCAATAAATTCTGGCAAACTTTTAATGGAAATTACTAAACTGGATAAGGCAATATGTGTAACATATATTACCAGAATTGTGCAATATGTTATTCTTGATTATAGTTCTTTTTCAAGATTGAAAATCATGACAATGGTTAAATTAAGAATGTAAATGTGGAATAATATGTGGTAGCATGTGCATATCTTCATTGTCCCGTTCCTACTCTTGCCTAGTTTTCTATTTTATTTCTGATAGCTAAATTTGTGAGAAAGCTACGTATATGGAATGAATTGTGTAGTTTATGGATACCATTAAGTAAAATGACCTTTCAATAAATAAGCTAAGATTACAGATTTGAGTCAATGGTTTTTCCCAAATCTACAGTCTTGGCTTTCTTTACACAAAATTTTCAACAACAGAGGACACTGGTAATAGAAAAATACGAATTATGAACTGTTTTACTGAGAGACTTATATTTATGTCAGTGAATGAAATTTACATGTTGTCCGAAGTATCTTATAAGGAAGAAAAATACTCAAGGCCAGACGGCTTCTTTGCTCTATGACAGATGATGTAATATACTACTAAGGAAAAAAATATATACATTATCATATGTGTTCTTTATGTATAATTTTTTATTAGTGATGTTTGTGTAGTCTTACAATTAGACATATAGAGAGTACACCAGATAATTAGTTTCAGATTTATAGACAAAATTTATTTCACTGGTGAGTCATTGTGTTTTCCGGATAGATGAGGCTTAATGAGCACACATATGTTTATGCTAAATAACCTGTAACACCTACTGAGGTGGCACAGTCCCCTCAACATTAGGAAGATTGATTTTGCCTCAGTGTATCACTTTGCAACAGAAGTACCCTTCAGGTAAGTTGAAAAAGTTTTCAAGCATGTAGTTGAAATGAGCAGTGACGATTCCGAGAGAGGCAGGAGAATTGTAGCTCGCCATTGTAAAAGCATTTCAGCTCCCAAAGAAGACAAGCAGTCATCTTTCAAAATAAAGTTGACTACCGATTATGGTTATTGTTTTCACTTTTCTTAACCTTTTGCTGGTTTAATAACATTTGCAAGTAAAAATATACCTTTTTGTCTTTTAAGCATAAGATAGATTAACAAATAGCATTATATTATGTTAGGTACCAATTGGAAGGAGTACTTAATTATCATTGTTAGAAAAATGAGAATATATTCAAGAAATTCTGAGGGTTCTTCAAGTGCATTCATTTCAAAACTAGCTTGTACATTATGTTAATTACAACCTGGCTTTTCCATAGTCTCTTTTGGCAAGCGTATTGATTCACAGACTTTATTCACCAAGCACTTCTCAACTCTTAAGCTTTGCATTTTTAAAACTAGTCAGTCCCTCTGTTTTATCAATTTCTCTTGTGTTTCAGATCTTTGTTTAATTCTCCTCTTCAAGTTCTATCTAAATAAATTAGATATAATATTAATATTTCCCCTTTTTCCTGAATGAATTCAGATAATAAATCTATAGTTAGATATTTTTAGTAAGTGCAATGAAACGTTTCAGAAAAAAGAAATTACACATAAGAAAAATTTACAAGCATAGCACCTTGAAAGTATTGAGGCAAATTGCTCAAAAATAGATTCTTCTTACTCTAGATATTGGATGTAGGAAATCTTTCTTTCCTCAAAGTATTCCAGTAAATTTTCTTCGTAAATGTGTTTTTAGAGATTCAAAGGCAAATGAAGAGCAAGCACAACAGCAAGGGAGAGAGAAATATGGAGAGGAGAGAAAAGAGAAAAGGAAAATGAAAGGAGAAAACTGTATTCTTCTAATGTAGCCTCAGAAGTCACATACAGTTGCTTCTACCTCATTCCATTCCAGAGAAGCAAGCAACAAAGGCTGGCCCAGAATCAAACAGAGGTAAATTAAACTGCCACACCTCATCAAAGAGAACTAGCTGAATAATTTAGGTACATATACAAGCCGCAATTCTATATAGCTATTAGAAAATGAGACGACTACAAAAATTATTGTTATTAAGTAAAAACTAAAAGAGCAGAAGAGTTTATATAATATGCTACTAAGGCAAAAAAAAAAAAAAAAAAAAAGAAAAAAAGAATGCTTACCTGAAAAAAATTCTTGGAAGGAAGCTAATAACAGTGGGTGACCTGGGCTATGTGGAGTTGTTGGGCCAATGGAGAATGAGATAAATTGTTTTTTAAAAAAGGATTTTGTTTACATGTTTTGGATTTTAATTTTAATTCATTCTGTATCTAAAATTATTTTGTATAAATACATTATGCCGACCTGAGATATAATTATATTAATCAGTTCCTTATGCATGGAAATTGTCTCGTACTCTGCCCTTCAACATTTTGAAGGTAGGGATAACACAGTAGCATATACACCATCCTTCAGAAAGCATCGGAATGTATTACTGTAGATGATTGCCAATAAGAACAAAATACACACTAACACTTGACAGGGTAGGATATTTCTCATATTTATTTTTCATGATTTTGAAGCAGAAGCAGATCTATTCTTTCAAAATGTGGAGTGTGCAATAATTTAAACAGTAAAGTATAAATTGAGATAATCATTTTAAAACTCGAGTTTGGAAGACATTTTGTTATGACAGCAGATATACCTGAGGGGATACCATTTTTCCATTTGTGTGCTGTTTAGACCATAATTAACTCACAAAGTTCATGCAGAGGTTATAGTGAACCACAATGTTTATAGAGAATTAAAGATCTATTCCACATATTTTTGGAATGGAATATTTTCTATCAATAAATGTTTTATGTGTCAAAATTTTTATTTGCATATTATTGCATTACCCTGTCTTTGGAAACTTTATTTAGCATGATATACAAATTTCAAATAATTCTTATTTTACAGAGCAAGGGTAGCAATTTAAAATATTTCTCAAATCACTAAAATGACATTGAAATTGTTAACTAAGATACAACTCAGTTATTTTATTGTAATTATGTATTAATTGGACTCTTTACTTTTAAAATCAAGTATTCAATTTCTCAAAATGATTTTAAGATATACACATAATCTATCTGAATATTTAATGTGTGGTATTGTTACTCCAAGTTTAATATGATTGTTTAAGATATGACACACTGTGCCATTCTACAAGATTTCAGTGTAGGATTTGATGGTTCTTTAGTATAAATCATATTTACATTTGACACTAGCCAAGATGTATGATGGACAAATACAATGTTACAGTTATACGAAAGATTATACAGTGATATAATACTGTGCCAAATATTTTAAATGTTGTAAAATATATATAGATTATAAAGGAAAGAAGGATGAACTTGTATCTTCTCCATTTTGTGCTGAAATGCAAGTTATTCTGTGTGGTATAGAGAACATAATATTGGACAGCAGTAATAATATATATGGTATAGACATTTCTGTTACTGAAAGTAAATTCCACCTAGGAGAATCAAGATACCTGATCTCAGTTTCCTTGTTTCAACTACAAATGAAATACACAAAAATGTCACCAAAGTAGCTTTTAATTTTATCTTTGTATGGCTAGATAAGGATTCAAAATAAAAATGATAAATAAGACAGAATGAAATAACATGGCATCGGTGCTAATACAAATCTTATTTATAATAAGATATCCAGTGAATGGCAGAAGTTTTTCATGTAGAGTTTACTGTTCACTGCCTTTCATTCATGATGTACTGATTTTCAATTGATTATTAGAGATAATCCATATTTGCACATGTGCATGAATCAGGCAATTAGTGTGCATGAATCTACCCAATTCATCTTCTATCCCCTGAAATGATACAGTGAGTATATTAACTTGTCTGTAGATTTGTACAAGGTAATTTGAAATTTCATTTTAATTTGGGAAAACACTTAGCAATGTAGAAAAAAGAAAGCTAGTTGAAAACAGAATTATTGATTGGGTTTGAGAATTGATTTAGGAGATAGGAAGGTTAGAGAAAAATTTTCAGTGATCAATAATAAATTAAGGTCAATTAGCAGAGGAAGAAGGCTAGAGAAAGAGGCAACATAATATCACATCAAGGAGATTTAATTACTGAGCCTAAAGCAAAACTGCTACTTAGTTAAGAATTCTTGTTAGTAATGAAACTAATTTATCCTTTTTGACCCATTTTCCAGGAAGCCTCTTGATCCAACCTGAATACTAAATCAGGCAATTAGTGTGAAACAAGATATCTAGGTTTCTCAAAGATATTCATTTTATTTTTATAAAATTAGGCAAGAAATCCTCCAACATGCCTTTCTGAGAATTTAGGGCTTAGAAATAAAAATTAAAGGATTTGAATCAACCCAAATATAAATCAAACAAAAATGAAAGGATTCCCAACCCTGTGTTTTACTCTCTACAAATGAAACAGGCTAACCATGGTATTCAACTGGGCAACATTTCCAGTGTTCTATTTCATAGAATATTTTGTTCACATATTCTAATCCTTTTATCCCTCCAAAATATCCTGTTTGGATTCAGTCAACATATATGTTCATCATTTATTTGTTGTGTTTTGTTATGTGATGGAGATTGTTTTAAATACTGGTGATAAGGCAACGAGTAAACATAAACAATCCCTACATGCTGGAAGCAAATTATATTCTTGGGAGGGTAACACAAATTAACAAAAGAAATCAGGAAAAGGTATGCTATTTTGCATTGTGATAAGTACTATATAAAAAATAAAGCAGACAAGCATAATTGTGAGCATGGCAGGTATTGCACTTTTGTGTAGGGCCATCAGGGAAGGCCTCTTTTAGGAAGTGGTGTTTAACTAAAGACCTGAGAGAGGAGCATGAGTGAGTTGTGAAGATATCTTGGGGAGACTGTTTTAGGCCAGAGAGCAGCAAGTGGCAGGAAGTTGGAGAATGTCACATGTGCTTGAAACAGATATTTACAAAGTAATTTGAACTTAAATGTTAGGAAAGAGTTAGCTGAATGGAAATGAAGTAAGCTAGATGAAAACAGAAATTACGGATTGCATTTGAGGAATTAATGTAGGACATTGGACATTTAGGGGGTATTGTGTTTTTGAAGAATTTGAGGACAGTGTGGCTAGAGACTGTTGGCCAGCAGGGGCAGTAGCAGAAGATGAATTGGATAGCTCATCAGCTTCATTCAAGAGTGCAAGCTATTGCAATAACCCACGTAAGAAATGACAATGACTTGGGGCAGAGTAGTAAACCTGGAGATAGGGAAAAGTGATTAGAGTCTGGATATATTTTTAAGGCAGAGCCAAGAGAATTTTCGGCAGTATTAGGTGTAAGAAATGGGAGAAATAAGTGAGTCAAAGATGACATCAAGTTTTTAATCTAAGCATCTTACAAAGATGGCTGGCATCCACCAAGATAAGGAAAACTGCTGGGAAAGTGAGTTTTTGAAGGAAGGTGAGGAGCTTGATTTTGGGCGTATTAACTTCAGAATGTCTATTAAATATCCAAATGGAGATTTCAAGTAGGCAATTGGGATATATGTATATGGAGTTCAGGAGAAAATGATACAATTTCAGGTAGAAATTTGAGACCATCAGTCTTTAGATTTCTAAAAATAGGTTTGGGTGTGATCACCTAGGAAGTAAAAGAAGATGAAAACTCATATATTTTCATTTTAATGACTGAGCCATGGCCACTCTGATGTGCAGAAGCCAGGAAGATGGGAAGACACCAACAAATAAACTGCTAGAAAGGGGCTAGAGAGAGAGGGAAATGGTGGGTCCAGGTCAAATCTTAGAATCTGTTTTTTTAGAGGGCAATTTGTCTCTGAGTTTGAAGCTGAGTTTTTCATTTTTTTTTTTTTTCTGTGTCAATGTCATGTTGATATAAATGATATCTTCATTACTAATTCACTCTTGATTTTATATGGAGCCCACAAAAATAAGCAATCTGTTTTCTTCCAAACTGCAAATGAGTATTTTACAGAAAAACCTGAAAAAATAACCTTAAATAAATTTCCTCAGAATGTAAGAGAGAAAGGGTTTGCACAGATAACTTATTGGTTCTGGATTGTCTAGGGAAGCTCTGATTTCAAATATTGTGTGATTCCTATAAGCTATCAACATTTCACCAGGACCGGGTGCAGTGGCTCACACCTGTAATCACGGTACTTTGTGAGGTACAGGCAGGAGGATCACTTGAGCCCAGGAGTTCAAGTGACAGCTCAGTGTAGCCTGGGCAACATATGAAAACCCTGTCCTTACAGAAATTTAAAAATTAGCTAGGTGTGATGGTGCTCATCTGTGGTCCCAGCTACTCAGGAGGCTGAGGTGGGAGACTTGTCTGAGCCTGGAAGGTTGAGGCTGCAGTGATCTGTGATCATGCCACTGCATTCCAACCTGGGTGACAGAATGAGACCCTGTCTCAAAACAAAGAACAAGTAAACAAAAACCATTTCACACAAATTTCAACGAAGGTTTCAAAAATGTATTTTCCGAATTTCCTTTCACACCCAGAAGTGACACCAAAGTCTCTTTCAATATTCAAGGCATTGGTAAAATATACATAAATTTGTGTTTCCATATATATGAATAATATATTATCAGAATGTATCATTTTACATGGAATAAATGTTCAAATACATTTAACTGTTTCAGTAAGGTTAAATATTCTGTTTATTTTACTCTTTCACTCTCTATCACACACACACACACAATGCAGATTTAGTTGAGGAAAAAATTAACTTTATTGAGGAAATGAAATAGTCAAAAGTGTATTTGATTTACTTTTAAAATATATCCCCAATCTTTTGAAAGATCTATCAGTAGCCTTTGAATTTTTTTTCTTATTTGATGATTCTGTAGAACATAATTAACAATTTTACAATATATTTTTCAAAAAAAAATGTAGGAACATAAAGTATTTATTTTAATTTTCTTAAAAATCACCACCCTGCCCCATAATTACATTAATGCATTTCCCCATGGCTGCAAATTATTTATACACTACAAAACAACAAAGTAAATGCTTTTATCTTCTACATAATTTGAAATAAGTGCATTATACACATATCAAAGTGCATGTACATGATTAATTTTAATAATAATTTAGTACTTATTATAAACAGACCAAACACTTGTAATTATCATGTTTTATAAGGTGAGTAAACTAGGAAGAACCTTACAAAGCAACTAGTGTTTATATTTTCACAGTTTTACAAATGAAAAAACAGAGACCAGTATGGATAAAGTTGAAAGCCCAATTTGACATAACAGACACGGGTTCTATTTGTCTAGCCATTATTCATTGCATTTTATCAGTGACTTAAAATTCAATCATATGCGAATCCTTAATTAATATGTTTGCATGCAAAACAACTTTAAGTTGCCTTCCAAAATAAAAGTCTTGATTAAATAAAATATACGTTTGTATTTAATACACTTTTCAATTTTTAGAGCGATTTTAGATTTTTTTTTTTAATTGCAACAATAGTACTGAATTCCAGCATACCTTTCACCCAGTTCTCCTCAATGTCTGTATTTTCTATTACCATGACATATTTGTCAAAACTGGTCAAATAACAGTTTACATTGTTATAAACTAAACTCCATATTGTCTGGATTTCACTTCTTTTCTGACTGTGCCAGGATCCAATCCAGAATATACTACACTGCATGTAACCACTGTCTCTTCATTTTTCATGACCTACACAGTTTTGAAGATTACAGGTACTCTTCTCTATCACATCATTTTAAAGGGAATATATGCAATAAATAAACATGATTAATCACCCATGATGTTTAAATTGTTCACTTGGTTAAAATAGCTCCACTCTAAAATTACTTTTCTCTCCCTTTGTACACTTTATCAGTTGGAAATGTGCCACTAAGTCCTGCTTCTCCTTCTGGAGAGTAAAGCAGTAATTATTTAACATCCTCTTATATATTAAATAATTTACTATATAAATGTTTTCTCACGCATATTTATTTTATACTTTGAATTATAATCCCAAGATACTTGACTTACTTTTTGGCTCTACTTGTCCCCACTGTGGCCACTGGGAGTCATTTCAGGTTGGCTCCTGTGTCTCATTGATGTGCCTCAATCCATTGATGTTTTGGGTGCTTCCTTGATTTCTGGTACTACAAGATGCAACAGTGTCACTTTATATTTTCCTGTCCCAGTTATAGAATCAGACTTTGGTGCAAAGAGCCCTGATTCCCTTTATTTGAGAATGCAATTTAGAAACTCCTGTCAGAGTTCAGAATATGCTCATTGTGACTGAAGTGTCACTTGTGAACTGAGCTAGTAAATCTACATATGTATACTAACCCATTTTTACATAACACATAGATACACATTATGGATATTATTATTCGTATATCTATGTATCTGTGTTCCTATTAAGCTATTGATGAGCTCATACTGATGTTTCTAATTCTACCAGTGCCACATAGTTCTTTCTAGTTTACCCAAGTATTTGTAACTCCTAAGGTGAGTTCCTTGAGTCACTAATGTCTCTAAACCATCTCCAGTGGAATAGGGCAGCAATTCTTGTTTATTCATCTTATTTTAGTGGCTTAGCTTTGCTCTGATTTATATGAGTAGTTAGTTTCTATGACGAAAACATTTATTAAGCATCCAAAAATACTGATCCACCAATAGCACATTATCAAAATGTGTTACCAACCAATTGCATGCATTATTAGAAAATTAAAATCATCTATACTAAGAGATCAAGCTTGTGTGACAGCTAATTTTAATTTCTGAAAATAATTAAGCATTAGTGTATTCATGCATGGATGTTTAGTCATGGGCAATTATCAGACGAAGTGAAGCATTTGAATGTATATTATACATTTTCGAAACATTTGAGAATGATATTTTTCCATAGGATTTTCTCCATTTGTAATATTAGGAGAAAAAAATTGCTGAAAAATTATTTCATAAGTTTCACAGAAAATGAACTTGACAATGAAAGAGAAAATATTGGCACAGTACATGGTGAATGGATGGAACATAATACATTTTTATTGTGAACTATCAATTCTAGTTAATAATGGCTACTAACTGTTTAATAGAAAGTACTGCACATTCTCCCTGTAATTCGTATGGCAGACGTTTGATTTCAAATGCTACCTGGCCTCACACATACTTTACCTCATCATTAGAAGAATGTATAACTGTTATACAAAAACATAAAATTGCTTTTTTTGAGATGCATATGGACCATTTTCCACTCCAAATTGATTTGCTTTTTGGTCACATAGTTTGGCAAAAAGGAATAACAAAAAGTAATGTATATATTTTTTGGATTATGTGCTTCAGAAGATCATGGCAGGAACTTGATGATAATAATTTTATACTTCTGAGAATAGACAAAAGAAGAAAATTGCAGGGATGTTTAATTTACAGAGCAAAGTGTTATTTTGCATGATTGTCTCATTCTGCCTATACATAGGTTCCTCACGGGGATTCCAGAATGACATTCTTGTCAATCATTTATATAATTCTAGCCATATTAGTCTTTAATAGTATTCTGATTATGAGAAAATAATTCAGTACGACTGTCTGGAGAACTTACATGTTGGGAGTGAAACTCAGTTAACCCATATGAAATGAAATAATATTAGTTCTTATTTATTAAGTTGAGAGTTCAATTAGATCTTCAGGACAAGCTTATGCTATGAGACCTTAAATTGAGATCATTCTGACTTTCTGTATCTGTTTTTCCTTGTACAGAATCTAAGGTGGATCTGTAATAGCAAACATTACTCTATAATAAGTGTTATTCAATTAATGTTATAGTCACTAGCTTAGACATAAGTAACATCAGGGATGATTTATAATCAGTATTGAGCTAAAATGTATTTCCTTTGCAGCTCAGTCCTTCACCTGCATTCCATGAATTCTTTGCTTTCGTAGAAATCATTTTCTACTTCAAAAAACTATGGTGAAATTGAAGTCATTTGAGTAAGTTTCACTATGTTTTAAATCTAGTCACTTAAATAATATGTTATTTATTTTCCCTGCTATGTTTATCCAGCACTCATGAATACAAATATTTGTAATGATAACCAAGATCTAATCTCATTTCCTTCTGAGGACGTTCTCATTTCATTGTGTGTAAAGATGAGACTCAAAGAATATATTTTTATCTGTATCTTTATAAGCATCCCATCCAATTTTAGGTGAAAACTGAGGTTGAAAGCCAGCCACCCATAAAATACATCTGTTTATACTAGAAGTAGTATAAACAGGTGAGTATAAACAGATATATTTTATTTCTAAATGCTCATTGCTTTGCAAAATATGTTCTTACCATTTATTTATTTTTCACAGCTGGTTGAATCTTGACCTACTCTGTAACACTGCATGCCTTCCCAGTAAGGTGCCCCTTTTATAACTTCCTCTTTGAAACTTGAAGAATGCTCCCACCTGCTGAATAAAATATGAATGGAGATTAAAAACTTATGATGAAAGAAGTAAATGTTTATGAATAAAAATCCTAGGTGTATGAGAAAAAATGCTATACATGTATATTAAAACACTTTCTTTTCACTAAATGTACATTGTATTTCAACCAAAAAAGTTAGTTGTCTCGCTAGTTATATGTGAATTTAAAAGATTTCAAAGAAATATTTGTTCAACACTGTAAATATAACTGTAGGGAAGTTCAAAATTACCCTCTGAAAGTTCACTAATTGAGTCCACTTTAACTGACAACAGACAGATAAACAGGAGAAAAGGTATACAAACTTATTACTCTGCAAGCACACAGGAACCACAAAAAGCATAAAACTCAAAGAAGGACCAGATGGTTGAAGCTTAAATACACTCTTCATAGGAGAGAGAGAAGAGCAGGATGTAGGCAATTTTACAAGAATAGTAAATTTTGTTTTGTTTTGTTTTGTTTCGTTTTTGTTTTTGTGACGGAGTCTCGCTCTGCTGCCCAGGCTAGAGTGCAGTGGCATGATCTCGGCTCACTGCAACCTCCGCCTCCCGGGTTCACACCATTCTCCTGCTTCAGACTCCTGAGTAGCTGGGATTATAGATGCCTGCCACCACGCCCAGCTAATTTTTGCATTTTTAGTGGAGACGGGGTTTCATCATTTTGGTCAGACTGGTCTCAGACTTCTGACCTCATGATCCACCTGCCTCGGTCTTCCAAAGTGCTGGGATTACAGGCCTGAGTCACTGCACCCGGCCATAGAAATGGTTTTTAGGGGAGATGGATGGGCCTGAAGAACGGACAATAGATTGGGCAATTTTGTGTGTGCTCTGGGTGTGGTGTCCACTCCAGTCTTCCTTCCTATGATATACATCAATTTCCCCTGGTTGATGAGATACCTGGGGAAAGGATTTATGACAATTGCATATCATCTGGAGGATCTGGCCTTTAGGTAGATAAGGGAACTTCAGAAAAAGCCTTCCTTTGTTTTGCTCCTCCCCAGGTGATCTGCTGGGGTTTAGTCCAAAATGGTGTATATTGGAGGTTGCTTCCTGAGCCCCAGCATAACAAAATCTTGTCTTATTCCTAGGTCCAGGTATGATTATTAGCTTCACATTCTTGCAAAGATTCGGAGGGTGTGGAAGGGGAATGTTAGAAAGAGGGACACTTGACACATGAAAAACATGTAATAGAGGGAAATTGCCAAAGACACTTATTTCTTGAGAACAAGTTGGTGTGATCTTGGGAGAATTGGAAAAAAGAGAAAATAGTAAATGAAAGGAAAATAAAACTAGGTTAAAGACTAAAACTAGTAGGTAAGGAAAGAGAAATCTATAAAGTATTTTGAAATATGAGAAGAGAGAAACACCTATTATAGTGCCAAATATACTCTAGAAAGGCAGCTAATGATTTTGTGTATTATATTAAATCTAACACAAAGTTACTAACAATGGTTTGATTATTAAATGAAAAGATTTTAAATGCCAAATTTTGAGACTCAAATGCATTAATTTTCTCATTCTCTTACATAGATTTCTAAGGAAGAATATTATAAAATTAAATCCTTTGAAAATCCATTTAAGAAAATTTTACTATAGGTAAAATTTTACTATATAGGTAATGATTATAACAAATGTTTATTGAAAAATATAAAATCTATATAATGCTACATGTATAAAATTAGAATCCATAATTCCATTTTATGTCATATAAACATGAAATAATAAGTCCATTATTACATGTCAAAGATAAATTCAACCAACTTTTTGGCTTATAGTAAAATAATTTTAAAATTAATAATAAAATATAACATGGTAACAGGGATAATACAAATGACAGAAAAAAGCTAAAATTAAAAGTTCTATTATTTGGGTTTTGTAGTAGCAAATATTATGAATAGTAAATTCTGGCTATACACAGTTTCATATGTTAGGATCACTTTTATAGAAAACTAATCCTCATACTAAAAGTACATGTAATTAATTAAGTCCTCTGTATACAGTCAGACATAATATATTTTACTTCAACTAAATTTAGCAAATCAACTTTTTGAAGAAATTTCAGATTTCATCCAATTTATAAAATTTGTTAGTGTAAAGTCATTTATGACATCCACTACTTTTTATTGAAAATAATAATGTACTTTCTTCTTCATCTTTGATGGCAGTTATTTGGGATTTGTGTCTCTCTGTCTCTCTCTTTCTTTCTCTGCCCCTTTGAATAGTTACAAAAAAAAAAAAAAAAAGAAGACTTCTATCTTAGATTTTCTCTACTGTTCAGTTTCATCTATTCTTGATTTTATATTTATTGTTTCTTCATTTCTTGAGTTAGAAACTTAAATCATTGGTTTAAATTCTAAGTAACTGTTTTTATTCTGGTTTTCCTCTTAGTGATGATGATGTTTAGTTTAGTTTCTCATCTCCCCAATTCCCTGGCAACCACTGAATTACTTTCTGTTTTAATTTTGTATGTCAGAATATATACTCTAAATAATTTCAATATTTTGAAATTTGTTGAGACTGTCATCCAAATCCCAACATATGATTTATTCTCATAGGACCAGCATATGGTTTATTCCCATACAAACACATACATTCATTTAAGCCAAATTGGTTAATGTATTCCTCAAACTTTCTATGGGATTTCTTATTTTCGTCTCCCTGCTTAATCAACTATTGAAAAAGGAGTGCTTAGTCTCCCAGTATGTTAGTGAAGTATACACATTTGTAATTCCAACAGGTCGATGAATCAATTTTAGCATTATGAAATAATGTGTATAAATTGTAATGCTTCTTGCTTTATGTTGTCTTTGATATTTATATAGTTTCAATCAGAAATTTTGTGGTTAATGTTTGTAAGGTATATTTTTTCAGCCTTCTGTGTTCAATCTTTCTGTTGTTCTTACATATAAATGGTGTTCTTTAAACAGTATAAAGATGGTGGGGTTTTGATAGCAGTCTGAAAATCTTAGACTTTCTCCTTATGAATTGTATTCCTTTTACATCAATGTACTAAAAATACAGCTAGATTTAAACATTCAGCTATACTTCTATTTTCTTAGGTTCATCTATTTTGTTTCATTTTCACTTTCTTTTATTTTGTCTAATTTGGAATTAATCAAAATTTTTAACTATATTTTTCTTTTATATTAAATTGCTAGATACACTTTCTTTTAATATATTTTAGTTTTTATGAGACAAGAAAATGTATTCTTAAAACTTATAGACTGATTTTAAATGTTACTATTGCTAATTACATAATAGTACTTAAAACTTATGATCTTAGGAGTTTATCTGTATTCTTCAGAAATTTTGCACCATTGTTATAAGGCATTTTAATTCAATGGATAAAAACTCCATTACTCATTGCAATTATTATTTTGTGATATAAAATATGTTTATATTTACCAACCTTTCTGGTATATCTTATTGTCTCTTGAATTTTTACACTTCCATTTCAGGTCATTTTTCTTCTTTCTAAATAACCAATTGGTTGTTCTTGTTTTAGTCTAGGTATGCTGACAAATTTAGCAACCTGAAAACATTTTCATTTCACATTTCTATTTTTTCCCTATAGGTATACAACTTTGGTTTGGCAATTATGTTGTGTTTTGTTTTGTTTTGTTTTTCTATAAAGACGAGTTCCATTTTCTTCTAGTTGTCATTGTTTTGGTTGAGAAGTCATCTGTAATTTTTGTTGTTCTTTCTTAGAAGATGAGGTATCATATTTCTCTGTCTTATTATAACATTTCCTCTCTCTCTTGCACTCTCTCTATTTGCTTATTTATTTTTGTGTTTTCTGCAATTTTACAGTGATGTACTTAGGTGTTTTTAATTGATAGGTCTCTTACTTGGGATTTGTTGAACTTGAATTCGAGCTATCCTTTTGTCACTTTTGAAAGTTTTCCTTCACTGTATTTTTAATATCGCTTTTTACATATTCTCTTTTCCCTTTCTGAGATAGTGGTTACATAGAACTTTGGAGGATGCACCATATTATTCAGCTTTGTTCTTATTTTTCTGTTTCTTATTTTCTAAAGAGGAGTTGTAGGATTTATTTTGAATGTTTGTGTTAATATTCTATTGTTGCTAATCAAATTACCGCTAATTTAGTGGCTAAAAACAACACACATTTATTATTTCATATTTTCTGTGCATTAGAGATCTTGGCACACATTGACTGAGTCTTCTGCTTGACATCTCACAATGCTGAAATCACAGCATATTCCAGAACTGTAGTCTCATTTGAGGCTCTGTCAAGGAACTAATAATCTTAATCCAATCAAAATAAATTGATCTGAATTCTCTTTCTCTTTTGATACTGTGTTTTTGGTACACTTTGTCAGGTGCATCATTGAGAACTTGGCATTTTTTGCTTTTTTTGTTTTGTCTACCTTAGCCCAGAAGGCTACATACAGGAGGTTCTATTTTGTCATTCAGAGGTTTCATGTAGTTCTCATCTCCTGCTGTATAGGGCTTTAAAAATCTAAAAAAAAAAAAATAATAATAATAATAACAATAATAAATAGTGAAAGACTTGTATTTGAGGAAGACTTACTCCCCTGTACATCCCTGTTTGGTAAGTGCCCTACGATTTTTGCAGATTTTATTTGTCTTTTTTTGTATCTTACATTCTTGTTCCCCAGCCTACTATGCAACATGAAGCTTCGTCAGATGTCCCAAAGGGAAGATGAACATGTGTTTCTGACCCTCAAATTTTCCATAGTGTCACATCAGCCCCATACATTAGCTAAAATATGCTTTATTCCAGCAGAGGTTTTCTTCTTGGGCAAGACAAATACTCAGCTTATTCCCTCTTTGCTTCCCGCTCTTTAGTAACACTGTTTAACATTGTTTCTTCCCCTTGTTTAGTAACATTCTTTGTTCAGTAACATTATCTACTAGTAGGGAGGAGGACTGGAATTGTCTACTAGTAGGGAGGAGGATGGGAAACTTAAATAGTTTCTCTTCCTTTGGGTACTACATTAATAATTTATTTAATTAACAGTTCTTTCACATCTCACTGTGGTTTCAGTACTTTACATTTTATTTTATATGTTTTTTGTTGTTGGGAGCATCAAGCATCAAGGGATTACAGGCATGAGCCACCACACCCGGCTGCCACATTTCTAATTTTAAAATTATAAGAGAAATGGATGCTACTTGCATCTCAATTTTACTATTTAGAAAGGTGAAGCACAAATAATTAAAGCCACTAGTACAAGATCATACAGTTGGTGAGTGATGAAATCAGGTTAATTGTTAAATATTCACTCTAGAGACTGTAGTCTAAATCCTATATACACTTTAAATTCTTTCTTCATATTTAACATTTTCTACAGGAAAAAAAAAAACTATCTTTATTCATTTTTATTTTAGTTCTATTTATTTTTGAAGTCTAAATTGACCCTATTCAGGTGTACAGGCATAAGAATGACTTACTAGTCTTCTTTAAACCACTGTTTTTATATATGCTCCCTTCTGAAACCCTACTAAAATGACGTTACAGGAAAAAATTTAAATCCAAAGGACAAATGGAAAGAGAAATGAGAATATAGAAAATAAAATTTTAGAAGTTAGCAGATGGACAAGTGAGAACAAATTCACAGAGTGGAGAAAATTAAAATCTAGTCCTGAGGAAAGAGAAACCAACAAGAATCAAGATAATTTGTAGAATATATATTTCAAGAATTGGAGACACTAGGTGCTTTTAATATAGAGGTATAGGGTAGAACTACAAACAGCATTTTCTTTCGATGAGCATACATATTTTTTGAGTAATTGGAGGAAGAATGCTAAATCTTCATCTTTTATGATACAAAGTCCATTTTGTAATGTATATACACATTAAAATTCAATAAGTATTATTATAGGTATCAAATTTAGAAATTAGGCAAAGTCAAATAAAAACAAGTAAAAAGAAGTTATGATCTGTGTTCTCTGGGCAGTAAAAATTTATTTAAGGGCTTGACTTCTTTTTTTGTTGTTTTTATTTTTACACCTTATAGTACTATTTGCCTTTTAAAATGATTTACATGTCTTATTGCAAAAAGCATAAACATTAAAATTGTTACAAAGCAGCTAAGCATGATGCCTCATGCCTATACTATCAGAGCTTTAGGAGGTTGAGGTGGCAGGGATTGCTTAAGGTCAAGAGTTCAAGATCAACATGGACAACATAGCGAGACCCTGCCTCTACAAAAAAATTTTTAAATGAGCCAGGTATTGTAGCATGTGCCTATAGTGCTCTCTACCCAGGAGGCTGAGATAGGAGGATTGCTTGAGTCAAGGAGTTCAAGGTTGCTGTGACCTGTTGTGATCATGCCACTGCACTCCAGAGTGGGTGATAGAGCATGACTCCGTCTCCAAAAAAAAAAAAAAGTGATCTTCAATCTGACCTGATATTCCCTTTAGATTCTTCACAAATCCCCATTTAAAAGGCTTTGGTTTAGTATCAAAAATCCCAGGACAGGTTTAGAGCAATATGTTTTAGAGCAATATATTCCCTTTAGATTCGTCACAAATCCCCATTTAAAAGGCTTTGGTTTACTATCAAAAATCCCGGGACAGGTTTAGAGCAATATGTTTTAGAGCAATATATTCCCTTTAGATTCGTCACAAATCCCCATTTAAAAGGCTTTGGTTTAGTATCAAAAATCCCGGGACAGGTTTAGAGCAATATGTTTTTGAGTAGTTGCTAGTGGTGTCATGCTAGTGGTATCATCTAGTGGTTTTCTAAGGGTCATGAAACAAAATGACTTCTCAGGAATTGAAAACATGCCAGAGTTTTCATATAAGAGGATAAAGATAAACTTTTTTAAAAATTAAGATAAGTTTGGGTAAAACATTCTTTGCTATATTTATGTTGAAATAGCATGGTAATTAATTTCCATGAAGATAATGTTATGTTTTAGATTGCTTTATACAAGGTATATCTTTTCCTTATACATATTAATTAGATCTTGGCTGATATTTGCTTATATAATAAAAAAGAATGTCTAATATTAATAGAACCATGATACATTGTATATTATTAACAATATTCTTGGATAGCTACAACTTTGGGAAAATTAACCAGTTACTCCCTAGTGTCCTATCCAAATATTATAACAAATTCTAAACTTACAGAAATTTTGAAGAAGAAATTGAACACTGTCTAATAAATTATGTACTAATAACAAAATTATTAAATAATTCACAATATAATCTATCTAGTAGAACTAAAATGTGTAATTAAAGCATATTCAAGGAATATAAATTGCTTTAGTTTGCATAAAACAGATCAAATATAGGAGACTCGTTAGGGTGGTGGCAGGAATTATAGGGAAAGATACAAACCTTCTTGGAAGTCCGGGAGGTTTTGCAAAAGCTTCGAAAGAAGATTTGGCTGAAAGCAGCCAGATTCTCTGATCCAGAGCCTGAGAACAAATGGAAGATAATAAGACAATGTAAAATAACTTATCTAGATACATTTGTTTACTCCTGTCTCCAGAAACCAAACTTGGATCATTTGCACACAGGACTGCTCTCTACTCAGGGGAGTTGACAATGTTTATTACCCACAAAGTGTGTTTACTCAAAGCCTTTGTCATTAAATCTGTACTAAATAAATGCTAGTGGGGCCAGCTTATGGGGACAGCATTCTCTCGGTAGCTGCTGGACTCTCTCATCAGAGTTGCAGAGCCGTACGGTCCCCTAGCCGCATTTTCAGGCAAAATACCTGTGTCAGCGAACTTCCATCTGTCACTTGGCAAGAGTCTGCAGGTCAGACTGGGTGGGTGGTGCCCCACATGAGGATTGCTGCAGCAATCACGATGGAACTCTCAAAAATGAAGATGAAGGGACTGCACAGTCAGTAAGTCAGTTAGTCATTGGTATTCACTTGGGATTTCCAAGTTCAAGGGAATTGTTCAGTCTAGGATTTCATCATGGGACAGCAGTTATCAGCTCAATAGAAACAGTATATAAAAGTATTGAAACAGCTGCTTAAAGCTAGTGTAGCCTAGGTTTTGCAGGCTCAATTAAGGGACCTAATGTAACCTGTTGCTTCACATAACCCATGGTTCCCAGAAAAAGGCACGCTAGACGTAGAGCTCTGGGAGCAAGTGGGGATAAGTCATAAATAACATAATGCACAAGGGCAACAGGTCCCAGTAACATCTCTAACATTATGGGCCCTAGTTAGGGTGGCTTTGGTCCCATTCTACATAGAAGAGCCCTATAGAAAGGGAAGAGAGCAGGAACCATCACCTACATCACTGCCCCCTCTTTCTCCTTCAGCCCCATCCTTTCTGGGCAAAATTAACAAGGAGGAAATGAAGGTTTTGCCTGAGCCCCCTCCTCCAATAAATTGGAAAAAAGACAAGGGATATGCTACAGCCATGGGACCCTGTCTTAGGCAAGCAGCTTTAGAGTGGGAGCTCTTGGCCTGCCCGGTAATGTAAGATTGACAAGGCAATCAGGCATATTAACCCATTTCTTTGAATGCCTATAAAAAAAAGAAGAAAAAGCATTGAAGAAAACGGAGCCACTAGCCTATTTACGAAATAAATCATTGAAACCATGCAGACAACTGCCATGTGGTATGACCCCATGGGACTGGTCAGTCCTAGCTAAAACAACTTTGGAGCCTAGCCAATACCTCCTCTGGAGGGCAGAATATGATGAGTTATTCGAACAACAAGCAAACCAGAATCAAGTGACCGGGCAAGTCATAACAGCTGCTATGCTCCAGGGGATGGGTCCCCACACAAATGTACAACAACAACTAAATTTTGATCCCCATGTCTTTACACAAGTGTCTTTGTGTGCTCTCAGAGCTTGGGACCAAATTCCTGAAAGCAGAGTTCAACAGGGATCTTTTATAAATGTTCGACAAGGGCCTCAGGAGCCATTTGTGAATTTATCAATCGGTTGACCCAGGCAATTAAGAGACAAATTACTTACACTTAGCCTGCTGATGTCTTATTGTTGCAGTTGGCTTACAAAAATGCTAATGTCGACTGTCAGCAAGCAATGCAGGTAATCAGAGAAAAGGTGGCCACAGTCGAGGAACTGATATGAGCATGTCAGCTGGTGGGAACTGAAACACACAAAGTCATAATATTGACGATGGCATTAAGGCCTCCTAAAGTAAAAAGGAGAGAAACCCAAATTGTATTCTATGTGGAGAGCCAGGTCATATGAGGAGGGAAAACCTCAATAGTGGAGACCAAAGTAATGCAGGAAAAGAATTCCTACTGGGCTCATCTCTTAGATCTGCCTTTCTTCCACCTTGTTACTTGGGCAGACACCCCCTTCCCAGCTTCTAATACTGTAACTGCTTGGCTAGGAGGGATTGACTTACCCTCAGTGTGGTCCCCCATTAATGGCACACACTGGATAAGGTGTCAGGTGACACTATATATCACTCCACTACCCTCCCACTATGTGTAAGTTATGCAAGTTCTAACCCTTACTGTGTACCTGCCCAAACACAATTATGGCAACTTCACAGCAAAGAAAATGCCTTAACATTCTTGGTTGCAGGCAGCCTCAAACTGAGCAATGCAACTAATGTCACCTTCCCCAACATTCCTCCCTGTGGTAAAGAACAAAGCTGATAAAGTAATGAGTTCCACTTTAGCTGGGAGGTCTGTCATGGCGGACAAGCCTGTAGCCTCCAATTAGGCAACCATAACATCTTAGACTGCCCCCATTGTCATTTGCAGGGTGACCATACTGATGGCCACATCTATCATGGCATCAATCACAGTTTCACAGATATGTCCCGTTCCCCTATGACTTGGGCTGATGGGGGGATGAGATATCTGAGACCCCAAGTAAAGTCCATGCCACCCGAAGACTTTTTATGGTGCCTGGGACATCTTACCACTTCCCTTAACACCTGGCATGGGACATATCATAATTCCAGTAACAATTATACTATGACACTATTCATAATCACATAGATCAGTGCTTGATTTGCACTACTCATCTGTATGTTTTTTTAATGGGAACCAATATTTCCACTACACGCCAAAACTCCACATTTGTGACCCAAGTGCAGGGACAGGCTTGGTTCGCCTCATGTATCACTAATTACAATATATTGAATATAAATATTACTAGTGTCATAATATTAAGGAGACAATCTGAGACATTCCTACCGGTCAATCTGATATGAGATTGGCAAGTTCCTCTGCTCTTGCCACCTTAGAACATGCCCTATCCCAGGTCAGACCCAAAAGATTCATTGGCACACTTATAGCCTTAATAGTCTCAGCCAGAGTCATCTTGGCAACTGCTAGTGTTGCTGTGGCCTCTATTACTGAATCAGTACAAACAACGCCTTTGTAGATAACTTGGCCAAAAATGTGTCTAATGAACTTCTCTTACAGCAGGGTATAGATTAAAAGATTCTTGCATGCCTGTGAGCCCTCAGTGCTGCCTTAGAATATGTAGGGGAGCGGCAAGACACACTGGCATTCTGACAGCAGTTAAACCATGACTGGTAGCATAGGCACATGATGTCATCTCTCTACCTTGGATCAATCAATACATAGTTGGGATGAGGTGAAACAATACCTCTGGGGAACCTTACCTGATACTTTAAGAGCAGACATAAGGCAACTTAAAACTGAAATTCTAGAGTCCCTAAATGCCATAAATCTACATGCCCAACAAACAACCATATGGAAGGATATGCGACAACATCTCTCCTGGATAGACTCCCACTCCTGGGGGTCACTCCTCGATTGGTAAAAAATGTTGCTAATAATACTGATGTTTGTCTTATGTAATTTATTAGTTCTAGGATGCAAAGTGGGAAAACGAGCAATAACCACTGCACCAGACAAACCTGTCGCTGCACATATCTGTGCTCTTCAATCAACAAAACCTGATGCTTAAAAAAACAAACAAACAAAAAAAACAAAAACAAAAAACAGAAAAGGGGGAGATGTAGGAGGTCAGTCAGGGTGGTGGGAGAAATTATAGGGAAAGATGCAAACCTTCATGGAAGGCTGGGAGGTTTTGCAAAAGCTTTGAAAGAGGATTTGGCTGAAGGCACCCAGATTCTCTTATTTAGTAAAGGAACTCATCTAGATAAATTTTTATACTCCTGTCTCCAGAAACCAACCTTTGATCATTCGGGGAAGAACTGTGCTCTACTTAGGGGTTGACAATGTTTATTACTCACAAATTGTGTTTACCTCAAGCCTTTGTCATTAAATCTGTTTTAAATAAATGCAAGCAGGGCTGGCTTTTGGGGGCGGCATTCTCTCAGTGGCTGCTGAACTCTCTCGTTGACAGTGCAGAGCCGTGCTGTCCCCTAGCTGCATTGTCAGGCAAAATACCTGTGTCAGTGAACTTCTTTTGTCTGTCGCTCTGCCAGAGCCTGTGGGACAGACTCAGTAACAGATTTTCAAATTTACTATATATTTGTATTGCTTATTTCACTGCTATCAGACTTGGTTTTCCTCCTCTGCTTCTATCACAAATACACTTTTCTGCCTGTCTCTCCTCTTACAATTGCCTGGAGGGTTTCCTAAGTAAGTTTCCTGTGTCTAAGAGAGCAAAGTACAATGAGCAAAGTCATATTTTTCTCTTATAACTTTGCATAGTAAATTAAAGAATAGGAAACAATAGAACTTAATTTAGATGAAGCTAAGAGACACTTGCTGCCATTTAAAATTCAATAATCACCATCATCATTAAGCTAAAGTTTCTGGAAAGGCACAAACATGCCAATTGTCAGTATTATTGCTATTTATAAAGCATGATCTGCATTTTGCTACCATTTTCAAATACATAACTTTCAATACTTTGTAAATAATTTTTGAGAATTTTCCTCTCTCAAATTTGTAGTAGAGACTGCTTATTGCTTTCCAAAATCTTTCCTCCACTCCATGTTAGTAAAATAATTCATTGTTGCCCAGGTGAAAAACTTATCTTGCTACTCCAAGTGGCCCTAAGTTTTAAGGGCAAGAGTTTTGTGGGACATCCAGGAAGTCTCCTTGTAAAGGTCGTGGCTTTTTCTACCTCTTCCTTGTATTAATTCAGTTTCCTAGCATATGAATGTGATGGCTGGAATCATCCAAGACAATGAAAACTCTGATTACATCCTAGAGATGCTGAGGTAAGCAGGGAGGAAGCCTGGGTCCTTCCAGAGTGGTAAAAATAGGCCACTTTCCACGGCCTATTTTTGCAATTATTTTGGGTGAGAGAGAAGTAGACTGATACCTTGTTCAAGCCACTATTATTTTGGATTTTTTTTTTTTTTATTTTTTTTTTTTACTTTCTTTTACAAAATACAACCTCTCTGACAACAAGATTGAAACTTATTTTCTTAACATATTTTGGACCAGATGGAAATATTAATTTGTCTTCTCATTAATTACATAACATATGGCAAACTAATTATTTAAAAGGTTAATACAAAAGAATATGCTAGTTTTTTAAAAAGTCCATTAATTCTGTTTGATCCAAGAACAAACTTTATTTATCTACAAGTTTTCAAAAAATGTAATACATGCATTTATTTTAAAATCCACTATGAGTATTTCATTCTAAAACTCTACTCCATATTCTGGTAATTAATGAGTTAAATATTCCCCCAAAATTATTTTGATGATTTCAGTGTTGAATAAGTATAAATTTAGGAGGATGTCAGTTGAAGGACAAGAGAAATCTTGTCATTTTTTTCAATAGCAAATTATTTGTAGGTTTATGAATGAGATTTTGATTGTTTTGGTATAGCAATTTCCCCTTATCTGTTGTTTCACTTTGCAAGGCTTTATTTACCTGCAGTGAACTGCAGTCCAAAAATATTACGTGAAAAATTCCAGTAATAACAATTTGTAAGTTTTAAATTGCTTGCCTTTCTGAGTAGCATGACGAACTCTCACATGGTTCCACTCTGTCCTGCTAAATATGTGAATCATCCCTTTGCTCCTCATATCCACTACCCACCCATTAGTCAATTAGTAGAGGCACCATTATCCTTGATTATCAGATCCACAAACCGCAAGAAAAAGAAGGGTGAGTACAGAACAACAAAATATTTTGAGATACAAAGACAGAGACCATATTCACATAACTTTAATTGCAGTACATTATTATAATTTTCCTACTTTATTCTTAGTTGTTAATCTCCTACTGTGGCTAATTTATGAATTAAACTTATCGTAAGTACAGATGTATAGGAGCAAAACGTAGTATATACATGGTTTAGTACTATCTACGGTTTCAGACATTCACCATGGGTCTTGGAATGTATCCCCTGCAGATAAGGGGGACTATGGTATTATTAGGCTTTTCTTTCACATTAAATCCCCCAAATAGATAGACAATGTACACAGAGAAATCATAGATAATGTAAAACAATGTACTTTGTTTTTACTTTTACTCTGCTAAATTCTCCTAGCACAAAGGCAAAGCATTGGATGTCTAAGAAAAAGCATACAGCCTACCCTCATGGAATAAATAGGGCTTCCCATTATTCATTTTTTGTTTGTTTGTTTTTTTTGTTTGTTTGTTTTGTTTTTTGTTTTTTAATATCAATTCTAGAAATGCCAGAGTCTCTCTCAGGAATTTAAGTCTTAAAATAAATTCAGTATCTGCTTTAGAATTTGAAAAGAAGATCATGCACAAGACCATTACTGTTTTACATACAGCGACTCCAACCATTACCATGGGTAAATAGGGCTCAATGTTTGCATTATGACATTATTAGTATTTTATTTTCCTTTTGGGGAAAAGAGAGGAATGGATGATCATACAAAGCTAGTAAAGGAACAAAAGCACTCTTGATGCGTGGAGAAAAGAACAGGAGTCTCTCCTCTCTTCACCACTGGCTCTCCTGGCTTTAATTTGTTTTTCTTCAATTGTTGGCTTTGACAGTTGAGCCCATAGTCAGTCATGGACAGTCCATATAATTCTAGGAGAACTATCAATTATCTACCAAGGAAGACTTGTTATAACGACATGAGGCTTTATATTCTGCACATACTATTGTTTCTTTATAGACACTTGGAACTAGGAAACATGACACTTTAACTATGACCCAGAGCCCTCTAAACAGCACATCAATTTACCTCAAGGCCAAATATTTCTTAAATTATGCCCTAATTTTATATATTATTTCCTAACAGAGGATAATTTTTTTCCCTATAGGGTCTATTGTACCCTATTTTATTGCACACATATGATTAAAAAATTTAGGTCAATTGTGGTGGCTCATACCTGTAATCCCAGCACTTCGGGAGGCTGCAGCATGAAGATGGCTTGAGCCCAGGACTTTGAGACCAGTCTGGGCAAGATAGCAAGAACTTACCTCTCAAAAAAAAAAAAAAAAACCTGTCTAAATTTAGCCAGGCTTGGTGGTGGGGGCCTGTAGCCTCAGCTACCCAAGAGCCTGAACTGAGAGAATAGCTTGAGCTTGGGAGGTCAAGGTTGGTGCGAACTGTAATTGCACCACTTGCAATGGAAAAAAATAGAATATATGTGAACACTATGCATGCTTTCCCATTAGAATACACAAAGAACTCTGAATTCTAAAAACAAATAAACAAAAAATTAATCTCAGTCATTGAAAAGTTATAGTCCTAAATAAGTTAATATCCATATATCTTATCTCCAAAGAAGATCTGAATCACATTATCTTAATGGTCTGGGTTCCTTGTTTGTTAGTTGTAGCTTGATCTAACAAATTAAATGGGTGCCCAATTTTACGGCCAACCTAGCATCTCAAAAACTAAGCAAATCCAATTCTAATGTTTCATGGGACTCACTTTCCAAATCATCTCAAAGTCAAACTGTATTAGTCTGTTTTTACATTTCTGATAAAGACATACCTGAGACTGGGCAATTTACAAAAGAAGGAGGTTTAATGAACTTACAGTGCCATGTGTCTGGGGAAGCCTCACATTCATTGCACAAGTCATGTCTTCATGGATGGTAGCAGGCAAAAACAGAGAACTTGTGCAAAGGAATTCCTTTTTATAAAATCTCATATCTCATGAGATTTATTCACTATCATGAGAGCAGCACTGGGAAGACTTGCCTCCATGATTCAATTACCTCTCACCCAGTCCCTCCCACAACATGTGGGAATTCAAGATGAGATTTGGGTGGGGACACAGCTGAACCATATCACAAGCTATTATAATACAATGTACCATCACACACAATGTAATTTAGGACTCTGTCACTGTACTCATAGGAATATTTTCTAAACCAATAGAATATTCTGATGTTATAGATGTCTAATGTGAAGCATAGTAGACTTTTGCTGTTGCTGTAAATGGTGAGATAAGCTAATAGGAAAGAAAAAAAAGAGTCTTAGTTTTTGGATGTTCTGGGTTCAATTCAATTTGTGATAGAGTGAAAAGGGAGAACAGATATCAATAAAGGATGACATCTAGTGCTCAATTGATCTGTGGTTTTTATATCAAGGTCTAGCTGCCCTTCACGAGAAAATGGTGAGGACAGAAAATAAGAGGGTAATCTATTTTTCCCAATATGCTGGGATAAAAGTGGAAAAAGTAAAAATTGAGAAATGACTTTTGTTACACAATGGTATTCTCCACAAACAGCTATGCTTGAATTAATGGCTCGTAAAAGAGGGAGAGAGAGACTGCAAAGAGCCTAAGAGGTGATGAAGTCCGTAAAGTAACAGGGAACATTTTTACATAAGATATGTGGAAGACCTGAGATATCTCTCACTTTTATTTACTGTAACTATTCTTTTATTAATACATACTGCAGAAGAGGAAGAGAGAACCTACAAAACCCTGTACAAGCAGAAAAAAAAGAAAGGAAGAATAAGGAAAATGTGACTACATACTAACAGAGGCCCAATAGAGTTGCAGAAAAGCAAAAATATTAATACCTAAAGAAGATATTTGCATAAATGAAATAAATAGATTGCATACTTGATGCAAATGTAGTACACAATTATTGAAAGACTGAAAAGTTGATTTTTTATTATTATCACAATTTGCCTTTTGCTGTTGCAGAAACACTCAATACAATTTAGTCATTAACTTTTGCGTGTTTTCATATATTTTAAGACAGGTTCTTTATCTGTTTGTGATGAGGAACTAGCAAAAGGATCATACAGCACAAGCTTCTACATGGTACTGACTTAAGCTTTACACTTGGAGGGTAATTCCTACCTAATTATTTTCAGTGAAGAACTTTTTCAGAATTGAATTGCAAATTGTACATATACTTAGTGGTTTTGATTTTCTCATTTAAAATAAAGCCATTTTAATAGGAGCCATAATTAAGGTAAGACATTCAGAGGTTTAAGAATAGGAGCCATAATTAAGGTAAGACATTCAGAGGTTTAAGAATAGATGCCACCTCACTGATATCTATTAGATGAATTTATTAATTTTGTTTTAAGCCATGGAATTTGAGTAATAAAAAGTTATCAGATGATATATTTGAAGACATGTTCAAACAATGAACTTTTGGTTTCATTTGCTTTTTTTTTTTTTTTTTTTGCTTTCTTTTCAAAGATATTCTTCATTTATTTAGTTGAAGTACAGTGACTGCAGATAGGCACAGTCAAGAGTAAATGTGACAAAATTGCCCCCGTTACTTTTGCGTCTCTATTTTATAATATTGAATCCAGCCTGGAACCAGTAGCTAGATACAGTGTTTTTTTAATGCTTAATAAGATATGGCCAGACGATTTTGATATCATGTCTCATATCTCACACAATGTTTTAATTTGGCAATATGCACTTCTCTGTGTTAATATAGCAATGTTCACTGTATATGTATACTTTATATATTTTTTATTCACTCATCTATAAAATAGTACAAACTATAAGCACATAAAAATTTAAAATAAATAAAAGTTTAACAAACTGAGAACACAAGGTATATAAAGTTTTATAGATTTTCAATTTATTGACATCCAGGAACTATGCTAGGTAATTTATATACATTTTTTTTTCATTTAAACTTTCACACATTCTCTTTAGAGACTAAAAGTAAATGTCATGGAAGTTAAATCACTTGTTTCAAACAATTTAGGTATGGTATACAGAAACTAGGATTGAATGTTTAACCTAAAATACTACCCAATTAAATTAAATAAAACAAATCACATGATTACAGAGACAATGGCCCAGTCATCTAAAAAGTTATAGTTATGGAAATCCTCAGTCTATTCTCCAAACTGCTGTGATTTTTATATATCTTATCCGGCAAAACCTTCTTTCACCATTATTACAAGATATAGAGAAGTGAATTGTCATTTTTGTCATGCCCATCTTGTATTCCAATGTAAATTGTTTTCTAGCTACTTCCATTTTGGCGTTGTCATTCTTTATGTTCACAGTTTGACAATGGCTGTCTAGGAGTGCTCTCTCCTGTGCTCATCCTTATTTTGGATGGCTGAGGCTCGTGCATATCTAGATTGATGTCTTTAATCAATTTTGGATAATTCTGACATTTATCTCTGTAAGTATTTATTCTACCCAAGTTCTTTCATTTTTATATCCGGGAATCTAATTATACATGTGTTAGACCATTAGATATTGTTCCAAAGATCTTGAATGCTCAGTTGTTTTATGCCATCCTTTTTTTTCTATTAATGTTTCTTTTGCATATTTCAAACTGATTTCATCTGTTTCACCAATTTTTTTTTTTTTTTTTTTTTTTTTTTTTGAGACGGAATCTCACTCTGTCCCCCAGGCTGGAGTGCAGTGGCACAATCCCAACTCACTACAAGCTCTGCCTCCCGGGTTCATGCCATTCTCCTGCCTCAGCCTCAAGAATAGCTGGGACTACAGGCACCCACCACCACACCCGGCTAATTTTTTTGTAATTTTAGTAGAGATGGGGTTTCACCCTCTTAGCCAGGATGGTCTTGATCTCCTGACCTCATGATCCGCCCACCTCAGCCTCCCAAAGTACTGGGATTACAAGCGTGAGCCACCGTGCTGGTCCACCAATTTTCTTTTGTAAGCCTTTTTAAAAAACATAGATCTGGAGTTACTATAGCACTCTGCAACCACGGAGAGATGTAATCATCAACTTCAAAAATAAAAATATTGAAAGTCAAGTGAGGAGCCTCAATCTTGTAATTTCAGCACTTTTGGAGGCCGAGGCAAGAAAATGGATTGAAGTCAGGAGTTTGAGTCCAGTCTTGGCAACAAAGTAAGAACCTGTCTCTACAAAAAAATTAAAAATTAACTAGGTATGGTATCTTGTACATATAATTCTAGCTACTCAGGAGTCTGCAGTGGGAAGATTGCTTGAACCCATAAGTTTGAGGCTGCCGTGAGCTATTATGGCACCAATGCACTCCAGCCTGGGTAACAGAACCAGACTTTTCATGTAAGTAAGTAAGTAAGTAAGTAAGAAAGAAAGAAAGAAAGAAAGAAAGAAAGAAAGAAAGAAAGAAAGAAAGAAAGAAAGAAAAGAAAGAAAGAGAGGCCGGGCGCTGTGATTCATGCCTGTAATCCTGGCACTTTGGGAGGCCGAGGAAGGCAGATCACGAGGTCAGGATATTGAGATCATCCTGGCCAACATGGTGAAACCCGGTCTCTACTAAAATATAAAAAAATTAGCCAGGCATGGTGGCACGCCTGTAGTCCCAGCTACTCAGGAGGCTGAGGCAGGGAAATCGCTTGAACCCGGGAGGCAGAGGTTGCAGTGAGCCAAGATCACGCCACTGCACTCCAGCCTGGAGACAGAGCAAGACTCCGTCTCACAAGAAAAAAGAAAGAAAGAGAAAGAAAAGATTGAAAAATATTCCCATTCCCTAATGATACCAAACCATTTTTCAGTTAATGCACCTTTGCGCTGCTTTTAGTATCCTTACTGTATGAAATTTAACATCTATCTGTTTATTTGGAAAAGACTTGTCAGTTCCATGGTAAAGTATACTAGAAAGTTTATAGTATCACATTACATATGTTTACCAAAAGATGAATGCACAGCCAATAAAAGTAATATTATCAATTTGGTAATTTTATGTAAAACTCTGTGATACCTTCACCAAAGGAACCTACAGATACTTGTATGAATAGACTATAAGGAAAATATCTTCCACTGAATATTGTAGCTAAATTTATGGTGCTTAATGCATAAAAACCATTTGTGTGTATATGTGTAATATACAACATAGGTATTATAAGATTATAATTCTATGGATTTTTTTTTCACAAAGCAGCATTCCCCTACCCCCAATAAGGAATTAATGTGATGGAAAAATGAACTCTGATGGAATATATTGGGTAAGAGTTAAAAAACTTTAATTCCCTAGAAATATGTTAAAAATATATTTTTATTTCTGGAAAAACATTTGATGGAAAAATTAACTCTGATAGAATATATTGGGTAAGAGTTATAAAACCTTAACTCCCTAGAAATATGTTAAAATTATTTTTTTATTTCTGGAAAAACATTATTATATAAATCTCATTCTTATTTATAAATCCTTGGGAAACTAACAATACTCTCAAAATTACCACTAGTTTGCTTTAGGTAGATAACGTTATATTAAAACATATAAAGTGGCATATAGTAAGCAGTCAGTGCTTATTTGTTTCTAATGTTGATATAAAGAAAAATACTTTAGGTAGCAATTTCTAGTTCAACATCTCTTTATGACAAAAAAAAAAAACAAAAAAAAACTGTGTGGTGACATGTATCTAAAAGAAAATATTCCTAGAGGTGACCAGCAGTATTAAAAGATTTCCAAGATAAAAGGAGACAGCAGTGTTTCTCAGAATAGCTCAGATTACCCCAAAATACCTTTAAAATAGTTGAAACTTCTGGATACCCCCCTTTTTTTCTGTAGTTTCTCTCTTAATGCTTTGTGCAGAGAAGAAAGACAATTTTACAACTTCTTCTCAAAACTTAAGCCTTTAGCATAAAATTGAATGAAGGATAAGAGCAGACAATTTATGAAGCAGAAGACAAAAATAGTTAACCAACTCATGAAAAATGTCCAGTTTCAACATTTCACTGGTTTTAAAAACATTCCTTTGAATGTAATTGTTTAATTTCAACATTTAATTGAAGGCTAACATTCATTAAACCTTCACGGTAAAAGTACAAATATTTTGTATGTTCTTTTTTCAAAGTTTTTCTGAATTTTATATAAAAATATATTTTTTAGTAATATATGTAAATAACTTTTATTAAGTCTACTTTAATGGAAGTCATAAAATAGTGCATATTTTCAAATACTGCCTAGAAATGCTTCTTTTAAACATATGTATATTGTATCCATAGTGTTAAATATAGCATGTTACTTATAAATGAATAGTAAACTACAAGACAAAGAAAGACATTAAGGTTATTAAAGATTGGAAAGAAAAAAATGAAATGTTCATATTTACAGATGATATGACTTTCTGCTTGAAAATCCTAAAGGATCAATAAACAAACTCCTAGAAGTAATCAAAGAGTTGAGAAAGGTCATAGAAGAGAAGATCAGCACACAACAATTAGTCACATTTTTATACACTAACATGTAGATACATAGGTATAAACTGAATAAAACATGTAGGGTGTCTACATTTTGAAAATTACAAAATGCTTCTTAAACATCAAAGACCTAAATAAGTGGAATGATAAAGTATTCAGAATTTGTTAAGACTCGATATTGTACATATGTCAATTTTCCCCAACTTAATTTGCTTAGTGAAATTCCTATCAAAATCCCAAGAAGGCATTTATAGATGTAGACAGACTAATTCTACAATTAATATGAAAGACCCTGGTCCTAAAATAGCTAAAACAATCTTGACAAATAAGAATGCAGCAGAAAGAATCATACCACTAGGCTTACTACGTAGCTATATTAATCAAGACTGTGTGGTTTTGACAGAAATTTCTGTGGTCTTAATGTGTCTGAGATTAGTGACCTTGTAAAAGAGGTACAAGGGAGCTATTGACCCCTTCTTTCAGAGGAAGATACAGAAGGTGCCATCTATGAAAAAGAGGCTCTCCCTAGACACCAAATCTACTAGCATCTTGATCTTGAACTTCCCAACCTTCGAGACTGTAGGAAATAAATTCTGTTGTCTATAAATTAACACAGTTTAAAATATTTTGTTATAGAATCCTGAATATACTTTTGACAAGGAATAAAAACATAGATCAATGAAGCAGAATAAAGAACTTAGAAGTAAACAGACACATAAATATGTCCAACTTATTTTTGACAAATGTAAAAAACAATTCACTTGGAGAATGAAAAAAATAATATTGGCTCCAGTAGACATGTGTTAGCAAAATAATAAACCTTAACCCAAATTTCACACGTTACACAAATATTAACCCCAATTGGATTATATATTTAAATGTGAAATATACAACTACAAATTTTCGAGAAAATCACAGGAGACAATTTTAAGAGCTAGATCTAGGCAGAGTTCATAGACTTAAAAACAAGAGCATGATGCATGAAAAGAAAAAAATAGTAAACTGAATATCTTCAAGATTCAAAAGTTTTGTTCTGCAAAAAACCAACTGAAGAGAATAAAAAGATATGTTAAAGAATGAGATAAAATATTTATAAATTATATATGCTAAATGGCTAATATCAACACTGTATAAACACTCTCAAAACTCATTATTTTTAAAAATGAAAACAATCAATCCAATTAGAAAATAAGAAAAAAACATGAAGAGACAATTCAGTTAAGGGGATATACAAATGGCAAATTAACATACAAAAGGATGCTCTAGGGACATGAAAATTAAAGCCACAAGATATATCACAAAATGCCAATCAGAATGACTGAGATTAAAAATGTTAAAACTGCAACAAAGCAAATGTTGGTGAGAATGCAAAAAAACCGGATAACTCAAACATTGCTGGTAGAATATTAAATTGTACAGTCACTTTGGAAAACACATAGGCAGCTTTTTATAAATTACCATACACAGTTACTATATTCAATTACCATAAGTTCCAGCAATTGCATTCTTTGTCTTTTATCCTACAGAAATGAAAACTTATGTTTAATGAAAAATCTCCATTAATGGTTCTAGCAGTTTTATTTGTAATTGCCAAAAACTGGAAAGGGGCCAGATGTCCTTCAACTGGTGAATGGCAGAGCAAACCACAATACATCTATCCCAGGGAATGTGACTTAACAATAGAAAGGACTGATGTCAACACAACAATTTGATACCTCTCCAGGGAATTTTACTGAGTGAAACAAGCTAATCTAAAAAGCTTACATACTGTATAATTCCATTTATATAATAATTTTGAAATAAAAAGATTTACAAATGGAGAACAGAGTAGTGGTTGCCAGGGTCTGTTAGATAGGAATGAGGAAGCCATGGTGGTTGGGAGTGGAGTGGAGGTGGGATGAAGCCACTCTGTGTCTTAACTACAGCAGTGAATACACAAACCTATTCGTGTGATAAAATTGTATCGAGCTAAATACACATGCATATCAGCACATTTGAGTACAATTAAAACTGGAAAATTCTAAATAAGATCAATGGATTGCATCAATGTCAATATCCTGATTGTAATACTGAATTATAGTTTGGTAAGATTTTACAATTGGAGGAAACTAGATAAACTGTAAAACAGATCTCCATATTTTTTTTTTTTGCAACCATAAGTGGATCTAAAATTATCTCAATAAAAACTTGAAAAAATGTAGCTGGATGCAGTAGCTTATGCCTGTCCCCCAACACTTTGGGAGGTCAAGGTGGGAGAATTGTTTAAGGCCAGGGGTTCAAGACCAGCCTGGCCAACAAAGCAAGGCTTCATTTCTACAAAAAAATAAAATAAAATAAATTAGCCAGGCATTTTTGCTCATACCTGTAACCCAACTACTCAGGAGGCTGAGGTGGGAGGATCACTTGAGTCCAGGAGTTAGTGAGGCTGCAGTGAGCTATTATCTCTCCAATGCACTCTAGCCTGGGTGACAGAGCAAGATCCTCTCTAAAATAAAAAATAATAATACATTTTTTGTAACTCAAAGGTTACGTTTATCTGGTATCACCAAGAAGCAAGAACACTTTGTATCTATTCCTTGAAACTTAGAACAGTATCTAATACAAGTTAACCCTAGATTATCTGGTTAGGTTTTATTTGGGTGCATTTTGAAATTTACATGTCTGAGGGTTTTCTAATACATTTTACTTTGGTATTATGCCAATGGACTATATAATTTTATTACATAATTATAATAAAAGTACATAAATAAACAGCCATGTATTAAAGACAATGCATGTTTATTACGAAATATTACACACACATAATGTTAATTTTAATTTTATTGGCCATTTTTACATTCTATGTAGGTATGACAATCATTATACACATTTACATGTATCTATTAATAGTATTGTACTCAGGGGTATAAAGTGAAGTAGCAGTGAAAATGTCTGAGGTAGAACAGTGAAAACCTTTGCTGTTGACTTCATGCACTTCCAAATTTGCCATCTCCTTCAATTCTGTGGCATATCATATTAAAATGTTTAAAATTTCACCTTATAATTGTTTTCCATTGAAAGGGAAATGACTGAAATTTCTGTATTTTGTAAGCGCCATTTAATTTGGATTCTGTAAATGTATGAAGAAGATATGAGACAGCAGCAATACCATGTATTTTGTCCATCTACCCACCCATAATCATTTCATCGGTCAGAATTTTCAACCATACACATCTGAAATTAATTTCAGGGAAAGTCACTTACCAGTGATAATTTCCTTTACAACCGTCATCCTACTGTATGTCTATTATTACATTATACTGTCAAATAAATACATCTTGTCACAAACCTATTTTCAAATTGTTGACAAATTGCTATGTTTTGGACAGCCTCAGAAATTTTGTTGCCCAGAGAGATAGCTATTGTAGAAACATCTGAAAAATATGACTGCATTTCAGGCTGCTTTTTTTTCCCCTTTGGCTTAAAAGAGCCATGACATTGTAGTTTGTGACAAGGGACCTGTGAACACTGGGATTGAAGTTGTACCACTGTTTTCACGATCTGCTTATTATGTGTGTCATTTAAAGCAAATATGGACTGTTACTCCTTTCATGCTTATTCAACACACTATATTTATAAGCCAAAACCATACACCAAAAATGAGCCACATATGTGACGTACCATTGAATAAAGATTTACTTGTTACTAAGGTGATAAAACAACTATGCTATTATTAATATGTATGAACTTTTAAAAAACCTTAGCTGTTCACAGCATTTATAAGCAAACATAAAATAATAGGGCCAGGTGCGGTGGCTCACGCCTGTAATCTCAGCACTTTGGGAGGCCGAGGCGGGTGGATCATGAGGTCAGGAGTTCAATAGCAGCCTGGCCAACATAGTGAAACCCTATCTCTACTAACAAAATATACAAATTAGCTGGGCATGGTGGCGCACGCCTGTAGTCCCAGCTACACTGGAGGATGAGGCAGGAGAATCGTTTGAACCCAAGAGACAGAGGTTGCAGTGAGCCAAGATTGCACCATCACACTCCAGCCTGGGCAACAGATGAGACTTTGTTTAAAAAAAAAAAAAAGTTTAAATCTGCTGCACAAATAGCAGTGAAAAAGTTACTACAAGTTTTATAATGCTACCTTTTTGAAGAATATTCAAAGCAGATTTATTCTATTCAAAAGAATTTGGAGTCTGGTATGTGACTCAATGCACAGTAACTGAAGACCATTGAACTAAGAAACTAAAACAACAAAGCACTATCTGTCTTCTGACTGCAAGACAGGAAATAAGAAAGAACTGTGAGTTTGGTTGTCGTTTGTTAGGCCTCTCATTTTAGAAAATGCGTAGATTTCAATAGCTAAATCTTTTTCAATACGTAAAAAAATAATACTCTTAAGCCACTTTGAAATGAAAGTACTTGAATTTCTCTAGTTGTTAGCAGTCCCTGTTGCCTGACTGATTTGTTGACTATGAAAATTTACTCACTTTAATGTTTTTCAAGGACAAAAGGAAAAATATTGATTATAAACAAATACAAGTAGAGAAACAGTTACCTGGACCAGTAATGTTTTGTTAGTCCAGTTAGTAAGAATTTGGTGTCTTGGTGTCCAACCTTCCCACCTCTCTTCCCCAAAACATCTGGGTTGGTCTTTATAAATTGCAAACATGTTTCATTTTACTCCCTAGCATAAGACATTTCAAAGATAACACTATTGTTTACAGCATGAAAGCCACGCTTCTTTTCTCTGGTCTTATAACTAGGCAGGCTTCATGTGGACTGGAATCACAACTGTTTAATTCACTACTTCATATGCAGTGAATATACTAAAACCTGACACATAATAGATGCTTAAAGAAAATTCTTGAATGGAAGAAAACCTCTTGTTTTTCTCACTGCGTATACTCAAACTAAACCCTCTTTGTTCCTGTGACTTTCTTTGACAGAAAAGACCTTCTTTTACCTGGAAAATACATATTTACATTTTAGAAATTTCCTACTGAATGATCTTTTACTGAGAATACATCCATCACCTTTTCTGTTCCCATTGCTTCACATTGAATTGCTATCATCCTATTATAACATTTGTTGTGCTTATTTATTTTACATGTCGTTCTTTTGATTGTCAGCTACTTGAAATCAAGGACGAGTTTTGTTCAAATTTCTAATGCCACTTACTAACACAGTGCTTAATAGGGCTAATATATTGACTGATTGACATTATAGTAATACATGTATTTATATATAGTCTTCCTTCAATATTTTTATTTGTAAATAAATATAATCAGCCTAGTAAAGAAAAAGTAGAAGTAACTACAGGGAAACCATTTAATAAGACAAGAGATGGGTATAGAAAACACGTTTTGTCATTCGGAGTGCAAAGTAACAAAGCAATAAGAAACTGAAAACATTTTAAACAAGGAAGCAATGTGTTTTGATTTGTGTTTTAAAGATATGCTTCTGACAGCCTATAGAGAACATAATAGAAAAACAAAATTGTAAGCTAAAAAAAGTTAGTACTGTATTGCTAGGAACCAGTCATGAAATGAAGGTGATTTATAACTGTGATTTGGTGAGGCTATGAAAGTAGTATCAATAATAGGGACACATAAAATAAAAACGAGAAAAAGATAAAATTTCAAAATGTCAAAATGATTCCCAATTTTCTTCTTGAGCAACGAGGCTATAACGAGTGGACTATAATGTACTGAAACAGAAAAAGTAAAGTTACTAATGGCATAACATAAAGAGATAAACAGATGGGAGAGACTAAATAAGCAAGACATTTATAAAACAAAACATTAAAAATTAATCGAGAGTAAAAATATTATTCAATATATGGTGTTAAGACAAGGTATTGGTAGCTCACGCCTATAATCCCAGCACTTTGGGAGGCTGAGGCAGGTGGATCACCAAGTCAGAAGTTTGAGACCAGCCTGGCCAACATGGTGAAACCCCATCTCTACTAAAAACACACACACACACAAAATTAGCCCAGCATGGTGGCGCATGCCTGTAATCCAAGCTACTTGAGAGGCTGAGGCAGGAGAATCACTTGAACCTATAAAGCAGAGGTTGCAGTGAGCCGAGGCTGCACCATTGCACTCCAGCCTGGGTGACAGAGTGAGACTCCGTCTCAAAAAAAAAAAAAAAAAAAAAAAAATTAAGACAATATATTATTTTGGATAAATACACTTAGATTTTCTTTTTCCTGTCATAAACATTACGTATTTTAAAAATTATATTTAGCAAGTAAATACAAAATTAAAGACTTGATATAGCCAGAAGAAAATGAAGTTTGAAATGTAGTATGGCTAAACACTAAACTTAAAAGTGTTAGGAAATGTCACAATTAATAACAGAAAGTACTTCCTTTGATTTCTTAGAAACTAAAAACTTACTACATAATAACAGTCCAAATTGATTTTCAATCAATAATAGAAAATCTATTTGTGGAATAAGGCAGAGGGTAAACGCATTAAAATTTTATTAAAATAAATTTAAACTAAGTATATTTTATGTTCAAAAATAAACTATAATATAATTTTTAAAGACCATAAAGAAAGGATTCTGGGAAAATGGCAGAGTAGGAAGCACCAGAAACCTGTCTCCCCACAGACAACAATTGCACTGGGATAATCTTTCTGATGTAACTATTTGGGAACTCTGGAATCTGTTGAGGGCTTGCAAATGTCAGTGGAAGGCTTAAATGGTAAATTGAAGTCAATTTTAGTCCATTTCTCCTCTTAGCACAGTTGCTGCTAAACACTCCCTAGTCGCCAGCCTTAAGATAAGAAGTTGTGCATGTATTCCTGGAACAGCTTACACACAGCTAGCAAAAACAACTCTGTCTACCAAATACCGGGGTTTAGACTATGACCACTGATTGCCACTTTAGATAGAAGAGGTGAAGAAAAAGAGGGGACAGCCATTGTGTTGCATGGATGCAAGCACTTCACCTCCTCCTTATTCAAGTTCAATCAGGTCCATTAAGCTGAAGTGACATTCAAGAGTTTTGAAGGGCCAAGGTCTTTTTATTTTTCCCCTTAATGTTTCTGGTTTTCCCCTTCTGGGAGGAGCCAGATATTGAAAAGTAGGACATTAGAAAGCACAGGAATATATGTGGAAAATTAGAGAGTCACTGTGTGTTTTTAAGAGAAGCTACAGTCTCAGAGAAGACCTGAGAAGACCTTAGTTTACATCTCAGACTGATCTTCAGCACAGAGACAACCTATAGCAATCAAACATTTTTTAAAAAGAAAACAAACAAAACAAACAGAAAACTCACCAAACCCTGGGAACGAGGATAAGCTAACTCTAGATTTACCACACTTACTGATTCCAATGACCAGTTTTTAAAAAAATCATGAAGAATACAAAGAAACATAAAAGTATGATCTATTAAAAAGAAAATAAAAACTAACAGACTATCCCTAAAAAAGACCTGATGACAGATCTACTAGAAAAAGACTTTAAAATAACTGTTATAAAATGTTTTAAAAAAATAATAAGAAGAATGAAAGACATGAAGAAAGTCATAAAAATGATATATGAAAATAACGGAAATATCAACAAAGAAATAGAAAACTTAAAAAGAAACCAAATGGAAAACCTGGAAGCAAAAAGATCAATACCTAAAATTAAGAATTCACTAGAAAGATTTGAACAGTTGGAAGAAAGAAACAGCAAAGACAGGAAAATGAAAATGATCAATTCTGAGGAACAGAATCATTTTTTTTTAAATTAAAGAAAAATGAACAGAACGAAATGAACCTATGGAATGCTCACAAACTACATACACACTGTGGAAGTTCCAAAAAAAAAAAAAGTAGATCAAATGATAGATAAACAGATCAACTGACAGAGATAGAAGTCTATCTATCTATCTATCTATCTATCTATCTATCTATCTATCTATCTATCTAATCTATCTATCTACCTATCTATCTTTTCTATATCAGATCAAGATATATTTACATCTGTATCTATGTTGGTCTCTATTTATCTACCTATCTTCTATTGTTTTTGTTTCTCTGGAGAACGCTTACTAATACAATCCCCCAAACTTAAGACATCACAATAAATGTTTAGAAAATGTTTAAGGCAATTATTTACATTGCATAAAAAATAAGTAATCATGAACACACTTTTTGAAATGATCAACAAGATTTGAAAAATAACTAAAATAAAACTCTTGAAAATTAAAAAAACTTACATTAAAAATTCAATGCTCAAGCTAAATAAAAATTTAGAAGCAGCTAAAAAAAGAACCACTCAGACTGTTATTTAAATAAATTTCTCAAAATGGAACCTCAAAAGATAAGGTAAAAAATGTCAAAAATAAAGTTAGAGAATACGAATAATTAAGTTAGAAATTTTACCTCATGTTTAATCAGAGTCATGGAGAAAATATAGAGTGAATGAGAAATAGTACTGTTTAAATAAATAATGACCAATTATTAACTAAAACTGATGATGAATCTACAGAAGCAGAAAGTATAATTTAAACTATGCAGAACAAAATAAAATACAATTCTCATATAGACACATTGCAGAGAAACCGATGACTAGAAAAGTCAAACAAAAGATTACCTATTAATAAGTGACAACTAGGTAGATACCACTCCCAATTGCAAGAAAGAAAGCCAGAATTCAGTAACGTGTTTTTTGAAAATGTGAACAAAAAATGATTGTCATACTTAAATTGTAACAAAAAATATATTTCAAAAACAAAGGAAAAATAAACATTTTCTTTCAAAAACTACACTTACTACCATAGAACTTATGCTGATAAAACTTCTATTAGGTACACTTTTAAAAAACAAATTTATTTCCCAAAAATATAAGATAGAACAAGGAAATAGAGATGTATTTTTATGCAGTTAGTGTATATAAAATATGAGCAATGATAATATCTAATTCATAGAGTGTAAAAAAGAACTAAGTAAAAAATCGGAGGCATGTAAATTGGGAATATATTCCTATGGATTAAAGGTTCTTAATTATTACTTAGGAGGAGGCTTACTATATGAACTTAATCCATTACCTTACATAAAGAAAGGTAGTTGAAACCACAAGAAAGTTGAAGCCATAAAAAATATAACATATATTTATTTGTAAAAATAATTTGGCACATCTTTGTGAATTTAAACTTTTACATCTTTACAACCCAGTTTTCAGTCCTCAGTTTATACACTGTTGCATGAGAGTATTTGAGCAAGACTGTTTCTAGCAGCACTGTTCTTCACAACAACAAAAACCTAAATGGCATTTGATTAATTGGTCGATTTAAAAAATCCTTGTGTATTCACATAATTGAATTTTAAATAAGAATGAAAATGCAAGTATTACAGCTACATGCAACACATTACCGTGAATAAATTATATATAAAAGCACACTGTGGAAAAGTGCATACACTCTCAATATTTTCAAAAACCTCCAACACAATAAAATTAAGCAATATATTGATTAAGGAAAAAATGATAAGAGAGAATATAAAGATAACATAAAATTCAGATTATTTTTCACAAGGAATGGGATGGAAATTAAGTAGATAACTCCTGGTCAGTGTCAAATGGGACCCCAATCTCAGAAGACCCCAACTTGATTCAATGTTCTGCTGTTGCTGTCTTGAAATTCCTAATATTTTAGTCTCTGAACCGATGTTTTGTAAGTAAAGTCCACTGAGACAATGGTGTGTGTATGTGAGAAACAGAGATATGTCAGTCACCAACATCCACACTGAGGACTCAGAACTGCAGGTCTAGCAGCCAGCCAGGGCACAAAGCAACTTACCTGGCAGCCTAGCATGCTTATGACACTTCAGGGTCATCTGGGGCACTGAGGGCCCCAAGCATGTGCTCCCTAATTGGTGGTGGTGACAGCGCCAGCACTAGTAGAAGCAACAAGGCCATAGCAGTGGCTATGGGAGCAGTTGCAGCCGTGGGAGAGAAGGGCTTTTAATGAGATACCATTTTTCATGCTGGAACAGATTTCTTTGACAATAATTTGTTGTTCATTATAAATGTGGTTTCTTCTTATCTAAAGCACCCTTGACATAAATGGCTCCATTTTAGAAAAAGACTTCATCTTACATTTCTGAAGTAATCAAGCCAACAGAGTTCAGATGTTTGACTAATCAATCGAGACAACACCCAATCAGAAAAGGGCTTAACCCTTTTCTATCAGTCCTCACCAGAGGACTCAAGGGCCATAAAGTGAGCATGACTTCACCAGTTAGACAAAGACACCTTGACAGACCCCATCTCGCACCCAGAATCTGCCTCTGAAGCCTCTGCTCAAATCAAGGACTCTTCCTGGCAAGATGTTGATGATTGCCTGGGTCAGGCCTGGACACATTTCTTGTCTCCTTCACTCTTCTTGGACTGGTTCATTAACCCCTTTTCCTAACTCCTTTTCTCTTGATGTTAAATGTTACTGTCTGGTATAAAATTTCAATCTCTAACATTTATGTATTCATTAAGCATACTATTATGTATGATTTATAATATTGACTGACTCGTGGAGTGGTTGATGCCTGTGTGCCCATGGCTCTGAGTACTGAGTAAATGGGTACTAAGAAGAATTGCTTCCTTGGGAATTCCATGTCGCTTGTGCCTAATTGTCTTCTTATTCAACATTCACATTTTGTGAATCAGAAAACAAAAGAAGTGATTTACTCAAGTGCACACAAGAAAGGATTTAGGCTAGAAAAAATTAATTATTCCTGTATCTGCCAAGAAACTGTTATACTTTGAGTAGAAAAAGTTATCCATCTGCTATATATCTGTATCTGTCTATACCATACCTATACCTATATCTATACAATCTATCTACAATTGTCTAGAGTAGAGGGCCTTGGCTTCTAATGATTTGCTGAAAACTCATTGACTTGAAGTAGATTGACTAATAGAAGAAAGCCATACAGATGTATCTAGCATGAATATATGGAAGCCTTCAGAATAAAGACCCAACCTCTCAATGAAGTACAGAAGCTTGTATACCATCTTGAAGTTACAGAAAAAATGGAGGCTTGGATCCTGGTAATGTTAGCAGTGGAACATATCTGAGTCATGTGGCACCAAAGTATGTTAGCAGTGGTGAATCTATACAGGTCTGGAGCAATCTCAGTTCTTTCCTCCTAAGGAAAAAAAAAAATCATCTGAGGGGCATAAGGCAGGAGAAACGAAGGCAAGTTTTAGAGCAGAAGTGAAAGTTTATGAAAAAGCTTCAGAGCAGGCATGGAAGGAAGTAAAGTACGCTTGGAAGAGGGCCCAGCAGGTGAGAGAGATCGAATGCAGGGTTTGACTTTTGACTTAGTGTTTTATATGTTGGCATACTTCTGGGGTCCTGTGTCCCATCTCCTCTGATTCCTTCCCTTGGGGTGGGCTGTCTGCATGCATTATGGCCTGCCAGCACTTGCGAAGGGTTGCATGTGCCATGTGTTTACCAAAATTGTGCACGTGTTCATTGGAGGCATTCTTCCCTTACCAGTTGAGTGTTCCTACAAGGTCATAGACCAGCTATACTCGGCCATTTTGCCTTTTAGTGCACATATGTGAGCCCACTCGCCCAACTCCTGAGATCTTATTAAGGAGCTGCTGATCACCAACTTCAAGTTTTTCTGTCTATTGGGAGACTGCCTTTCCATGGCTCTGACTGTGGTTAATTATTTTAGAAAGACAGTTAACAACTGCCTGACCATAACCTGATGGTTGGTTGGCATTCCTGGTGGAGTGGGGAGGGTTCCTCTCTTGCCCTGCTCATGTCTGACTAGCTACCTACTATAACAGTAAAACAGATATTACCGAAGGGAAGAGAAGTATTCTATTGAGAGGTATTCTATAGAATACCTAATATAATACGTATTCTATTAATAATTATTAAGGAGAATGATTGGATCAGGAAACATAAATTAACTTGTAAATAATTCTCCTTGGAATTGAACTGAACTTTGCCGACAGTCATTCTCTTGAAAAAGGGTCTCTTAAGGTGTGGTCACATTCTTGATCATTCTTTCCTGTAATGGATAATGAGCTAACAGGGAGGGAAACAGGAACAACTGTTCTCCATGGTGGGTCAGTCCTATCTTTATATAGGGGAACGTCTCTTCCAGTGCTTGTTAATCTCTACGAGTTTTTAATTTGAAATACTCATTATACCAGGGAGCCATATTTTTGAGTGCAATGTGTTGATTTCTTTCAAGGCCTTGTAGAAATAACAGCTGACGTTTCTTTCCAGCATCAATAGTGTGCTGTGTCTAATATAACTAATTAATTGCAGAACTGAATCATTACTGAACACAAATTTTGACTTTAAAATTGAGTGATTTTTCTACACTGTACTCTTTCCACACTTTCTGCTGCCTGTAATGAGTTATGCAATACATATAAAACATTCATTGATTTTATATAATTATAGTTCATAAAAATGATACAGTTACATGCAAGACATAACCATTTTCATCTTAAAAACAAAGTTATATTTCATACATCAGAAATTATAAGCCTTTCATTTGTCACAAGGAACAGAAGCCCTCTGCAAAATTTAATGTTCCCCAAAAGTCTGATATCTTTTATGTGTATTTAATAGATTAGTCAATCCAGTTGCAAAATACCCCTGGTTTTATTTTTAACTGTTCCTGAATATATATAGGTTAGGACTAGAAGACCATCTGGTATTAAGTGACTCAAATATACAGAAAGAGGCCAGGCACAGTGGCTCACACCTGTAATCCCAGCACTTTGGGAGGCCGAGGCAGGCAGATTGCGAGGTCAAGAGATTGAGACCATCCTGGCCAACATGTTGAAACTCCATCTCAACAAATTAGCTGGGTGTGGTGGTGCACACCTGTAGTCCCAGCTCCTCAGGAGGCTGAGGCAGGAGGATCGCTTGAACCCAGGAGGTGGAGGCTGCAGTGAGTAGAGATTGCACCACTGCATTACAGCCTGGTGACAGAGCGAGACTCCATCTCAAAGAAAAATGTATGTCTACAGAAAGAAACACAAAATATATGCCCATCTATTTTAAACACAAAATATATATCCATCTTTTAAAACACAAAATAACACAAAATATATACCCATCTATTTTAACATCAAATGATTAAATAATGGTTTTAACACTTTGAGTCACATTTTAGGAAAGGAAAACAAACTGGGGTTAATACATGAAACACCAATTTGCTGGGCCATTTGATATAAGAGAGACATTCAACTGTGCAAACTAGAGAAAAGCTGACAGTACCTTAATTAAACTGATACTACCAGTGACATTGTGATAGTGTAGTTGTCAGGGTATAAATTCTTGTAACATCAAATAAAAGTGACAAGCTTCCCCCAAGGAACTAGTATAAGTTCTTCTGAAGGGGACTGGTTTACACAAATTACTCATAGGGCATTTCATTTAAATTACTTAGAAACAAAGTGAACCTGGGCTTAGCAAAAGCGTTTGTCCTATCTGCTGCATAGATAGAAGAAAAGATGAAAAGAATCTTGGGAATTTTGATTGCGGGGCATTGGCTAGAAACGTAATTTTGAAGTAAAATAATTTTATATTTTTTTAATGGCTTAAATATTATGATTTGAGAATTCTTGGGTAACACGTTGCTGACATAGACATCCGAGTGAGACTTTTATAGTGATGGATACTTTTATAATACAGAAGACTGTTGTTGTCATTTGCGTCCCGCTGCAAGCTTAGCCTCTTTAGAACGGTTATACGTGACCCGTGAGTTAAGAACTTTAATTTTCAAATACAATTTCAACTTTCTTTTCTACTTCTCTGTGAAATGAAGCCTAGCCTTGCCAAAGCAGAACATGTGTCAACCATAATTAAGAATGCTCCTGAGCTACCAGAAAAGTGATTCCTATAAAACGAGGTATTACTGTAACGCTTGTCCCTCACTACTGATGAGATGAGATAGCCCTGCTGGTAGTGTATCACCTGCCGTGAAGAGAGCAATCACCAATACGACAGACCGAGAGGACAAAACACTGTCAGGCAGCCAGGCTTTCATACTCCAGAAACTTACACTCAACAAAGCCAACAGCTTTGACAAAGCACACAAAATTCTGGTGGCTTCCCTCTGAGCCAGAGCGCTCATATCTCCAAAAGAGGTGAACAGGGTCAGGACAATGCTGAGCGTTTATCTAGAAAGACATACTTTGGCAACAGGTTTGTAGAGCTGCAGGATGTAAAATATTAAATATTTACAAGAAGTTTGTGACTCTGTGTGACAGTTTAGGAAGACTAACTAGGTTCCATCTTGTCTTAAAACATGACCTTCAGTAGCTTCTGGCTGTAATGAACACTATTCGGTATAACTTCTTTTTGGTTGATGTCTCCCAAAGTAGTCCTGAGAATACCTATTAGTGGACAAAAGTGTGGTCTTAGTATCCACCAATCACTGCTGAAGATTTTTTTATAGGGTTATCTATTGTAGTAAGCCCCCTCCCAGACATCAGGTCCTGTAATAAAGAGGAGAAAAAAGTAAACTGATGCTTTAAAAAACATCTGGAACACAATTGGGTCTAGTCAGTATTGCTCCCCTGTGTATGGGGTCCCTCCCATTGGAAAACCTCTCGGTTTTATCACATAGGTACTACTGCTTTCTTCCATCCGTATGTTTAGTAAACATGAAAAAATTGAGACAATATTTAGTAGTTTCAAAATGTGCCTTGGGAATAAGCTTCCTCTTAAATCAAAATGGCTTAAAGACAATTTTAACTTACAAGTTCCCTCTGGAAATGTATGATAGCAAGAGCTGAAAAGGATTGAAAAACTCCTTGAACTTTACACTGGAAGAGGATGTAGGTGAAATGCTATGAATACTCTAGATTTTGAATTATTGATTTTATATACAGTAATATCAGAATTTCTAACCTCAATTAGAGAGTCTGTCAGATTATCTATATAATTTTCAAAGAGTCATTTTAGTTCATCATTATTTCCAAAGTTTCTACTGAAATTTTGCTCAAAAAATGTGCAATGTGCAAATTAGAAATATGCAAAAAAAAAAAAAAAAAAAAAAAAAAGCTTTGTGGTCAATGGGCTCTTACCTTCTTTCCTTCCTTCCTTCCGTCCATCTTCTTTCCCTCCCTCCCTCCTTCCTTTCTTCTTTCCTTCCTTCCTTCTTTTTGTCTCTCTTTCTTTCTTTTCTTCTTTCTTTCTTTCTTCCTCTTTCTTTCTTCCTCTTTCTTTCTCTCTTTCTCTTTCTTTCTTTTCTCTCTTTCTTTCTTTTCTTTCTTTTCTTTGTTTGTTTCTTTCTTCTTTCTTTCTTTCTTTCTTTCTTCTTTCTTTCTTTCTTTCTTTCTTTCTTTCTTTCTTTCTTTCTTTCTTTCTTTCTTTCTTTCTTTCTTTCCCTCCCTCCCTCCCTCCCTCTCTCTCTCTCTCTCTCTCTCTTTCTTTTCTTCCTTATTAATTCATGGCATGACCATTTAAAGTGATATTTTAAAATGGAAGAAAGCAAATAAATCTATATAAAATTATATAACATAAAAATTAGCATTGCATCTTATCACCACGATGCTTACTCTGAATTTAGAAATAATTAAAATCATCTAACGCAGGTATCTCTCATTTTTCTGCTCTGTTCTTTATCATTTCTGTGTATCTTTGTTGTCATTTTCTTCTCTCCTGTTCCAGGAAGTGTTCCCTTCTTCAAGATTAGCTCTTATATATTGTTTCTTTCTTTAACCATTTATAATACAATATTCTACCAAATGTTTCTTTATATTACACTTTCAATTTTCCTTTCAATTTTCCCCTTCCTCAGTTATTACTTATAATGGATTCAGCTTCTCCTGTAAAAACATGGCTTAATCTACAAACAAAAACACTTCTTCCCTCTCATTTATTCTCCCCAACTAGCAAATTTAAAACAATCTGTCTTCTCTCTTTCCTACACAGAACTCCATCATAAAGTCCTGTCATATTATTAGGTTTTGCTATTAAAAGTAATGGCCAAAACTGCAATTATTTTTGCACCAACCTAAAATATATCACAAAGTTGACAGCTTCGTATCACCTCCTTTACTAGTACTGTAATCCAAAGCCACACTTATCTTCCTATGGACAGATCAAAATACTTACTCACTGGTGTCTTTACCTTCTCCTCCAAATATCTCTTTTCTTCACTTAGCAGTTATTCTTTTAAAGCAAGGTAATTCACTTCACCCCTTTGCACAGAAACCCTAACCATTTCCTCTCTTTTTTGAGCATAAAAGCTAAAGTCCTCAGTATGACAAGATATTCTTCTTTGTTATCTTTCTGACTCCATCTCTTACCCCTTTCTCTGTAGATTATACCAAAGTATTGCCTCACTACCCTTCTTCTGCATGCCAGGGTGCTATCACATGGGACGTTTTACAGAATCCTTTCCTCTGCCAAAAAAAAAAAATAAATAAACTTGTTCCTCTGCCCTTTCCCTCAGATAGCCACATTTCTTGTTCCATCTTCTTCAGGTCTATGCTCAGATGTCACAACAGCAGAGATCTTCTTTGACTAGCATCCCTCTCTATCCCATTAAACTCACTTACCTTTTCTTCATAACATACAGTATCTCTTGATATAGTTACCAGTTTTTATTTTCCTATAAGATTGTGAACTGATGTGAGCAGGTTTTCTTCATTCCTTCAATTATAGCAGTGTCTGGCACACAGTAGGTGCTCAGAAACATTTGTTGAATAAATGGATGAAATCCTTGAAGTTTTCTCTAACATTACCTATGTTCTTACTGACAAATGGTGAATCACTTAGGAAAACAGAAATTGCTAGGAAAACAGAAATATTGGGAGTGGGGTGAGTGAATAATTTTAAATTAATTCATTCACAATTTGAAATAATTGTTAAAGTGAATATAATGAGAAAAAAGTTGTATTGGAAGGTTATCTTGAGAAATTAAACTAAACTTAGAAAATTAGTTGTTTTATGTTGTATTTTAATGTTTGGGATTACAATAGCAATTACACTCTGGATCTTAGCACCACACAAACAAATCAATTGTAATACTTGTAGAAGGAAATAATGTATCCTTCTATATATAAATAGTACGCAGTATCTCATACACTGTACCATGCATTTAACACTTTCAGAGTGACTTTTCCAAATTATTTTTAACAACAAAAAAGTGTGAAGTGTCATTAATTTTCAAAAGAGCCTTTCAAGAATTTTACATGAAATTCATTCATTTCGGAAACTTGTATTGATTTTCTTCTCTTTGAGTAATAACAGATTCAACTGTCAGAGTCTCAGTAGGCAATGTGCTTGAATAAGATTTGACAACTACTCCAAAATCATCAAGTGAAATACTGAATCTTTGCATTTTTTCATTTTGTCATATTTAGTATTGTAGTTACAACACAAACATGAAACTGACAAAGATTTTGACACTATTAGAAATAATATGTCCTAAACAAGTAGTAAGTAGAAAGAAATATTTGAGAAGTCACTTTATTAAGTGCTTTTATGTTATAATGATTTTTGTTTAAAGATTTTGATGACTTTTACTGTTCCATGAAACTTTCTGTTTACAGGGATTCAGATAATAAATACCCTAATGTAGAGTGATTGCATTATGTAAACAGATCAGGTGAACTTGGAAAATGGGTCTGAGTTCTGTCCCTTAATAACAGTAATGGCATTTTCCAAAAATATACAAAGTTAGCATCTAATTAACTCTGGCAAAATATACACCTTTAAACTATTTTTTCTATCCTGAATTGATGCCAACTGAAATTATGACAGCTGGGATGCCAACTGTATTAGTCTGTTCTCACTCATAAGCAGTGTGAGACTGGGTAATTTATAAAGAAAAAAGGTTTAACTGACTCACAGTTCACCAAGGCTGGGGAGGCCTCAGCAAACTTACAGTCATAGTGGAAGGGGAAGCAAACATGTCTTACATGGTGGCAAGCAACAGAGCTTGTGCAGGGGAACTCCCATTTATAAAACCATCAGATCTCATGAGACTTATTCACTACCATGAGAGCAGTATGGGGGAAACTGCCCCCATGATTCAAATATCTAGACCTGACCCCACCCTTGACATGTGGCAATTATTACAATTCGAAGTGAGATTTGGGTGGGGACACAGCCAAACCATATCATTTCACCCCTAGTTTCTCCCAAATCTCAGGTCCTCTCATTTCAAAACCAGTCATGCCTTCCCAATAATACACAAGTCCATGGTCCAAACTGCTTTCTCAAGCTAGCATTGAGTGTCTGCAGCTTTTTCAGGTGCATGGTACAAGCTGTTTGTGAATCTACCATTCTGGGAGCTGGAGGACTATGGTCTTCTTCAAAAGCTTCAATAGGCAGTGCCCCAGTGGAGACTCTGTATGGGCACTCCAACTCCACATTTCCCTTCTGCACTAGCAGGAGTTCTCCATGAGGGCCCCATCTCTGCAGCAAACTTCTGCAGGCATTTCCATACATCCACTGAAATCTAGGCAGAGGTTCCCAAACCTCAATAATTGACTTCTGTGTACCCACAGAGGTAACACCACATGGAAGCTGCCAATGCTTTGTGCCTGCACCTTGTAAAGCAATGAGGTGAGCCATATATTGGTCCCTTTTAGCCACAGCTGGGATGCAGAGCACCAAGTTAAGTCTCAAGACTGCACAAGGCAGCAAGGCCCTGGACCGGGCCCACAAAACCACATTTTCCTCCTAGCCTGTGATGGGAGGGGCTCCTGTGAAGACCTTTGACATGCCCTGGAGACATTTTCCCCATTGTTTTGGCAATTACCATTTGGCTCCTTGTTACTTATGCAAATTTCTGCAGCTGGCTTGAATTTCTCCTTAGAAAATGGGTTTTTTTTTTTTTTTTTATCACATCATCAGGTTACAAATTTGCTGAACTTTTATTCTCTGCTTCCCTTCTAAACATAAGTTCCAATTCCAAACCATATCTTTGTGAATACATAAAACTGAATGTTTTTAACAATACCCAGGTCACCTCTTGAATGCTTTGCTGCTTGGATTTTTTTTTCCCACCAGATGTGTTAAATTATCTCTCTGAAGTTCAAAGTTCCACAAATCTCTAGGGCAGGGGAAAAAAGCTGCCAGTCCCTTTGCTAAAACATAGCAAGAGTCACCTTTGTTCCAGTTCCCCACAAGTTCCTTGTCTCCATCTGAGACCACCTCAGCCTGGACTTTATTGTCTATATCACTATCAGCATTTTGGTCAAAGCCATTTAACAAGTTTTTAGGAAAATCCAAACATCTCCACATCTTGCTCTTTTTTTTCTGTGCCCTCCAAAGTGTTCCACCCTCTGTTACCCAGTTCCAAAGTGGTTTCCACATTTTTGGCTATCTTTACAGTAGCATCCCACTGTACTGGAACCAATTTACTATATTAGTCTGTTCTCATACTGCTAATAAATTTATAAAGGAAAGAGGTTTAATTGACTCATAGTTCAGCATAGCTGGGGAGGCCTCTGCAAACTTACAATCGTGGTTGAAGGGGAAGAAAACACATCTTACATGAGGGCAGGCAACAAGGCTTGTACAGGGGAACTCCCATTTATAATACCATCAGATCTCATAAGACTTATTCACTACTATGAGAACTGCCCCAATGATTCAATTGTCTCAACCTGTCCCCACCCTTGATACATGGGGATTATTACATTAAAGGTGAGATTTGGGTGGGGACACAGCTAAACCATATCACCAATAGAATTTAGCATGCAATAAGTAAATGGTGATGTGTTCATTCATTTGGATGAACCAACTAGTAGATGCCCTTTAAAGTGAACAGGGTGATGATAGTTAAAAAAAAGACAAAAACAAGAAGAGTCTCAGCAGTAGTTTTACCTAAATGATGAGTGACACAAACACATCAAACTGTGAAAAATTCAAATATTCCAGGAACAGGCACACATATAGAAGCAAAGGAAGAATGAATTGATACAATTCAACATATAGGGACATAGGCCTAAAAGGGGAAAAAAGTGGTTTTTTCGACTATTTCCATACCCAACACAATACTTCTGACACCAGAAGTATAGAGGTTCTTTTTCTATACACCAATTCTGCAGTGTCCAGCCAGGTACCCTGTAATTCAATTTAACTCTGACACTAGCTACCAGGAAATAATATCAAATCCCACTGGTTGAGGGCCTCAGTCCCACAAGACCGCCTCCACTTTAGATGCCAGTGGCAAATAGTAGATTGTCACCCATACTTCTGACTGACCGTGTAATCCAGGTTCCCATGACTCCACCTTGGGTTAGATTTGCTAGAACAGCTCACAGAACTCAAAAAACCACTTTACTCGTGTATTATAAAGAATATTAAAAATTATAAAGACGAACATCCAGCTGGAAGAGATGCATAGGGCAAGATATACAGAAAAGGGTCGCAGAGCTTCCATGCCCTCTGTGTGGCTGCCATCTTCCAGAGACCTCCACGTATTCAGCTGTCTGAAAACTCTTTAAAGGCCGTCTTTTTTGGTTTTTAGAGAAGCTTTATTAAGTAGGCAGTATTGAGCAAATCACTGGCCATTGCTGGTCAACTCAGCATTCAGCCCCTCTCCCGTCCCTGGAGGTTAGTGGGGTAGGCTGGGGGGTGAAGGAGGGGGCTGAAAATTCTAACCCTCTAATCACATAATTGGTTTCCCTGGCAAGTAGCCCACATCCTGAGGTTATCCAGGAGCTCTCGGCCATCAGTTACCTCATTACTGCAAAAGAAACTCTATCATCTATGCAATTCCAAGTGGTTAGGAGTTCTGTGTAAGAACTAGTGTCAAAGATAACATATCAGATCAAAAGAATCTCATATCACCCCTATCTGCAAATGTTTTAGGAGCTCTGTGCCAGGAAAGTTGGGTCAGCAACCAAATATATATTTCATATTATTTCAAAACAGATTTTAGAGACTTGTTAATGCCATTGCTTTCTTGAAAAACACTAATTAAAAGGTGCAGTGCTTTATTATCTATATTTAGCCACTTTTGGTAGGTGATTCCCATAGAACAGATTATATCTGATGGATATTCCTCTGTAAGACAGAATTTCTCAAAGAGCTGAAATGTTTATAGAACTCTAATTGATTTTACCTAAAAATGTCTATGATCCTTTAAATATAGGAAACAGTGACTTGAACAAAGCCTAAATATTTTCTTTGCTTGCTTGCCTATTTACTTGCTGTTGGTAGCAATTTTGGTGGGGAAGGATGGGGAAGATATGAAGGAAGTTGTGTTTACTTCTCCAAACTTTGCGAAGGCAATTGTTCACTTGAATTTCTCAATGGGAAATTGAAATATAGTATTACTAAAAGTTGCTTATTTTTATAATTTTTACAGGAAAATAAAAGTATACTTTAAGGAGAGTTGTATTAATGTTATTTATTTCCTGTTGTTTTGATTATACAGTTACCAAGCAATGGACTAAACATTAATTGGCTTCTTGTATAAACATTTCTACAAAAAGTGAAATATGCAGGCCAGTCATATGCAGGCTAGTCTAATCTCCCTAGAAAGTCTTCTTTTTTTCTTTTTTTTTTTCTGGGGTTTGGTTCATCATTAACAGATAGCTAGCTCTAAGTAAATATTAGCATGTTTTTATATCCAGAAAATAACCAAATAAAGACAGATTCTGCATAAATGTCCAGCAATCTTTTATTTTATGGGGGGATGCTGAATATGTTTATTAGTAGCACATATATTCCAAATCAACTATACAAAAAGGAATTAAATAAGGTAAATAGACAATACAACCATTTCTCTGTGATGGATATATGTATACAAAGATCACTGTGGTAACCACCTTCCTTATAACAGTTAAAAAGTATTAAGTATGAACCAAATATAATCTGATGGCCTTCACTTGCTGGTGAGATAATTAACTGGGAGATTTATTAACTCATTCTGAAAATTTTTTTTTTTTTGAGATGGAGTTTTGCTTTTGTTGCCCAGGCTGGAGTGCAGTGGCACAATCGTGACTCACCGCAAACTCGGCCTCCCAGGTTCAAGCGATTCTCCTGCCTCAGCCTCCGGAGTAGCTGAAATTACAGGCATGCACCACCATGCCCGGCTAATTTTGTATTTTTAGTAGGGATGGGGTTTCTCCATCTTGGTCAGGCTGGTCTTGAACTCCCGACCTCAGGTGATCCGCCAGCCTCTGCCCCCCAGTGCTGGGATTACAGATGTGAGTCACTGCACCCAGACAACCATTGTTTCTTTTATGTGTAATTGTAAATCCAGGATTGCCAAAAAAGTTGTCCATCTTCCTTTAGAGAATGTCCTTGAATACTCAAAATTACATTAATATTAAGAATAAAGAATATAAAGATCATAGAATGAGTCCCAACTTAAAATTATTTTCAAGTAATGAGCAGTATTATTGAATTTAGCATATACTTTATCTCAAATCCAGTCATTCAGAAAAAGTAAAAATGTTCTTTACAATGAAAATAGCCACTTAGGGGATCTTCAGTTCCTTAAACATATATGACATATTCCTTAATGGGAGAGGGAGAGAGAGAGAGGGAGGGAGGGGGGAGAGAAACAGACATAGACAGAGAGAGAGAGAGAGTGAGAGAGAATTCTCTGATGAGAATTAATCAGCAATTTGCTAATTTGTTTAAGACATATATTAACAACTTCATAAAATGTACATATTCACTTACCTAAGCATGTAATCTGCTAGACTATTTAGTTTTCAGAGTGTTTTCTCTGTAATTACTTATTTTACATCATTAATTGTAAGAAACTGACAGGAAGCACTAAAATTAGTGCAAAAGCTGACAGAAGTTCAAGTCTATGAATCAGAAAGCTGCCAAGAATATGAATTTTTGTCACATACAACAGAGAAATCATTTGTATGTGTTAAACTCTTTGGGAATTTAATGAAAATGAATTAATAGAGATATACACTAATACTACAGAGTCTGAGCTCTAAAATGTCTCCATTTTTGCTCCCAAGTGTCCCATTAAATTTAAATAATTCCATTGTTTATCTATTTTGTCTGGGACAAAAGTGATCTAGTGAGGAGATAGAGAGGGTGAAGAAATAATATTGCAAAACTAGGGTTGAAATTAGAATGTGGTAGTAAGCAGTGAAAGGAACACTGGATTCGGAGACTACATTATTCTGAGTTTGAGAATTGTGCCTTTGAGTGACATTCACCATCACACTATAATCCCTAAAGCTTCTCTTTAATAAGGAGAGTTATAGAACCATGATATTGAAGATCTTTATGATTATTCAATTAAATCACTGATGGTCATTCATTTCTTCTTTGAAAAATATTTAATAAGTAATTATTGTATTTCACTACAGGACATTAAAGCCCCAAGAGGTTAGACCATATACTCAATAGTCAAGAGCTACTTAGTAAATTAGCGGTAGGAGCTAAATCTCCTAACAAATAGTTCACATTTTCTTGCAGCCACTTTCCTTAAATCCCTTTCTCTGTATACTGGCCTCTGTGGCTCCATACTAAATGAAGAAGAAGATGGTATACATACCAAAACTGGGCAAGCACCCGTCTTTGCATGGTTTCTTCAGTGATTATTCCCTTGCTACACTTCCCAGGCAAAATTGCCTTTGAGATTAAAATATAAAGGGAAAATCTTCAACTGATGGCCACAGGACCAACAAGAACTGTTGACACCTACAAACCAATGAAGGAAGTGCTAGATGGGTGGATAAGGGATTGAACATATTATGGAAAGCATTATTAGTTGAACATAATGGTACAGTACATCTTGAGGAGACTGTGCTTTATATTCTCTCTATCTAATTTACAGCTATAAAAATATTATAAATATATATATATATTTAGCAGGGCATTAGAGAAACGAAGTGGTGCTATTAAGTAAATAAAGAGGTACTTGTCAGAAATTTCTCTGCTGTGCTGATACATGACTTGTATAAGATAGAAGGACCCATTCAACGACTTTCTTGTAGTATGTCATAAAGATCAAATTTTGTGATCTCCAGAAATGGCTGAAGAATATGGGCCCACTATGCATTGGATTGAAGAAGGTAGTTCTTAACCAGGTTACAATTTAGAATAACCCAGAACATTTTTATTGGCCCTATTGACCAGATAACAATTGAGACTAATTAGATCAAAGTATACTGTTTACTGTTTACTGTTTAGTAAACAGTATACTGTAAAACACAGGAATCAGTGTTTTTTAAAGCTCTTTGAGTGATTACTTTTTTTAAAGCTCTTCAAGCAATTACTTTGAGCAAAGGCAAACAACAGATTAACGAAAAAATTGGGAAGTTCTGCAATGACTGAATGGGGAAATCAATACAAACTATCTCCAGAAAAACAGAAATTTAAATGATTAAAATTATAAAACAAACTACTAAGCCCCTAGAAATTAAGAATGCACAACAAATGAAGAAACAATCCTTCAAGAAAACGATTAATCTTCAGTAAGAACGGTGAGTTTGTGACCTCTGAGACACAACTCACTCCATTATCAACACCCACAGCCCTGTGTTAATGAAGCTCTACCTCTGCCATGAAGATGACAAAGACTTCCTCTCCCCCCAGCTTCCAATCTAGGACTATGGTTTCATTCCGGGAGGGGCAAGCTGCTGGCATGTCTTATTCCTGCATCCCTCAACTTAGTACCACGTTGCTGAAAGTCTCCTCCACGTAGGCATAGCTAACAGGATTGGATGTCTCTTCTCATGTTAACTCTCACTCATAGGTAAGAAGCCTACCCTGAACACAGAACATGGAGAATACTGGAGCGTCAATTGCTCCGCCTAGATCACTTACAGCATGGAGGCTTAAAGCTGGGAGGAGCAGCAAAGAAGAACAATAGCTTCTACACCATCCTCAGTGTTCATTCATGAAACAGGGTGTCACTCCAAAAAAGCAGGGTTCCTGCCCCCAGCTATGTTGCAGAGATATAGGATTTCTGCCCAGGGAAAAGGCAGGACATTGGAGCAAAGAGCTCCACAGCTCTGCCAGAGACAACTGACTTTATTCGGAACAGAGAAAGGAGAACTTTATTTCTAAAGCCATTGTTAAAAACAGTGGAGATCTTGGTGGATAGCAGTTAAGAGAAGGCTGGTAGCTTCATAATTGGACAAAGTGGCAGAGTAGCCAGAAGTTTAATAGAAAGAAATAGGAAAAGAAGAAGCCATGAAGAGTATTAATAGGATTATAATAAACTATGGGGAATGTGAATGTTGTACACAGCTGCTAGGTTGCACCTACAAGGGATTAATCAGGGCAGTAGTGGCTGAATATGAAGGCACTCCCCATGCTGCATACAAACTCATCAAATGGGGAAGCCTCACTGGCACAAGGAGCTTACACATAACCTGTTACCAAACACTACCAGTACAATAAGCTATGCTGATTTAGGGGTGACTCTTGGAAAGCCAGGAGTAAAAATATCAACATAGTCATCCCCAGTAGTCTGAAAGGTTCTGTGCATCCCCAAAGAAGCACCTTCTCAGAAATGATCAGAAGGAATCTTCGAGCTACTAGAAGTCCTTGACTAAAGGTGGGCAAAAAATCATAAACTCACTGAACTGTGAACTCTAAGAGACACACACACACACACACACACACACACACACACACACACACACAGGGAATATCTAACCGGTTAAGTAGGCTATAAATCGAGACCAGTAAGTGACATATTCTGACCCAGAGGGACACCTAAATAAAAGATCAAAACAAGAGAAAAAACTCAACAAGGACATGAGAGGTTTCAACATGTAAGCAAAATATTTTGCAAGATTAGAATTAGTTAGAAAGAAAAAAATAGCTGTAAATGCTTATATTATGAAATGAGGAAAGATTTCAAATCAATAACCCAACAACCCAGTTTAAGAAAACGGGTGAAGAAGAGCAAATGAAATCCAAAATAGTAGAAGAAAGGAAATAAAAACAGGAACAAAAAGAAATATAATAGAGCAAATTAACAAAAACTATATTTGTTCTTTGCGAAATGAAGAAAACTATACCTGGCCTAATCAAGGAAAAAAGAAAATATTAAATTACTAACATCATAAATGAAAGAGGAACCATCACTGTACACTTTACAGAAATGAAAAGAATCATGGAGGAATACTGTGAACAACTGAACCAATAAATTAGACAACTTAAATGGACACATTTCTAGAAAACCACAAATTTGGAAAACCTACTTAGGTTTCAAAAGTGAAAAGTCTAAATAGACCCTTAACAAATATAGAGATTGAATTCAAACTTTTAAAATTCCTACCAAAAAAATCCTAGGCTCAAATAGTATCACTGGTAAATTCTACCAAACATTTAAATTAAATAAAATTAAATTACAGTAATAACTTATATTTATCCTCTGCAAATTATTTCAAAAAATAGAAGGATAGTAGTGCAATTTGAGCTTTATAACAAAATACCACAGACTGAGTTGGCTTAAACAATGGTTTTGGAGGCTGACAAGTTCAAGATCAATGTGTTAGCATAGCAGCTTTCATTCTAAAACCTCGACTCTTGGCTTATGGGGGGGCTGTCATTTTGCTGTATGCTTATACAACAATGATGTCATTGAGGAGAAGGTGAGATTGAACTCTCTGGTGTGTCTTTTTTATTTATTTTTTATTTTTTTTTCTTTTTTGAGACAGAGTCTCGCTCTGTCACCCAGGCTGGAGTGCAGTGGCACAATCTCGGCTCACTGCAAGCTTTACCTCCCGGGTTCACACCTTTCTCCTGCCTCAGCCTCCCAAGAAGTAGCTGGGACTACAGGGGCCTACCACCGTATCCTGCTAATTTTTTTGTTTTTGTATTTTTAGTAGAGACGGGGTTTCACCGTGTTAGCCAGGATGGTCTTGATCTCCTGACCTCGTGATCCACCAGCTTTGGCCTCCCAAAGTGCTGGGATTACAGGCGTGAGCCACCGGGCCCGGCCTGGTGTGTCTTACAATGACACTAATTATAACAGATTAATGCCCCAGTCTTATGACCTCACTTAACCTTATTTACTTCCTTAGAGGCCCTATCTGCAAATATAGCCACACTTGGGATAGGGTTTCAACATATGAATTTGGGATGCTGGAGGACCAAATCTTTCAGTCCATAACAAGGAGGGAACCCTTTTCAACTTATTCCATGAACCCAGTGATGGCCTGACCCAGGGCCTTGTGTGGAATGCCGATCTGATGACCTACAGTCAAACTGGTAGGTCAGATAAATTCTTTATGGCTAGGTTCTACATAGAATTTTTTTAGATTTGATGGCTGGCTTTCAGAACAACGTGTTCTGGTATTAAATGACCCACCTCGGGGAAGAGGGATTCTACTTTCTGTAGCTAGCCTTGGTAGAGAATTAGACTGAGAGACAGGAGAGAAAAAGTTCCGATAAATATTCATTTCTGAGGCTGCTGCTAAGGCCTTCATTTTGGGATATTGTTTTCTGGACGCTGACATTATCAATGAACCACTCAAAAACAATATTAGGGGAACAATTCTATTTACAATAGCATCAAAAAATAAATTCCTTAGGAACAAATTTAATAAAGGAATTGCAAAATGTATACACTGAAAACTATAAGTATAAATGAAAGAATATACACTATCTAAACGAATGAACGTTCATGTTCGTGTATCTTAATAGTAAGATAGCAATACTCCCAAAATTATATATTCATTGAAAACATATATATAAAACCTGTACAAAATTATTAGAACAACATTATTTATAATAGCCAAAGTGTGAAAACATACCAAATTTTCATCAACTGGTGAAAGGATAAAGAAAATATGTTACAGCCACATGCTGGAATATTATTCAGCAATTAAAAGAAATGAAGTACTGATACATATCACAACTTAGATTACTCTTGAAAATACTGTGCTAAGTGAAAAAACATATTTACAAAAGATTGCGCATCACATAATTTTATTTGTTTCAATTGTCCAGAATAGGTAATTCTGTAGAGACAGAAGGTAGATAGTGGTTGCTTAAGGGTAGGTTATTTAGATTAGGATAAAGTGGGAAATGACAACTAATGGGTAAGAATTTCCTTTCTGGATACATTTAAAAATATTCCAAAATTAGACTGTGTTGATGATTGCAACCCTGTGGCTATACTAAAACACATATAATTGGGCACTTTCAATAGGTGAATTACGTGGGCTTTGAATCATATTTCAACAGTTGATTAATAAATAGAGAAAGAGAGACAAAGGGAGAGAAAAAGAAATAAACAGTAAATATTGTTTGCAGCCCTACTGGATACAAATATCTGTATCCAAAAAATACAGATTTAAAAAATATCCATCCAAAAGTCTACATGCGGAGATTCTCATTTCATTGGTCTAATGTGGGCCAGACATGGATATATTTAAGTATCCTTAGATTTTTGTTCAACTGTGTACTTAGTTGAAGAACCACTGAGACAGGGAGAGCGTTGGAAAGACATAAAAGGGATATGCAAAAATATCTGGCTTGAGCAGTGTGTGGTATCAACCTTAAGAGACAGGATTTTTTTTTTCTTTATTTTGATCTAGATAGAATATTTTATAAGGGTCATATTTTGCACTTCCTTATCAAAAATCTTAGACCATTTTGCATAGAGAAAGAGCAAAAATAAAGTATAAAGGTTTTCTCTTTTCTATATAATGAAATTTTACTATTTTCGCTCATATGTGAAGCAGTAAATAAGCATATTGATCATCTTAATACGATTGAAACAACCAAATTATTTCAAATTTGTGAATTTTTTTCTTAATTACACTGCAGAATTTCAGATATTCAACATTATTCACTATATAGGACCCATTAGTCCTACCCAAAAGTGGACAGTATACCATCTCAGCCCTTATGTTCATTTTTGTATTTGGGAGTGATTTACCACCATTATTGTATTAACTCTGAGAAAATATCTCTCAGGACTCTCAGATTTAAAACTGCCTGCCAGTCTTTTCAGTTTTGAAAAGCTGCCTCTGACTACAGACTCACTTGCTTCATTCCTAAGAAAGATTTCCCCATTTGAAATATTCACCATTAAGTACCAACTTGTCATTAGCTTGTAACAAGGTTCACCCTCTTTTTTTACTTTAATATACTAAAAATACATATACAAACAATTTTTGCAAAACACTTCATATGGTTGATATCCAACCACAATTATGACTTCCATCATGCAAATATGAATGTCTAATTAAGATCAAAGGTCAAAATTTTCATAATGATGTAGCCAGAATAAATCGTTCCAGGATGCCTTTGGGAATCTAGCAACCTTGTCATGCAGTGATGCTTATTAGATGAAAATGAATCTCATTGCCCAAATTAGATCTTGAAAGCTATTCCTCCTCACTTACAGGCTGATTGCATCAAATATTAGCCTACTTTAATAGTATTTGTCCAATATAAATCAATAGTTATATTTTATCAATTAACTACAATCCACTTAAATGTAAACATTACTATACCAAAAGAGTAAACAAAGTTCTGAAATGTGCATTGCTTATTATTTTAAAAATAATAGTATTTCATAATGAGGAAATTATATATGTGTAAAACATTTAAAGCACACTTTTTATATTTAGTATATTATTTGATGCACATTCTTAAAGAATTGGTTTTGGATTTATATGTTAAAATTGGAGTGTCATAGCATAATGATTTAACGAACAGAACACATGACCATGCCTACATTCAAAGTAAAATGTTTTCCAGATCCACTATCATTCATTAACTGTAATGAATTGAAACATTTAAAGTTGTGATGTAGAACTTCAAGTGATTTTATGAAGCTCCTTTTAGTCAATGTAGCAATAGGCATTTTATCATCTGTCAAATATAAAATGACATTTTATTAATTTAAAAACCAGAAAAATACTTGTGTAATGCCTTATGCCTCTTAGTGTTATTACGCAGATAAACACAAATATCTTATTGAGTAAAATTAATGTTGAATCATGAAAACCAATTGTTTTGTTTTACTGATCTGGAATGCTACATCTATTTATTCTAAGACTTTCCACCAAAAACTTCATAACAGAATCTTTGTATTAAATTCCAAATTTTGAAGTGATCGACTAAAGAAGTTATCAATTGTATTATAGACAATTTGAATTTGTTACTAAATTATTTGGACTATCTAAATGAAAAGCAACCTGTGCAAAACTCTCAAAACACTTATTTCATGAATTATCTAACTTGCAAGTCTTTCTCACTCTGCTACGCCCTAAGTTCATCAAGGGGAATCAATGTATTTTTTTATTTTTTATTTTTTTTGAGACAAAGTCTTGCTCTGTCTCCCAGGCTGGAATGCAGTGGTATGATCTGGGCTCACTGCAACCTCTGACACCCGGGTTCAAAGAATTTTGCTGCCTCAGCTTCTGAGTAGCTGGGATTACAGGCACCTGCCACCACCCCTGGCTAAATATATTTTTAGTAGAGACGAAGTTTTGCCATGGTGGCCAGGCTGATCAACTTCTGACCTCAGGTGATCCACCTGCTTTGGCCTCCCAAAGTGCTGGGATTACATGCATGAGCCACTGCACCCGCCTAATTTTCATTCTTAAAAGTAAGCTAAAATAAACACTCAAATATTTATTTAATGATGAATGATTGAATGAGTAAATGAATGATTAAATGACACAAGACTAAAGCATACCACTGTACCTCTAATAATTTTGGCTAATTTAAATTTGAACATAAGCTCACAAAATACTAGATCTGTCTCATCATTGTTTAAAGCATCAAGGCAACTAAATTAATGCCATTATTTCTGTAATTTACTCAGTATAGTAATTTGAATTCATTGTGTATTATATTCAAAGGATACTTTGTCAAGTGATAATTACAACAATGATTTCCCAGTAATACAGAAAAAGATATGTTAAACCTTTTTGTTTGAATGATATGGGATTAACGTATTTGCTTAGAGACACGTTTTACTAATAATAGCTTCTTTGCTAGCTAAATATACTTCATGGTAAGTGAAAATACTTTTGTCCACTCCATTCCACAAGTAAAATGTTACAAAACTATATTGTTATAAGTCCTAACGGAAAAGTAAAAATTATTTCACATATATCTCACATGTCACTTCAGCCAAATGTGATGCAACATGTTATTTATGAGTCCATGGAATTTAACTTCTCCTTCCAAGCCAATAGACAATGTGCATATGAACTTCTATTCAAAAAATTATCATGATCTTAATATTATCACAGTGTGTCAGAAATATATATCTAAAACTACATATATATATATTTCTTTTAGGTTTGAAAAGAAATGTACCAAGTGTTCATTTTAATCTAAGAGATATTCAACCTTAATAAGAATCCACTTATAAAAATTGATTTAAAATATTTAAATTATAAAATGTTCATACATTTTAAATTGCATGCATTCCCAATCCCAATGTGAAATCAATTTTCTGTCATTGTGTTCCGCAACAGAAATAAATGTTATTGTTTTCTGAAAACAAAATCTTCCTGATAAAAACACACTCTGATGTGTATAGGCATGACAGACCATGACTGCAAAGATACTGCTTTACATTTGCTGCAGTTTGCCAAGGCTGACTCTGTCATTGGCAGCAATCTTAATAAAATGTTTACTAATAGCCCTGTAGAGAAGCGGTATTTCCATAGCAACAAATGAACAATACTAGAGAGATTAATCACTTCCACATTATCAGTATACAGTTTGCTGTAAAGCAACATTTTATAGCTGGATAATTGTAAGTTTAGAATGATTGTACGTTATGAGTTGATTAGCATAAACACTTAAGATGAAGAAAGTCTCTGCTGAAACAGGGAGAGCATTGCAAACTGGGCAAGACTATACGGCCATGTTTCTAAGACTTGTCTAGAGCTATTCAGTTCTGGCATTAGTCATATTATTTGACACTGGTCATTTGATATGGCCCATTCCTGGAGAGTCCTTCGCTGGCAACATACGTACACACACACACACACACACACAGACACACGCCATGAAAAGAATGGCTTTAGAAATTTTAGTCAGAGATCCTTCTTGGGATAATCTCTCCACAGTCATTGGCTGGTCTCTCAAAACTGCAGTCTTGTTGGCAAGTAAAAGTTACATGAGGCTTGTGTCCAGGCTTTGATTTCTTAAAAGTCTATATTCCATGTAAGAGCTCTTTGAATATAATACAGATTTGACTATCATAGAATTCCTGGGTTATCGTTATCTTTGTGTCAGCATTATGCATTTTGACAAGAAAAGAGACATTATTCTCAAAGGTTTTGTGTTCACTTGCTTCTTAGAAGCACACAAAATACATTTCATACGTGTACAGGCACAAAGATTGTATTTATTAACTCCTGACTAATATTGAAAAACCTCATTAAGAGTAGGATTCACTTTTGTTTTATTGGATTGAGAGACTTTAATAATTCTGTCATTTTATTTGCAAGAACAAAAAGTTTTATAATGATAAATATCTATACAGTCAGAAGAAAAATAATTTTAAGTCTATTAAAATTGCATTTAAGTCTATTAAAATTGGAACTAGTCTACAAGTTCCCTTGTATCTGAATGATGTTTTTTGAAAATAAGTGGGTAAAATAAATATTAAAATGTGGTAAAATGTTTACTATATTTGTCATTGAGTAGCATAGTAAAAAATAGGTCTACCATATGCAACAGTCTCTGCATTTTGAATATCAACATTTCCAATATTTATTATATTTTTAAGGGTTATTTATTTTAAAAGGAATAAACATATATAACATGACAAGTGTGAGAACATTCACTGCAGCTGTTCAGTAATCAGAATTTCATTGACTGGACTATACTTGAAGATTTTCATTTTTGCTGAATATAATTAGTATATAGGGAGCACTATCCAATTTGGGCAATAAATATTGCCCATATGGTTCCATTAGAACCACAGTTCAGAATGATTGTAAAGGAAATCACCACCATCAGTGCACCTGGGGAATATGTAGTTAGCATCTTTGGAATGAACCCAATAAATAAGAATTTATTTCCAATAAGCAAACCAGCTGTTCTTTCCATGGTTTCTCTAATAGCTGCATCCCCATAGTGTATGGATTAACTTGCAAATGTTGATCAATTTATTCATTAACCCATGGTTCTTCTCACAGATTAAATTGAAGAGGCCCAGTTGAATGTTATAGCACAAAATATCAAACTATTCTAACATGAAGAATGACAAAACCAGAATTGAATGACCATTTTAGATTGACATATACTATACATAGATTCTATGTTCATACATTCACTCCAAGATTTTACTCTATACAATAAGTAGATTACTAAAATTATCTTTATCAAATTGTTTCATAAATAAAATATTTTTAAAAATTAACTCTATAATTAAAATTTTATAGATGATATACTGATATTTGATTAATTTCCAATAACACTTAAGATATTCCATGATGGCCAGGTGTGGTGGCTCATGCCTGTAATCCAAGTACTCTGGGAGGCTGAGGCAGGTGGATTGCTTAAGACCAGAAGTTTAAGACCAGCCTGGCCAACATGGCAAAACCCTGTGTCCACTAAGAACACAAAAATTAGCAGAACATGGTGGTGTGCACCTGTAATCCCAGCTACTCGGGAAGCTGAGGCATGAGAATCACCTGAACCTGGAAGGTGGAGGTTGCAGTGAGTAGAGATCATGCCACTGAACTCCAGCCTGGGTAACAGAGTAAGACTCCATTTAAAAAAAAACAACAAAAAAAAAACTCAATGACTTGTCTCCGACATTTCTTAACAATCTTCTACAAATAAACAGATACCATCAGTAGAATTTCCACCAAAAACCTTCTTCAAAATAATTAGTATCTTCTTTTGGTGTTCTAAAATTTAGATTTTCATATATCTGGCTTCATCAAGGTAGGAATTCATATAAAAGCATGCTGAAATATGTAGAAGATTGTAAACTATTGTTAATTATTAAATAATATTCAGGTTGAAAAACAATTTTTAAATTACTTTTAACTTGTACAATATTATTCATATATGGCATACTATGACATATACTTCTATAGAGAATGTAATACATAAATTTAGATCAAAACTCTAAACTAAGATACTAAAATACAAATGTAAATCTCTAGATACTAATTTTCAAGGCAGTTTTCCTTAAAATCACTTTTACCTCATCCTGATGAAAATTAGGAATGTGTGTTTTTTTGGGGGGAGTTTAAGGTGAACGATATTGCCTGTGATGGATAATTTCTTTGCCTAATTTCCAGTATACTTAGTGTTTTTGAAAACTTTGGGTAAATATACAATATGTCTTTAAGTAAATGGATGAGTATGTCTGCTTTAGGAAAATATAATATAAAAATTCCAGATTTGCTAAAAAGTTTTAAATATGGAGTAATCTATATACAATATTTTTTGGAATTTCATAAAATTAAAGCACTGTTAATACATTGTAAAATTATAAAAATTATAAAAGTATCATATATGCAACATAGAAATGTGAAAATTTACCAAAGTTTCTGTGTATATGTATAATCAAATGAATATATGTATATATTCATTCGGGTCTGACTTTATAAAGTTTAGTGTTCTGATAATTCATTAAATATATCAGAGGAGAATTTTGTCAAGTCCTCATCAAAACCGTATGTCTTAATAATTGCAAAGTAATACCTCCTATGAATATCAGATGGTTTATGTGTTCATTCTATTCGTATTAACATTGGGATATCTTTCTAGTTTTTATATTATAAAACATCAGAAAAAATCCCTTAATGTATATAAATTTCACAAATATGAATTTATGATCATTTGCTTAAAATTGTGTTTTAGATTTGGCATTAATAATTTGAAACCACTTATACAGATTGCTAAATTAACCTCTAGACATGTTGTAACAATTTATTTCATCACAAGTATGTGCGAGTCTGTTACACACTTCTTTTTTCTTTACTTTTTTTTTTGAGATGGAGATGGAGTTTCACTCTTGTTGTCCAGGTTGGAGTGCAATGGCATAATCTCAGCTCACTGCAACCTCCACCTCCTGGGTTCAAGCAGTTCTCCTGCCTCAGCCTCCCAAGTAGCGGGGATTACAGGCACCCAACACCACACCTGACTAATTTTTATCTTTTTAGTAGAGACGGTGTTTCACCACATTGGCCAGGCTGGTCTCGTACTCCTGACCTCAGATGATCCAGCTGACTTGGACTCCCAAGGTGCTGGGATTACAAACCTGAGTCACCACGACCGGCCTCACACTTCTTTTCTAAATAATATGTTTAGTGTATAGAAATACAGCTTACTGTTGTTGGTCTTATTTCCTTTAACTTCGTTGAATTCATTTATAAGCTCTAATAGTTTGTGTGTATGTATTCTTTATGATTTTCTATGTATAAAATCATGTCATCTTTGAGGGTAGTTTTAGCTCTTCCTTTCCAGCTTTGATTCTTTTTATTTATTTTTCTTACCTACTCACCTAACTAGCACTTCCAGTGCAATGTTGAATAGAAGTTTCAAGAAAGGATATTCACGTCTTTTTTTCTTATTTTAGGGAGAAATCTTATAGTCTTTTACCATTCAACATAACGTTATATGTAGATTTTTCATATATACCAATTATCATATTGAGAAAGCTTTCTTGTATTCCTAGTTTGGTGTACTTTTATTATTAAAGTGTGTTGAATGTGTTCATTTATTTCTGCAACTATTGAGATAATTATGTGTTTTTTAAAAGTTATTTTTCTTTTTAATAATGTGATGCATCACATTGAATGAGTTTTGTATGGTTAATCATCATTATATTCAAGAAATAAATCTCACTTGGTCATGGTATATATTACTACATTGCTAGATTTGGTTTGCTGAAATTTTGTTGAGAATTATTGAATTTATATATACAAAGGATATTAGTCTGTAGTTTTCTTTTTTCTTATTTTTTTCTGACTTTTATATTAGAATAATATTGTTTTTATTGCATAAGCGGGAAAGGTTCTTCCCTGTCTGCTGTTTTTTGAAAAATGTTTGGTAAGAGTGGTGTTAATTATACTTTAAATATTTGGTCGAATTCAGCAGTGAAGGCATCTAGGCTCTGCTTTAATTTGTTGATATATTTTTCATTTTTGTTTTATTTTTATGAATAAATCTTCTTGATATCTTTTAGGTGAATTTAGAGTTTTTTTTCTGCTTGAGTCACTTTGGTAGTTTCTGTGTTCCTAGGACTTTGTCCATTGCATCCAGTGTACCTAATTTTCTGTCATATAATTGTTCATATTATGCTTTCACATTTTTCATTCTTGCAAAGTTAGTGGTAATGTTGACACTTATATTCTTGAGTTAGTCATTTGAGTCATCTTTTTCCCTTTTCAGTCTATGTAAATGTCTGTCAATCTTCATCTTAAAAATCAACTGGTTTCATTGTTTATTTCAATTGTTTTTCCATTCTCTAGCTCATTGATCTCCACTCTTACCTTCATCTTTTCTTTTATTCTACTTGCTTCGGGTTAACTTTGTTCTACTTTTTCTAGATCCTTAAGTAGATGTTCTTGTTATTGAGTTAAATTCTTCCTTTTTTAATGTGAGCTTTTATAGCTATAAAGTGTCTCTAAGCACTGCCTTCACTGCATCCTATATGTTTTTGTAGGTTATGTTTTTATTCAACTTGGAGTATTTTCTGATTTATTTTGTGATATACTTTTTGAATCCAATGGTTGCTTTAAAGTGTATTATTTAATTACATTACATTGCGGAATTTCCAGCTTTCTGTTATGGGTCTCGGATTTCAATTGATTGTGCTTGGAGAACATACTTTCCATAATTTCAATCTTTATAAGTATATTGAGACTTATCTTGTGGGTATAATATATGCTCTATCCTGGTGAATTCTTGTGCATTTGAAAAGAATATGCTTTCTACTATTGTTGAGTAGATTATCCAATGTATGTCCCTTAGGTCTAATTGTCTTACATTGCTCTAGTTATCTATTTTCTTTGTTATCTCATTTCTAATTGTACTACTTTTGAAATTGGACTTATGAAGTCTCCAATTATTAATATCGAACAGTCTATTTCTTTCTTCTACTCTGTCAGTTTTTGATTCATATATTTTGGGGCTCTGTTGATCTATCTATCTATATTTGTTATGTATTCGTGGAGGATTTCACTTTTTATTCTTATGTAATGTCCTCCTTTGTTTCTTGTCACAGTTTTCATCTTCAAGTTCATTTTGTCTGATGCTAGTGTAGTCACCCCATCCCCCTTTTTAGTTACTGTTTGCATGGAATATCAGTTCACATTCTTTCAATTTCAACCCATTTGTGTCTTTGGAAATAGTGTGACTCTCTTCTAGATAGCAAACACTGTGGTCACTTTTTTTTTCTTACCATCAATCTCTGTCTTTTAATTGGAGGGTTTAAGCCATTTACATTTAATGTAATTAAAAATAAGGAAGAATTTACTTCTGCCATTTTGACTTCCTCCCTACTTCTTTAACTAATTTTTAAATTATTTTTTCTATGAATTTTTGCCAAAAGAAAAGAGTTTTAAAAGACTTGGAATGTGCAGTGTTTGTTTATAGACTTTACTGAATAGATTACTCTCAATATTTATATCGACATTGCCTTATAATTATCTTTAAATTGTTATCCTATCTCTTTGAGTCAGAATTTAAAAAGAAGCAGATAAATCTTTTAGATACATATTCTGGAGCTTCAGTTTCCCACTGACAATGCTATTAATTTCTGGCAGGTGTCATGTTTATTTTCTTATCAAAGTCAGGTTCAATGTCATTTATTCAAAGATGAACATGAGACAAACACTTTGGAAGTTTGTTCACATTACATTATCCAAGGAGCTCTGTGTAGTAGCATATTTAAATCAGGAGTGAAAATACATTTGTATTTTAACATGTAAACATACAGGTGTTTTGGATTTCAATTTATAAGATGTATTAAGATGCAACAAATAAATTACTTAGTTACTTGATACAAGCAAAGTATTAAATCTCATAAATTGATATACACCATTGTTATTCATTTAACTTTATAGATAATTCTGAGCCAAGATAGCAAATACCTACATGAATAACAGGGTTATAACATTTCTTCAGCAATAGTAAAACAGTAAATATAATTTTTATTACTAGGCTATGAATTGCTCTTACTAACCTTTACTAAAAGAGAGGTAAGTTTAAGGAATTCCAGTAATGTAATTCTTGCTTTCCAACCTACAACTATAGAAATGCTAAGTCATTTAATTTACCTGCATTAAACATTTTAAAGTCAGAAATATCAAATTCACAAATGAAGATAACAAAAATCTTGCAAGTCTTATTTTCACACTTTCAGTTTTAAACTCAATTGAAACCATCCCTGAGCTCAAATTGGCCTTTAATGTAACTTTTTCCCTTCAAAAGCTACTGAGAAAAAAAAATCATTTCAAAAAAATAGTTGTTTGCTGATTTTCATCCTTGAATATATTTTAACATATACCAATTCAGTGTTAAGTATCTCCATCAGCTTATTGTTGGTTTACAGACTTTACTTCTTTATATTTACATAGAAAACTAGAAATAAAATCTTGTCTCCATAAACTTCAATTCTATGAATCTATTCAGTCCCACAGATGGGATTTAAAATGTTTCAACCATATAACTACTTTAACCATTTGGTATACGAAAAGTATTTTAGCCATTAGGCATTTTTAGAGCTGGCTGTTGGATTCAATTCTCTAGAGAGACTAATGCAAGAAAAAGAGAGGAGTTGCAGAGCAGTCAGAAAAAGAATAATTATTAAAAAAGAAATGTATAGTAGGGCAGAATTTAGAGCTGGAAAGAAGGAGGAACAAAAGGAATAAAGCAGAATGCACAATACCAACATAAATGAGCGTTTTCCTGAAACCCAGTTAACCAGAAAAGGGGAAATGCTGTTTCTTGACTACTATTTAAGTTATATTGATGTTTAACAAGACACAGAGTCTTGCTACTTTATTACTTTTTAATGTGTTTCTTCATGGGCTTGGATGATGTTATATAGTGTGGGGAAACAAGAATTTGGATTACTTCCTTTGGGCCATTTTATATAGATCACAGATCCAGGAATTATTAAAGTCATTATAATAACTAAATTCCCTGACATACAGACGACTTTGCTTTAATAATTCTCAGTAGACTTCTAATTAATTAACATTTATCATATTGAGGTCCATTTGTTCCAGATGAGTGAAAACTATTTGATCCAGATAATATGTGATCCAGAATGAATTAATTAAGGATATTGTTTATTATAGATCCATTCAATTTTATACATTTATTATATAGTTATTATTAAATATATTATTCATGATGTAAAAAATAGTATTTTTTATTATTTTAAGTTAATGTTACTTTTAAGTAAATACAATGATACCTAAAGTAAAATGTATTCCATTGTTCATCAAATCTGTTTCACTATTACATTCATTCTCTTTACTAGAGAAATAATTTTTTTCGTGACTGGTTACTTATAGTCAGAATATATTTGACCACAGCCGGATGCAGTGGGTTAAGCCTGTAATTCCAGCAATTTGGGAGGCTGAGGTGGGTGGTTCACCTGAAGTCAGGAGTTCAAGACCAGCCTGGCCAACATGGTAAAATCCCGTCTCTACTAAAAATACAAAAATTAGCCAGGCATGATGGCGGTGGCCTGTAGTCCCAGCGACTCAGGAAGATGAGGCAGGAGACTTGCTTAAACCCAGGAGGCAGAGGTTGCAGTGAGCCAAGATAGCGCCACTGTACTCCAGCCAGGGCGACAGAGCAAGACTCATCTCAAAAACAAACAAACAAACAAACAAACAAAAAAAGAAGAAAGAAAAGAAAAAAAAAAAAAAAGAAAGAAGAATATATTTGACCACAAAATGACATAATTGATCAAAGGATTAGCAAAGAAAAAAGCATAGTAGAAAATCTTGGGAATTTGAGGATATATATATATACTCAGCTGTGATGGTCCACTGGAGTTTGGTTTACTAGCCTGTGTGTCCCAGGTACAGGACTTCTAGGCTGGTATAAGTGTGTTCATTCCTATTACAGTTTGTTTGTTCATTCCTATTACAGTCAACTTTTTCCTACTAATCAGCTAATCTTTAGCAAATGTTTTAACAATCATTAGGAAATGTCCCTGAGCAACATATTTATTGGATACAAAGTATCCAAATAATGTTAAGGAAGCCTCCATATGTGTAGGGTAACCTTTGTTGATGTGGATACATTTTGACAAATGCTGTTATTAGTAAAGAAAAACATTAGTGGTATAATAATTCTAATGTAATTTAGTGTTAAAAGGAATCGTACGTGACAAATTTTTAAAATATACTAAATAAAATTTGGAAACTAGTCTAATTTCAATCAGCATATCAGTTTGAAGCAAACTCTTCTCTGTTATTATTTCTGTCATTCCCAAATTATCTTGTTTTACTTTTTAAATTTTATTGCAATTTTATATTTTTTCATGGTCAATAATACAGGTAAAAAAAATAACAAAAATGAACACCCACTACACTGACATATCACTTAAGAAATTGAACATTTTTTATATTTCAGAGACTTTTGTGTACTCCTTGTAGATGCCATATTCCTTCTTTCCCTAGAAGAAACCACATATCTTGTTTTCTGTTACTCATTATTTAATTTTTCAAAAAGAGATTTTGACACTTGGGTATATAACTAAAGATACTGTTTTAGTTTTGATTTTTAAAGATTAAATATTATAAATAGAATTATGTTGCAAGCATTGTTTGTGATTAGCTTTGTTGACTCAATATTCTTGTTTTTCAGTTTCACTCTTTCTGGTGTGCATATATATAGTTCATTTATTGAGTCTCAATGCTATACAAAATATTATTATACCAATCAAAATCACTTATTTTCTATTCCATTGTTGACTGAAACACATTGTTTTCTGTTGCTTTGTTTTATTATTATCTTCCTACTCTATAATTCTTTATCAATTATGTATGTTGCACATAATATTCTCCCAATTTGTGAATTATACTTTCTTTATAATGTCTTGTGTATAAGAGGGATTCATGTGTATTGGCCTTTTCATTTAGAATTGGTGCCATTGCAGCTTGTTTAGGGAATACATTCCTAATAAAGGTTATAAACACATACATCTATGTTGACTTCTGCTTTTGAAGCTCTTTTTAAAATTTGAATTCTCTCATTTGGAATGGATTATGTGTAGTTTTGAGATATGAATCCATTACAAAATATATGTAGGTATTTTTTCACTTGGGTAACAATTTGTCTCAGCATCATTTACTGATAAGCTAGCTTCCCCCTGGTGATTCAGGATGCAATTTCTGTAAAATAGCAGGTTCCCATGCGTAAGTTTGTTCTGGGCTGTTTGTGCTCTTCCATCGGTCTCTTTCTCTGTCCTGCTGCTGAAAACTCACAAATTAATTAGTATATCTTTCTAAAAGTTCTTAATAATTAAAAAGATAACTCCACAATATTCTTCTTCTTCAGCAGTGTCTTGACTATTTGCTCTTGAGTTTTTTTGTTCTTACATCAAGTTAATAATAAAACCCTAATGGGATTTTTATTGCAGATCAATTAAATATATAGATCAATCTGGGAGAATTTACTCATAAAATATTAAGTATGGTTAATATATATTTAGTGAATACATATATTTGATGTTTTATATATAAGGATTTCTATACAAAGGTCTTAAAATATTTTGCTACATTTTATTTGCAGTTATTATTTATTAGTAGTATAAATGGTATCTGAAATTATGTATTCGTTCTTTACAGAAATATAATAAAGATTGGAACAGCACACTGCTTATAAACTACTTATTAAGATAAATATTATAGAATTTAAAAATAGAGAATACTATTATCTGAAAATAATGGTTGCTTTAAAAATATTTTCCAATATGTATATATTTTTCTTATATTATGCCATTTAAAGAGTCTAGTTCATTATTGAATTCAGGTATATTAGCAGAGATTTTTGTCTTCTTCCTAATTTAAAGAAAATACATGTTTGTTTATAGAAATTCTCTTTATAGGTTTCTAACAATTTTATGATGATTAGCTATTGGACTTTGATGAAAACTTTTTTCATTATTAAAATATTTGATTGGTACTATGTCATTTTCCTGATTTGAATAAACATTATTGTCCTGTAATGAAGTAAATGGTATTTCATGTATTTTATACATTCTTGAAATTTATTTTCTAATAGTTTACTTAGTACTACATTTCTCCACATTTTCCTGATTTTGAATTGGAAAAGAAAGGCAACCAAGTATGCAAAATAAGCAAAGCCTTGAACAGGCACTTGACAAAAGAAGATAATTATAACCACCAAGAAAATGCAAATTAATACAAAATGAGATATCACAAATAGCCAAATGGTAGAGTAAAAAAATCTAAAAAGTCTAAAAATATCTGTTGATACAAAGTGTCAGATTTTGGAGCAGATGATATTCTCATATATTTTTGATATGTGAGAAAATTGGCACTTTCACTAAGCAACATTTTAGTAAAATCAATTAATGCCAAACATACGGATACTATATTACCCAGAATTTTACTCTTAGGTATGAATCCCACATAAATGAAATGCATGAATCCTAGATACCTGGACAAGAATGTTAACCAAAGGATTATTCATAATACATACAAGTAACAAACAAAACAAACAATTTGTTTTATAAACCGTAAAATAGTTAAATGAATTGTGGTCCATTCACATAATAAAATAACCAATAAAACACCTCTACATGAAAGATATTGATGAGTCTTTCAAACATAAGACTGAGTTCCATCACTTAGGAGATGATCCCAAAGCCCCAATCATCACTGGAATTTAGTCACCTGCCCACAGCTAGCAATGTTGGAGAGGTAGAAATGAAGTCTCTATGTATGCACCATTGTGTCTAGGTAAATCTTTAGGCGTTCCCTTATTAAAAAGAGAAAAAGAGTAGGGATAGTGAAGAAATATTGTTTCTGTCATAGCTACTGCTTTAGTCATATACTAAAGTGGTTGTAATATACAAAAGCATATAATATTGTAAAATAACACTGATTCTTTTGCCAGAGACATCAAAATCGATTGCCAACATCTATAAGGAGACATCTGAAATCCTATATATTTTTCCAATCTAAAGTTATCCACTTTTTAAATGCAGATAATATGCTTCAGGTTTTCTTTCAGAAGGCTTCGATTTCACAATTCCTGATGAATCTATTCTCTTTGTACTATTTTCTCATCATTCTTGTCAAAATTTCTTTAATATAGAGGTTAATTGCAATGATTCATATAAATTCATTTATATTGAAGCTTAAATAAGAAAAGATTTGAGAGTTTACATTTTAATAGAAATTTCATCCCTTAATAATACAAATTAACCAGAATGGTAAAATTTTCAGCACCAGAAAGAAGCAAATAGAAAAATTAGGGCAAATAGATGAGGTATTATCAGTATCTCTCATGTTTCCCAAGGTGGAAGATTGACTTTATGGATCTGTATATAATGCTGATTCCATTTAAATTACATAAAAGAAAATTTTAGAAGCTAAAAAGCCAAATTTTATAATTCCTATAGTTATAGGTAATTTCCTTCTTACTAGTCAAAGTTTAATATACAAGGAAATAATTTAATAATATCTTAAGAAATATGGACAAAGCAATACAGTTTAAAGTTGCTTAACTTAGAACAAGGGTAGACTCATGCCTATAATCCCAGCTATTTGAGAGGCCGAGGCAGATGGATTACCTAAGGTCAGGAGTTCGAGACCAGCCTGACCAACATGGTGAAATCCCATCTCTACTAAAAATACAAAATTAACCAGGTGTAGTGTTGCATGCCTGTAATCCCAGCTACTTGGGAGGCAGAGGCAGGATCGTCGCTTGATCCCGCAAGGCGGAGGTTGCAGTGAGCCAAGGTCATGCCGTTGCACTCCAGCCTGGGCAAGAGAGTGGGACTCCATCTCAAAATAAATAAATAAAATAAAATCTATCACTAATGATGTAAGTAGGAATATATAATGTCACTTGCTTTATTCAGTCATATTTGCATAGCAATGATGAATTATGTAACTGATACTATTACACTAAACACAAAATTGTATTTTTAATCACCTAGGATATTCATTTTCCTTCATCAACTGACAATGTCCTAACATTTTTTAAGAAAACATCTTATGTGCCAATATTTTTTGACAGCTGTAGCTGTCTATATAGAATTAAATACTTCAAAAAACCAACTTGACTTTATAAGCAGTAATGTGGTGCTTTCAAATAAAAAGGAAAGTTTACAGTCATATTAAGTACTAATATAATCTGTTATTTCAACTCCTTGTCTTTTCTTTGAATCAGGCACACGTGGTTGACAGCTGAATGAAAAAAGAAAAGTCAAGTACTTTAAAACCTGATTTAAACAACTTTTCCTATAAAGAAAACACATGGTTAATTTCCCTCAAGGTACCTCAAAACTGCCCTCAGAGATGCGAAATTTTGCAAGATAGTCATTCAAATTCATATGCTTGATTAAAAGCAGCAGAAGCCAGGCTTTGCTAATCCAATTTTTCTATTTTTTTTTATTTAAAATATTGCCCTAATTATGATAGTGACCCAAGTAAACATCATAAGTTATTCAATCTGTACTATTTGTGATATGTTGTACAAATATCAAAATGAAAGTTGATATAGTAGAAAAATTACTGCATTTGCCATTGGAAGACCAGGGATTACTTTTTATTTCACATTGCTAACCCTGTGATCTTGAAAAAAAATCCATATTTAAATTCGGGTCTTCAGCTTTGTCATTTGCAATTAAAACGTAATAGTTGATACCTCACAGTGTTTGCAGATTAAGTAAATATGCACGTATCATCTTAACATCGTAAAAGTTCTCTGATTTACTTCTCTACATGCCTAGCACAGAGTCTGGCATTTTGAAAATAAAATTTGGTAATTTTAAATCTTTTAAGTAAGGATTAAATGAGGTAAATCTTGCCTTTTTGACCAGAATAAAAGCAAATGATTTTTCTAAAGGAAAGGAAAACAGCACTCTATCAATGCTGAAGTGATAGATAAATTGAGTCAGATTTCAAGCAATGGTAAGCTAGATCCCACTTCAGCAATCAGAAACAATCTCTGCCTCGTTAATTGGGTAAGAAAGAAAAACCAGTATTGTTGCAACAAGGAAACTCCCTAGTGAGGTGAGCATACATACAAGGTTGGGTAATAATCAGGTTTATTGGGTGCTGTGTCTATGTATATGAAGCATAGAGATTTTAAAAATCAAGTATATTGTCAAGAATTTTACAAGTGAGAATTATATACCATAACTTTATACTGACATCTAAGGCTTTTATGGATAGACTTTTATATGATGTCAGCAATTGCAATAGTTTCACAAAATTATTGCAGAGATTTTTACGTCACTATAGTATAGAACTCGACTATAAAATCAATGACAAAAAAGGAAAAAAAGTTTTAGTTGCTTCCCAGCCTTGTTGTCTTGATAGCAGTTAAGCTATTCATTGACTCATCTAAAGAGTATCCTATCACCACAATTCTTTTTGTGTTGTGCTCTGAGTCTAAACTTTGTCTAAATTATCTTTTGCACATAGTTCTATGAATAAAAACTTGAAACAGGGCCTTCCTGATAGATACATTGCTCTCTGTGAAGAAACAAAATTTCATGGGATCAGCTACATGAGAATATGCACCATCTATTTTAACTCCTTTTTTTGGTTGAAATTCTTTGTTGCTCCTTAATGATATCTTGCTTTTACCACATTAAATGTTCTCTGTTGTTTCACTTCTTTAAATTACACTAAATAAAGTGGTGATTACAAATGTTCGATATGTTTATTCATTACTGTCATTAATTTCAATGAGGATTGTGGAACAAGTGGGTGGGGATATGCATTAGCTGAGGTTCTCTGAGTATTTACATCGAGACTTGACTAGAGATTTATTTGAGAAACATCCGTGAACTGGGAATATTCTAGTTCTAAGTAAGTTGCAGCGAAGTAGGTGGGTTCTTTGAGACCAGACTGATCATCAGAGAATTACATGTTTCACAGGAAGCAATCTGCCTTAGTATCCTTGCCATATTCAGTCACTGCCAATTCAGTCACTGGCTGGGAATGGCTCATTGGAAGCTTAGCCTCCAGAGGAAGACAGTGGTGAATTTCCCAGTGCAGCAAGTGGGAATGAAAGTCAGTTGTGCCCTTCTGAGCTGGAAGAGCTGAAAGATGGTCAGCACAGGAGCCCTTTCATACAAACAAGGGCTGCTAAGGGCTTATTTTAAATTTGGCTTGTAATAAAGAGTTTCACTTAATTCTCTGAATATTTCTTCTGTTGAAGATAATCTGTATGATAATTACACAATGAGCATTATTTTTCAGAACTCAGAAAAATAGTAATCAAATATTGATATTCATTAGATTCATAATCCATGCCAGTTCTGCTCCAGATGAACTTCTAGAACAGATTTAACTGTTTGAAATCTACGAATCTTAAAAATCAAGTAAGTAGAATATCCTACTGAGAAAGTGCCCCTTCATTTTATGTTCAAACATAATTATCCTAAGATAATCATATATTTATCACCTTTTCAGAATAATTTCTGAGAGCTATAATAGGATATACTTCACTGAATTTATTCTCACATCTGTCTGCTTCTACAGAAATTCCAAAGAACTTTATTCACCTTTCTTTAAGTCAGTACTCAGAAAAGTAAACACAAAAAATTCAAACAAATAAAAGCCCCACTGTATTCGCCCATTTTCATACCGGCATAAATAATACCTGAGACTGGGTAATTGATAAAGAAAAGAGATGTAATTGACTCACAGTTCTGCATGGCTGAAGAAGCCTTAGGAAACTTACAGTCATGGTGGAAGGTTAAGGGGAAGGAAGGCACATCTTACATGGCATCAGAAGAGAGAGAGAAAGGGGAAGCACAAGACACTTATAAGTAACCATATATCATGAGAACTCACTCACAATTATGACAACAGCCTGGGGAAAACTGCCCCCATGAGCCAATCACCTCCCACTAGGTTCCTCTATCACAGGTGGGAATTACTGTTTGAGATGAGATTTGGGTGGGGACACAGAGCCAAACCATATCATCCTGCCCCGGTCCCTTCCAAATATCATGTCCTTTGAACATTTCAAACCAATTGTTAGATATGCGTTCTAAATTTCGTTTCAAAGAATCAATATGTCAGTATGTTCAATTCTTTGCCTTCTGTGTTTAAACTTAACTTCCTTATAAAACAACCTTTTTTGATTACCTGCTCCACCCTGACTCACTCCGATTACCTACTCTACCCTGACTCATTCTGATGTCCTGCTCTGTCATAACGATTTTTCCCACCAAACCACTCACCCCGTCACTCTCTTTCAATTAGCAATTTGGAATTAGTTTAGCCTGTGCGGTCTAACCCTAGCCAATAGGGGAAAGATACAGCAGCAGGGGCCACGTGGGTCAGGGTGACGAACCCCTTCCCCTCCCTTGTCCAAGTGTGCTCTCACCATTGCTCCATCTGTAAGGGCGTACCCTTCTGTAGAAGTACCTTGCCTTGCTGAGAATTAAAAAGAAAATTTTATATTCGAGTGCTAGTTCTTTTGCGGCACAGAAACTTTGTTGATAACAATTTGGGGGCTTGCCTGTGATTACATTCACCTCTGGGGTGATCTCTAGTTCTCTCTTGTGAGGAAGCACGCCCCGCCCCCTTGTGGCGACCTCAGGGGTGAGAAATCAAGACCTACCCAGCGGTGAGAAATCAAGACCCACCCAGTGCAAGGAATGACCCGAGCTCTCAGCAATGTGGGTTGGGGGAGGGGGAAAGCTGGCCAGCAACCTAGCTTAAAGGATCCTCATATACTGTAGCAACGACTCCGTGCACAGACCAAGGAAGGAGAAGCTGCAGGAGCCGGTAAAGTACTTCCTTGGTGGTCAAATTCTGGAGGGCTAAATGTATGTGTGCGTGAATGATCACAAATAACCCTACTTGTGGTGCCGTTCATGTGGATGGTGAAAGTCCTACTGCTGGACGGAGTGAGTGGGTCCTCTCTGCACTTCCGTAGCTACCTCAAATGGCTTAGGGCAGACCATGTCGTGGGAGTTATACCAGCACGCCAACACTAAGAGGGGCCTAATTCTCCCTTGGGGAGCAGCCAGAGAGAAAAACATGAGTGGGAAGTATGCAAAGGACCTTCAGAAGGGGAAAGGGAGGAAACAGGTCAACCTTCCAGAGCAGCAAGGCAAAACATCACCTGGTTTGAGGGGTTGAGCTTTCTGGGAGAGGCAAGGTGAGACATCCCTGGTGTGAGGAGTTGAGCCTTCCATTAATTTAAAGGGTTGAACCTCACACAAACCTCTGGTAGTAAGAAAAATATTCAGAACTTCCCTTTCCTTTCTTCTCTGGGGCAGGAAAGAATAGCTCCACTTCTGCCAGTCCCTCCTCTAGGGACCGGGAGAGGGGAGAACAGCAGCATAAGCAACTGGCAGAGGCACGGAAAGAACAGCAGAGACGAAAGAGAGGCAGAGAGAGAAAGAGAGGCAGAGAGGAAGAGACAGAGAGACAAAGAGGGAGTCAAAGAGAGAGAGAAAGAGAAAAAGGCAGAGAGAAAGAGAGGCAGAGAGAGAGAGAGAGGCAGAGAGAGAGGAAGAGACAGAGAGACAAAGAGGGAGTCAAAGAGAGAGAGAGAAAGACACACACACAGAGAGAGGAAGAGACAGACAGAGGCAGTCAACTAGGGAGAGAAAAAGAGAGAGACAAAGTCAAAGACAGAAAGACAGAGATAGAAATAGTAAAGAGAAAACAGTGTACCCTATTCCTTTAAAAGCCAGGGTAAATTTAAAACCTGTAATTGATCGTTGAAAGTCTTCTGCATGGCCCTATAACACTCCAATACCACCTTGTTGTCAGTGTAAACAAGGACTAGCCCAAAAGCACTGAGGCCACTAATGGCCCATAGCCTTCCTATCAAAAATTCTTAACCCGGTAACCCGTGAATGGCCCAAATACATTCCATCTGTAGCGACAACTATTTTGCTAGCAGAAGAAAGTAGAAAAATAACTTTTAGAGGAAACCTCATTGTGAGCACACCTCACCAGTTCACAACTATCCTAAGTCAAAAAAAAAAAAAAAAAAAAAAAAAAAGCAAAAAGGTAGCTTACTAACTCAAAAAATCTTAAATTATGGGGCTATTCTGTTAGAAAAAGATGATTTAACATTAACCACTGATAATTCCCTTAACCCGGCAGGTTTCCAAACAGGGGATCTGAATCCTAGTTAATTACCATACAAAGGTCCAACCAGACCTAGGAGGAACTCCCTTCAGGACAGGATGATAAAAATTTCCTCCTGGATGATTGAGGAAAAAAGACACAATGGGTATTCAGCAATTGATAGGAAAACTCTTGTAGAAGCAGAATTAGGAAAATTGCCTAATAATTGATCTACTCAAACATGCGAGTTGTTTGCACTCAGCCAAGCCTTAAACTACTTACAGAACCAAGAAGGAACCATCAATACCAATTATAAGTTCATTTGGACTAAACAAGTTCTTATTAATAGTAAAGGATAATTGAAATCCCAAACTTACAAGGTTTTCAACAAAAGTAAAGTTTAAAAGTTAACAGTGCAACATGTATTATCTTAACTTCTAGTCTTGTGGCCTTAGGCAGTCTAGTCCACAGTCAATGAAGGAAGGTTGCTTTGGAGAAAATTTAAAAAGAAAAAAAAAAAAAAGGAGAGGGGAAGAATTTTTATAAAAAGAATATTATATGATAAATTCTTGTCTTAAATTAACTAGTTTTCTAAAGAAAGTGATGTTTGCAGCAAGTTAGAAGGTTGAGGCAAGTCAAAGACTGTGAAAATCGTGAAAAAAAGTTATAAAAGGGAATTTATGCAAGAAATATTGTATAATTTAGAAGTAATTAGGCCTCCTGAATGGAAAATTATTGAAGAAACAGTTTATGTGTAAGGCGTGCAAGGAAAGTAAAACATACTTTTGGTAAAAGGATTATAAGGAGGCATAAAAATGTGAATTTTTACCTACATTAAAAGGTTAAAAATTTTGTTTTAATGGCTTAAGCAAGTTTTAAAATGTTAATTGTAAAGGAAATTCTGTGTGTAAACATATTGGCTAAAGTTAAAGGGGTATCATCCAGTTTTTCTGTTAACTGAACGTTAAAATAAAAGCTCAATGGGCTTTTCTTAAAGCACTAACCTGCTTTTTAACAAAAATTATAAAAGGTTAAAAAGAGTATGTAAAAAATCTTACCTTATGGTCAGATGTTAAAATTGGATAAATATGTCTACAAGGTTTTATTAAAATTGAGTTTAACATTAACAACACACTAATATAAAGGTGAAATTTAGCTTATCTGGTATAAAAATCATACAGGAAGCATTGTCAAATATAAAATGGTGTTTGGCTTTCTTTGGTCTAAAAACTAATAAAAATAGGTGCTAAAGAAAATTTCTCAGTAAGAAGTCACCAAGGATTATAAAGTCCACTGCTGATGTCCCCACATTTAAAACAAAAGATCAATTTCTTAGAAAGAATATACTTGGTTTATCTTCCACTTTCCTTTCCCTCAAAACTAAAAGTAGTTTAGCACAGGTACCACCCCTAGAATTTCCAGTAAACCAGCACCAGCCTGAAGATCACATTCTCCTCAAAGGGTGGAAAGAAGAAAAACTCAAGCCAGCCTGGGAAGGACCCTACCTTGTCCTGCTAATCACCGAGACTGCTGTTCGTACAGCAAAAAGGGGATTAACTCATCACACCGGTGTCAAGAAAGCACCACCCCCTCCAGAGTCGTGGACCATAGTACCAGGGGAAAACTGGTACCAAGCTAAAACTAAGAAAAATGTAACTCTCTTTCATCTATTCTATTACTCTTTCTTCTTTTCTCACTCTATTGCTGACCATCTAGTTATTAACATAACCAAGGCAATTTCACCTCAAACTATTGAATTTAATGCTTGCCTTGTTATACCCTGTGGGGACTTGCCAAGTCAAAGGCAGTTCTCTACTTCAGAAAAGTACCTCTGTCCCTCCTAACTCTCCTCAGACTGGGCATTAGTGAATGGGAAGCATTTAATCTGGGGAGATTTCGATAAAGATCCCAGTGTCAACCAGGAGTCTTGCTCCCTTGGTGTAGAGCTTTTATGCCATAGTTGATCCAGCATTCTGTGGACCACTAAAGAGCAAGGATGAACTGCCCCAACCGGTTTTTGTAATTTCCTAAAACCATACATTCATTTTATTAGAGGGACAGCCCCACCCCCTAACTGTCAGCCAAACCAGTGCAATCTTACACAGGTTATTATCTCAAACTCTCAAAGTTCTTCCCATTTTCTAAGCCAGTTCCCTTCTTTAAGCCGGTTTTATGATATAGGGGCTGGGGTTTCAGGGATAGACCCTATTGGATTCTTTGAAATGCATTTCTTTGATCTCTTGCCACCTGCACCTTGCTCTAAGCCTTCTTCCAAAACCTCTCACAATGGAACAATTGCTCCTTCTCCATCTAACGACAAGATCAAGATAGCTACCGTAGAAGTTAAAGACTTAAAAAAACTTTGGCAATTAAGACAGGATACCAAGACGCAAATGCCTGGTTGGAATGGATCAAATATTCCATCTGCATGTTAAACAAAAGCAATTGTTATGCTTGTGTGCATGGCAGGCCAAAGGCCCAGATTGTCCCCTTTCCAATAGGGGATTCCTCCTATTGACTGGACACGGGCTGCATGGTAGCTTTTTTCCAGGATTCTACAGCCTGAAGTAACAAATCGTGCCAAGCTCTCTCTCTGCTATATCCTGAAGTCCAGCACTCTGTGTGTCAGTCCCTGAGGGCCATACACCTTCCATCTCCTAATACTAAGTTCACTTCGTGTCTCTCAAGACAGGGAGGAAACTTAGGGTTCCTTGGAGACCTGAAGGGATGCAGCAAGCTTATTACTTTTCAAGAGCTTATCAGTCAGTCAGCCCTCGTTCATCCATGAGCGGATGTGTGGTGGCATTGTGGTGGACCTTTACTGGACACTCTGCCAAATAACTGGACTGGCACTTGTGCTTTAGTCCAATTGGTTATCTCTTTCACCCTGGCATTTCATCAATTAGAGGAAGAAAAAATATGACATCGTAAAGCAAGACAAGCCCCTTATGGGTCTTTTGACTCTTGTATCTATTTAAATGCAATTGGAGTCCCACGGGAAATACCAGATCAATTTAAAGCCTGAAATCAAATAGGTACAGGATTTGAGTCAGTATTTTGGTGGATGACAATTAATAAAAATGTAGATTGGATAAACCACAACTACTACAACCAACAGTGATTTATTAACTACACTAGAGATGCTGTTAAAGGAACAGCTGAGCTATTAGGAGCTACTAGCCAGATGGCTTGGGAAAATAGGGTAGCCTTAGACATGATATTAGCAAAAAGAGGAGGAGTTTGCATCATGATTAAAACTCAATGTTGTACCTTCATCCCAAACAACACCGCCCTTGATGGAAGTATAACAAAGGTATTGCAAGGTCTGACTGCTCTGTCCAATGAGTTAACCAACAACTCAAGGGTAAATGACCCCTTTACAGAATAGCTAAAAAAGTGGTTTGGTAAATGGAAAAGAATAATAGACTCAATTCTTACTTCCCTCGCAGCCATAAAGGGTGTAATTATTCTTGTCAGGTGCTGTGTCACACCATGCATCTGCGGGTTGGTGCAGAGGCTCATAAAAACGGCACTTACTAAAACCTCCTTTAACTATCCTCCATCTTATCCAGAGAAGCTTCTTCTTTTGGAAAATCAAGCAGAACAACTAAGTAAGTCAAGACATGTTAAAAAATTTGAAAAGAAAGAACTGTAAGGAAATGCAAGAGGAGGGGTTGTTAGATATGAGTTCTAAATTTCTTTTCAAAGAATCAATATGTCAGTATGTTCAATTCTTTGCCTTCTACTTTTAAACCTAACTTCCTTGTAAAGCAACCTTTTCCGATTATCTACACTACCCTGACCCATTCCAGTTACCTGCTCCACCCTGACTCATTCCGATTACCTGCTCCACTCTGACTCATTCCGATTACCCACTCCACCCTGACTCATTCTGATTACTTGCTCTGTCATAACCATTTTTCCTGCCAAACCACTCACCCCATCACTCTCTTTAAATTAGCTAGTGGGAATTAGTTTAGCCTGTGCAGCCTAACCCTAGCCAATAGCAGAAAGACATAGCAGCAGGGGCCATGTGTGTCAACGATAAGACCTCCTTCCCTTCCCTTGTCCAAGTGTGCACTCACCATTGCTCCATCTGTAAGGGTGCAACCTTCGTAGAAGTACTTTGCCTTGCTGATAATTAAATAGAAAATTTTATATTCAAGTGCTATTTCTTTTGTGGCACTGAAACTTTATTGCCTTCCCAACAGTCCCCCAAAGTCTTAACTTATTCCAGCATTAACTCAAAAGTCCAAGTCCAAAGTCTCATCTGAGACTAGGGAAGTCCGTTCTGCCTATGAGCCTGTAAAATCAAAAACATGTTAGTTACTTCCAAGATACAATGAGGGTGCAGGCATTGGGTAAATGTTCCCATTCCAAATAAAAGAAATTGGCAAAAACAAGGGGGCCACAGGTCCCATGCAAGTCCAAAACCCAGCTGTGCAGTTACCATCTTAAAGCTCCAAAATCTTCTTTGCTTTCATGTCTTTCATTCAGGGCACACCGTCGTAGGGGTGGGCTCCCCAGGGCTTTGGCTGCACCACCCCTGTGGCTCTGCTCTGTAGGGTAAAGCCTCTGCAGCTGTTTTCATAGGCTGGCATTGAGTCCCTGTGGCTTTTCCAGGTGCATGGTGCAAGCTGTCAGTGGATTTACCATTCTGGGATCTGGAGGACAGTGGCCTTTTCACAGCTACAGTAGGCAGTGCCCCAGTGGGGACTCTTTGGGGGCTGTAACCCCACACATCCCCCTGCATTGCCCTAGTAGAGGTTCTCCATGAGGGTTCTGCTCCATCAGCAGACTTCTGCCTGGGCATCTAGGCATTTCCATAAATCCTCTGAAATCTAGTTAGAGGCTGCCAAGCCTCAACTCCTGACCTCTGTGCATTTGCTGGTCCAGGTCCATGTGAAAGCCTCCACCTCTTGGGGCTTGTATCCCTTGAAACAATTACCTGAGCTGTAAATTGGCTCCTTTTAGTTACAGCTGGAGCTGAAGCTGCTGGGATACAGGGTGCCATGTCCAGAGGCTGCACAGAGTAATGGGATCTTGGGCCCCACCCATGAAACCATTTTTCCTTTCTAGGACTCCAGGCCTGTAATGGGAGGGGCTGCCATGAAGGTCTCCGACATTCCCTGGAGACATTTTCCCCTTTGACTTGGCTATTAACATTTGGCTCCTTGTTACTTATTCAAATTTCTAAGGCTGACTGGAATTTCTCTGCAGGAAATGGGGTTTTCTTTTTTTTACCACATAGTCAGCCTTTAAATTTTCTGAACTCTTATCTTCTGCTACCTTCTTAAATATAAGTTCTTCATCTCCATCTGAGACCACCTCAGCCTGGACTTCATTGTCCATATCAGTATCAGCATTTTGGCCAAAACCATTCAACAAATCTCTGGGAAGTTCCAAACTTTCTCATATGATCCTGTCTTCTTCTGACCCTTCAAAACTATTCCAACCACTGTCCATTAACCCGTTCCAAAGTCACTTCCACATTTTCAGGTTATCTTTATAGCAGTGCCCCACTCTCCATGTTACCAATTTCCTGTATTCATTTTCATACTGCTATAAAGATACTACTTGAGACTGGGTAATTTATAAAGAAAAGTTTAATTGATTCACAGTTCCACATGACTGAAGAGTCCTCAGGAAACTTACAGTCATGGCCGAAGGGGAAGCAAGGCATGTCTTACATGACAGTAGGAGGCAGAGAGAGAAGGGAAAAGCACCAAACACTTATCAAACAACCAGATCTTGTGAGAACTCACTCACTATCATGAAAACAGCATGGAGGGACCAGCCTCATGATTCATTCACCTTCCACCAGGTCTCTCCCTGGCTCCTGACACATGGGATTACAATTTGAGATAAGATTTGTGTGGAGATACAGCCAATCCATTTTACCCACAAATAATTCTATGTTTCCTACGTATTCATATGATCTTGAAAGTGAAGAGTTTTGAATAACAAATATTCTCAAATATTTTAAGAGTTTTGAATGACAAATATCCTCAAATATTTTAAGAGTTTTTTATATGCCCTTCAAAACACATCTCTACTTATTCAAAACTTATTTCTAGAAAGTCGTAGCCAGATTAATTAGGTGAGAGAAATAAATAAAAAGTACCCAAATAGAAAAAGAAGTCAAATCACCCCTCTTCAATGATAATATGATTCTATACCTAGAATGACCTAAAGATTCAGCCAAAAGGTTCCTTGAACTGAAAAATGACTTCAGAGAAGTTTCAGGTTACAAAATGAATATACAAAAATTAGTAGCATTTCTATATATGAGTAATGTTCAAGCTGAGAGCCAAATCAAGAATGTAATCCCATTTATGATAGCCACAAAAGGAATAAAATACCTAGGGATACACCTGACCAAGAAAGTAAAAGGTCTGTACAAGGAGAACTGCAACACACTTATGAAAAAATCAGAGATGGCACAAATAAAAAAAAAATTCTATGCTCATGGATTGGAAGAATCTGTAACATTAAAATGGCCATACTGCGCAAAGCAATTCACAGGTTCAATGCTGTTTCTTCTATCAAACTACTGATGTAATTGTTCACAGAATTATGAAAAATTATTCTGAAATTCATGTGGAACCAAAAAAGAAGCTAAAGAGCCAAGGCACTCTTAAATAAAAAGAACAAAGCCAGAAGCATCACACTACTCAATTTTAAACTATACCATAAGGCTATAGTAACCAAAACAGCATTGTGCTGGTACAAAAACAGACACATAGGCCAAAGGAATATAATATGGAACCCAGAAAGGAAGCCATGCACCTACAACAGTTTCATCTTTGAAAGCTAACAAAACCTAGCAATAGGGAAAGTGCTCTCTATTCAATAAATGGTGCTGGCATAACTGGCTAGCCATGTGCAGATGAGTGAAACTGGACCCCTACATTTCACCATATTAAAAAATTAACTAAAGGTGGATTAAAGATTCAAATATAAGAACTCAAACCACAACAATTTCTAGACAAAAACCTGGGATATACCCCACTGGACATTGACTTTGGCACTTTGGCAAAGAATTGTTGGTAAGTCCCCAAAGCAATTGCAACAAAAACAAATATTGACAAGTGAGAACTAATTACACTAAGGGACTTCTACACAGCAAAATAAACCACCCATGCAGTGAACAGACATCACACAGAATGAGAGAAAATAGTTGCAAACTATGCATCCAAAAAAGGTCCACTATTCAAAATCTATACGGAACTTACATCAATAATCAAAAAACAACTTCATAAAAAATGAGCAAAAGACATGAACAGACACTTCTCAAAAGAAGATATACAAGTAGCCAACAAACATATGAAGAAAGGCTTATCATCATTGACTATGAGAGATGCAAATCAAAATCACAATGAGTTCCAATCTCACACCAGTCAGAATGGCTATTATTAAAAAGTCAAATAATAACAGATGCTGGTGAGACTTCAGAGAAAAGGGAACATTTATGTGCTGTCGTTGGGATTGTAAATTAGTTCAGCCACTGTGGAAAACAGTGGTAAATATCCAAAACAAAATAGATTGTTCTACCAAAAGACACATGTACTCCTATGTTCATCACAATGTTATTCACAATAGCACAGCTGAAGGCCATAATACTAGGTGAATTAACACAGGAACAGAAAACAAAATACCACATATTCTCATTTATAAGTGGAATCTAAATATCAGGTACTCATGGGCATAAAGATGGGAACAGTAGATATTGTGGATTATTAGAAAGGGAAGGAAGAAGGAGCATGGGTTAAAAAGTTACTTCTTGGGTGCTATACTCACTATCTGGATGACAGGATCTGTACCGTAAACCTCAGCATCATGCAATATACTCATGTTACATTTCTGCCCATGAACCCTCTATATCTAGGATAAAAGTTGAAATTATTTTTAAAAATCAAAACCGCAAAACCTATTTCTACATTGGTAAATATTCTACGACAAGAATTCTAAAGCCTCTGTATTAATTTCTTCTTGCTGCGATAACAGCTTACCGCAAACTTAGTGGCTTGAAACCATACAAATTTATTTCTAGATGCCAGAAATACAAAATGAATCTTACCGAGCTAAAATCTAGTCCTGATGGCAGGGCTGGGTTCCTCCTTGACTCTCTAGACTCCCATTCTCTTGCCTTTTCCAGTTTCTAGAGGCTTTCCAATTCCTCTGCTTGTCGCCCTCTTCCATTTTAAAGCCAGAAATGGTCACTGAATCTCATGTTTATCAGTTGGACCTTTCCAGCTCACTGTTTCACTAGTAAGGACTCTTGTTATTACATTAGGCCTACCTGGATAACACAGGAGAATTTCAATTCAATGTCCTTAATTTAATCACACAAACGAGGCCTTTTTTATTACGAAATTCAAAATGTTTACAGATTTTAAGGATTAAAATTTAAACATCCTTGGAGTGAGCATTGAGGGGAGGTGGGGATTATTCTGCATCTATCCACAGACTTAAAAAATGAAAACTTAAGAATAATGATGGCACGAAAAACTTTTTAAAAATCTGTTTTATGGATAAAATCACACTCTACATATGCAAGTTCCAAGTCTGCAAAGTCTTGAATATAAAAACCAAGGACAACTTAGATGGTAACTATTGATTTAATGAATCGCTGCCATTCTACTTCTTAACACAGATCCCTAGAAAACAGAAATAAAGTAAGAAAAATGCTGATTTTTCTCTTTTTTGTGTAATTTTGAGAGGAGGAGAGTAAAATCTCAGGACAGGAAGATTAAGGAAGAAAAAAAGTAAAGAGGAGAAACATAAGAAGCAACACAAATTGGTGTGCTACTATGCTGAACAGCTTTCCATGATATGTCACAAAGATGCAGTTGCCTGGTCACACAAGGTGTCTCGGACAGACAGTATGAAAGACATAACAAAAAAAATTATTATTTGGAACAAAAGCATGTAAAAGGGAGGAAAGAGGGATAATACATCTTCCTTGCTCTTTTTGTCTTCTTCCAAGTTTTGTCTTCAGGGACTCTAACAATTTCTGCTGAACTCAGATACTGTTCTCAAGGGATCATTTCATCTAATTCTAGATGTTGTGAAAGCAGCCAGAAATGCGTGGTTTTGGCTGGTTTCACTTGCCATACAGCAGTGATTAAGGGGGAGGACCCAGTCAGTCTAGCACTGCTAGGTAAACAGTTGGTCATTACCACACGGCACAGGTACGACCTCCTGACATGAAGTAAAGGCATCTGGCTGTAGCTGCCCAATGCTCAGTGGCATATCTCGTCACTGCGGCTGCAATGTGATAGCATTTGAAATTCCATGCATTCTGAGATTTTACTAGCTGTGAGAAGGAGAAAAAATATTTATTAGCATTTGGAATGATTCTGCTAAAATTTCAACCACAGAAAGTGAAGACATGAGAGACTTTTTTCATGAGGTACATTTATTGGATTAGTTATCTTACTCAAAATTGACTCATCGAGCCATTGTATTATGTCAGTCTAACGGGGATACTTGATATCCAGTTGGGCGATGCTTATGGATATGCCTTTTTTTTTTTTTCTTTTTTTTTGAGACAGAGTCTTGCTCTGTTGCCCAGGTTGGCGTGCAATGGTGCGATCTTGGATCTTGGCTCACTGCAGCCTCTTTCTCGTGGGTTCAAGCGATTCTCCTGCCTCAGCCTCCCAAGTAGCTGGGACTAAAGGCCAGCACCACCACACCCTGCTAATTGTTGTATTTATTTAGTAGAGACTGGGTTTTGTCATGTTGGCCACACTGGTCTCAAACCCCTAACCTCAAGTGATCCACTTGCCTTGGCCTCCCAAAGTGCTGGGATTACAGGCATAAGCGTAGCCAAAATTTTTCAAATATAATTTTTTATAATTAACAGCTCTATTAAAGCATAATTTACATATACTAAGTTTACTTATTCTGATTCACTTACATAATTAACTGTTTATGTAGATACTTCTACATTTCTCTCAGCAATATTTTAAGTTTTTAATTTACAGATTTCACAGCTATTGCGGTAAATTTAGTGTTTCAGGTTTTTCATGCTGTTGTAAATGGTAATTTTTAAAATTGCATTTTCCCAATTGTTTGTCCTCATACTATAGAAATGAAGTAATTTTATGTTGACCATGTACCTGCAAACTTGCTAAATTTATTTATTAATTCTTGTGTTTATTTTTGATGTCTTAGGATTTTCTACATACACAGTCTTCTTAATGACTTCTTTAATAATTAAGGTTTTGTTAATTCTTTAAAGTTGGTAAGATCTGTAGCAATATCCACTTTCTCATTCTTAATATTGGTGATTTGTGTTTTCTCTCTTTTTTGGAAAAATTTCATTGATCTTCTCTATGAACAAATTTATGCTTTCATAGATCTTTCATATTTTTTTCCTATTATATTTAATTCTAATCTTAACCTTTATTTTTCCCTTCCTCCTGCTTACTTTGGGCTAACCTGCTTTTTTTTTTTCTAGTTTCCTGAGTTGTAAGCTTAGGCTCTGACTGTAAACATTTCTTCTTTCCTAATATAAGTATTCAATGACACATATTTCCTTCTAAGCACTGTTTAAGTTGCAGCTCACAAATTTAGATATTTTGGTTTTGAGACTTTTTCACCATTCAAATCAAAATATTTACTAAATATTTACTAAATAGTTTTTCTTGGTACTTGGATTTTGCATTTGAGATTTTTTTATTTAGAACTTTGTAATTCATTTTCCAAATATTTGGACAATTGCTTGATCCTTTCTCCTCTTTTTCTTTTGCAAATTTTCTTAATATATATTGTAGACCAATAGGAATTAATTTAGGTACTTTAAAGATATCTTGCCCTTTCTTTTTGACTAAGATAGATTCTGATAAAAGTTTATGTAATCCTTGTCTTTATTCTTCTGTATGTATTATCTCTTTTCTCTGGTGGTCTTTAAGAATTTCTCTTTATTACTGATTTTCAACAATCTACTTATGATGTACCTTGGTGCATTATTATTTTTATTATTGTGAATGGGTTTTAGTATTTTATGGATCTGTAAGGTTATATTTTTCATCTCATTTAGAGAACCTTTAGCTATTTGTTGTTCCTTTCTTTTTGTTCCTTCTTGGGTTCTAATTATACATATATGAAAACTACTTGATATTTTGTCATAAGTCCCTGAGATCCTGTTCAGTTTTTCAAGCTTTTTCCAAACTCTTTCTCTGAGCCTCAGTTTGAATACTTTGTCACTATGTGTTCAAATGCATTAATATTTTCTACTATAATATTTATCCTGCTCGTAATTGGAGTAAATTTTTCCTTTTGAGTTTTATTTATTTGTTCTTATTATTTCAACCTAGTCTCTTTTTTATATCTTTGATTTCTCTCCCCATTATTTTCATATTTTTCTTTTATTTTTATTTATATTTATATACAATATAAAATATTATAAAGAACTATGTATTGTATTTATAAATATATAAATACAAGAAGTATTTATGTATATATTTCTTATGTTTATAATTTTTATAACTTTATATATCCATATCTGTCAATGAATTTCATAGAGATTAAATCATTTCTGTCATTTCTGGAGTGATATCTAATGACTGATTTTCATCCATATATGAGTTTTGTTTTTTTCTTTCTCTTTTTCTTTTCTTTTTTTTTTTTTTTTTGAGATGGAGTCTTGCTCTGTCGCCCAGGCTGGAGTGCAGTGGCCGGATCTCAGCTCACTGCAAGCTCCGCCTCCCGGGTTCATGCCATTCTCCTGCCTCAGCCTCCCCAGTAGCTGGGACTACAGGCGCCCGCCACCTCGCCCGGCTAGTTTTTTGTATTTTTTAGTAGAGACGGGGTTTCACCGTGTTAGCCAGGATGGTCTCAATCTCCTGACCTCGTGATCCGCCCGTCTCAGCCTCCCAAAGTGCTGGGATTACAGGCTTGAGCTACCGCGCCCGGCTCAGCCACCGCGCCCGGCCATATGTTTTTTGCTTTTTCGCATAATACAATGGGCAAATAATGCTACCACTCCCTTCAAGCATATTAATGCCCTAATCCCTGGAATCTGTGAATATATTTATTATATTTACATGGTAAAGGATACTTTACCATTAAGGATACAGACTTTGAGATGAGGACATTATCCTAGAATAGCTGGGTGGGCCAGTCTAATTAAAGGAGCTCTTCAAAGTGCGTATCATTTTCTGGCTGAGGTCAGAAAGTTGCAACATGAAAAGGAGTCCACCTCCTGCTGCTGGCTTTGCAGATGAAGAAAAGTAGTGATGTACCAGGAACTCTATAGTTTCTGGAAGCTGGGAATGAGCCTCGATTTCTACAGCCTGCAAAACTGTAAATAAGGCCAATAGAGACCTCAGTCCTAAAACCACCAGAAACTAAATTTGGCTAATAACCCCAGTAAGGCAGAAACCAGTTCTCCCTTAGCTCCTCCAGAAAAGAATGCAGCCTATCAACACCCTACTTTCAATCTAGTGAGACCCTTACTAATCTTGTGACCTACTGCACTGCAAGGTAATGTATTTGTATAATTCAAGCCATTAAATTAGTGATAATTTATTGTGGCAGCAAGAGAAAACTAATACATGTTTCTAGTAAACGTTTATTTGTTGCAAAACATTGTGAAAGTTATCTTGTTGAATGTTTGGATTTAGCTTTCTTTCTTTAAAGAATGCTTAATTTATTTAGCAGGTAGTTATGTTACTTGCAGAACAGATTGATTGGATGCATAATTTTAAACTCTTTAGCCTGGGCAACATAGGGAGACCTGGTCTCCATAAAATATGATCCAGTTGTGGTGGCAGCCACTCGTGGTGCCAGCTACTCAGCAGGGAAGACCCTTTGAGCCCAGGGATTTGAGACTGCAGTGAGCTGTGATCATGCTACTTCCACTTCAGCCTGGGTGACAGAACAAGACCCTGTCTAAAAAAAAAAATAAAAATAAGAAAACTCTTTTAGGTATTACCAAATAGCCTGCTTACTAAGATATGACCCTTTGTGGTATCCACTGATTTTCCAAAGTATTAAAATAAGTTTCTGTACTCTGGGCTAATGAAATTCAAATGCCTCTCAGCCTTGTGTTGCTCTGAGAAATGTTTCTGAGAAAAGACTACCAGAGAAAAGAGATAATACATACAGAAGAATAAAGATAAGGATTACATAAACTTTTATCAGAATCTATCTTAGTCAAAAAGAAAGGGCAAGATATCTTTAAGGTACCTAAATTAATTCCTATTGGTTTACAATATATATTAAGAAAATTTGCAAAAGAAAAAGAGGAGAAAGGATCAAGCAATTGTCCATTCTATAGTTTCCCAACAGTTGTTAACTTGTTTTGGTCTTATGATTTTTTAACCTACGTGAACACAGATTAATATTTAGCTAAAGACTCTCAGAGATTCCTATTCAGATATCTGAAACTGTTTTTTTTTTTGTTGTTGTTGTTGTTGTTGTTGTTGCTCCCTTCTCTCTAACACCTGCCCCGCTAGTCCCGGCTATATCCATCAGCTCAAAGTCTGATACCTATTTATTTCCACAAGATTGCAATATTCTGCTGCTGATCTGCTTTCCCGTTCAGGAAAGGACCTCCAGGCAGAAAGCCAGAGTCAGTGCAGGAATCTTCTCATTTGCTTCTTTTCTGTAACTCTCCAACTGATCAGACTATAGCTTTGCATGATATATAAAAATAGTTGTTTTATGATTTTTTTTTTTTTTTTGAGAAGGAGTCTTGCTCTGTTGCCCAGGTAAGAGTACAATGGAGTGATCTTGGCACACTGCAGCCTCTGCCTCCCGGGTTCCAGTGATTCTCCTGCCTCAGCCTCCTGGGTAGCTGGGATTACAGGCACACGCCACTAAACCCAGCTAATTTTTGTATTTTTAGTAGAGATGGGGTTACAGAATACTGGCCAGGCTGGTCTCGAACTCCTGACCTCAAGTGATCCTCAGCCTCCCAAAGTGCTGGGATTACAGGCGTGAGCCATCACGCCTGGCCTGTTTTATAGATTTTTATACTCATTTTTCAATTATCCCTTTGTTTACAGCTTCATTTTAAATGGTAGTATAAATACCATGGCTGAAAATGAAGCTCTGCTTACTTTTTGAGACAAACTTGATTTTATGCCAAAGGTTTAGAAAAGTCACACACACACACACACACACACACACACACACACACACGTATGGTTATTAGACTTTAAGATACACATGTGTATATACACAAACATAAACTCACCTGTACACACATATATTTATAATAAAATCTTAACAGTAATTTCAAATGAGTTTTTATACAGTCATGCATCTTCCAGAGATCATTCTCTAGGCCTTGAATATGCAAACTTTAACCATTGTGGACCCTTTGTAATATCAACAAGAAAGTTATCACTTGGAAAAAAGAAAATAAAATAAAAAATAGTTATTTGTAAAATGAATTATTTACGGACGTTGTTAACAATTTTAGTAAAAATGTATCATGTTAGTGCAGTAGAAACAGGTAACCATTTTTGTCATACACACACATTTACATCCTTAATTCAATAAAGCAAATATTTAGTTAATAAGCCCTATTTTTAAAGCAAGACGTGATTCTCTGGAAACTGTGATTTAATAAGATTAATCCTACAATAGTGTGTACCCTATAATGGAGACAGGCGAATCTAGAGTCAAAGAGACCAATTAGGACATTACTGTCTTAACCCAGGTATATGCTTGATTTAAAAACTTTAAATATGGTAAGTGTAATAAATTGCATAGGAAAAAATGTAAAGGTTCATAATTATCAGGTTTGTCTTTTATGTTTGAAAAGGTACTGATTTCTGCCGATGTTATCACCCCAAACATTATGATCTCGGTGGAGTATATCAATACTCAAATTAAGGGATTTTTAGAATAGTTAATAGTTTACACTTCAAATAAAAAACAGCAAAGATCCTGAAATGTTCTTCCACTAGTGTTTTATAGTAAATCCATTTGAAAACCATTTGTATCTAATTGTCTACTCACAACCGAAGACTAAGAGTGATACAACTCTAATGGGATGAAAGTAGATTATATAGTTCAATACCCTGCAGTTGAATAGACTACATATAACAATAACCTTGGAGGCCATTTAATTTAATTTACTTAGAGTCGAGAAAAAGAAGGGGAAATTTTTAATAAATGTGAAATAAGACTCATGATGGTTTGGTTGTACCTTTAAAATACAAAGTCAAAACCTTTCCTTAATTATTATATTAATCCTGAACCACAAAGAATAAAAGCTTTTGTATTCAATTTGAGGATCTAAAAAAATGTTACCTAAGGCTCTGAGTAAATGAGAAACTGTGTGAAAACTGACTTAATAAATTCTATGTTAGAGTGAGAAAATGACTAGTCATTGCACAGAATATGTTGCAAAACCTCAGACAAATCTGTAAACCCTCTTTGCTCTGTTGCAAAAGTCCTCTTTCATTCTTTCTCTTAAGAAGGGATACTAGATTAGATGGAAGGGATTGTTTTAACTCAAAAATGCATGATTCTCATTGTATTTAATATTTTAGGATATGCTTTCCTCTAATTCTCTTGTATTCCTTCGTAATATACATTTTCAGCACATCAGCCATGAAAACTACCCTTTTCTAATTAGTACTGACTACAGAGAAGAGCATATTGCTAAATCCAATGTCTATTTTCAGTTCTCAGCTTTCAATTCTGTCTCAGTCTGTCCCCTTCATCCCATTACTTATCTGACTTCATTACTTACCTCCCTTGTTTTTAATCTACTCCAGTAACATAGGCCTTCTTTCTTGTGGATATCAAAAGGCTTAGGTTCCTCATCTTTATCAAATATTTGTTTAAGTGTCACCTTCTCAGTGAATGTTACCCTAAGCAATCATGTTGTGTATGTGGTGAAAGATACATAAAGTCTATCACTTTCATCATTTTTAAATGTAATGTTCTGACATTCACATTATTCTGCAACCATTACCATAATCCATTTTCAGAACTATTTAAACTTTCCAAACTGAAACTTCACACTTATTAAACACTAACTGCGCATTTCCCTTCGTCATTGTATGTTCTTAGCAGAGTTTTGCTGAAAATCAATTGGTTGTAAATGTGTGAATTTGTTTCTGGACTTTCTGTTCCAGTGGTCTGAATGTCTGTTTTTATGCCATATCATGCTACTTTTGTTTATTACCGCTTTATGGAATATCGTGAAGTCAGACCATGTTATATCAACAGCTTTCTTCTTTTTGCTCAAGTTTTTTGTTTGTTTGTTTGTTTGGTTTGGTAATTCAAGGTATTTTGGGGTTCTATGCAAATTTTAGGATTTTCTTTTCTGTGTCTATGAAGAATGCCATTGGCATTTTGATAGAAATTGCATTTAATCTATACATCACTTTGGAGAGTATGAACATTTTAACAATATTAACTCTTTCAATTCATTATCAGGATTATCTTTTCATTTATTTGTGTCTTCTCCAATTTCATCAATGTTTTATTGTTTTCATTGTAGAGGTTTCTCACCTTCTTGATTAAATTTATTCCTAAGTATTTTATTCATTTTGATCCTATGGTAAATGAGATTGTTTTCTTATTTTGTTTTTTGGAAAGTTTGCTGTTAGTGTGTTTAAATGTTATTGATTTTTCCATGTTGATATTGTATCCTGCAACTTTACTGAATTTATTTATTAGCTCAAACAGTGTTTTTTTTTGTTTTTTTTTTTTTTTTGGTGGAGTATTTGGTGTATCATATATGTGATTATGTCATCTACAAACAGAAACAAATTTAGTCATTTTTTTCAATTTGCATATGTTTTATTTCTTTTTCTTGCCTAATTGTTCTGGCTAGTACTTCTAGAGTTATACTGAACAAAAGTGGTGAGAGTGGGCATTCTCTTCTCGTTTCTCATGTTAGAGGAAAAGTTTTCAGCTTTTTTCCATTCATATTATATTAGCTGTGCGTGGGTTTGACATATATGAATTTTAACTTTATTGTGTTAAGGCACACATCTTCTATGCCTAATTTGTGGAGGCTTCTTTTTTTTTTATCATGAACAGATGTTAAATTTTGTCATATGCTTCATCTGCAACTATTGAAATAATCATATGGTTTTTCACTTTCTTTTTATTAATATTATGTCTCACATTTATGCATTTGTATATGATGAACCATCCTTGCATTCCTGGAGTGAATCTCACGTAATTATAATAAGTGATGTTATTGACATGCTACCGAATTTAGTTTGCTAATATTTCTTTGAGAATTTTTTCATCTATCTTCATCAGGGATATTGGCCTACAGTTTTCTTACTTTGTCTTTGAAATCAGAATAATGATTGCCTTGTACATTGAATTTGGAAATAATTTTCCCTCTTTAATTTCCTGGAAGCGTTTGTGGAGAGTTGGTATTAGATTTTATTTAAATGTTCATTAGAATTCAACAGTAAAGCCATCAGGTCCTGGTTTTCCGTTTGTTTGTTTGTTTTTTTGATAAAAGACTTTTCATTACTGGGGAATTAATCCATTAACCTTTAAAGTTATTATTAATAGGTAAGGACTTACAACTACCATTTTGTTACTTGTTTTCTGGTTGTTTTGTACATAATTTCTTCCTTTTTCTCCGTCTGTTATTCGTTTCCTTTGTACTTAGGAGCTTTTCTCTTGTAGTTTGCTTTGACCCTGTGCTCTTTATTTTTAGTGTATCTATTATAGGCTTTTGCTTTGCAGTTAGCATGAGGCTTACAAAAACTATCTTATAGTTACAGGTAAACTGATAACAACTTAACTTTAATTGCAAAGAATGGAAAAGAAACAAAAACAAACCACACACTAACAATATCCCCCATCCTCACATTTTGACTTTTGGGTATTAAAATTTACTCCACTTGATAGTGCTTATCTCTTAACCAGTTATTGTAGTTATTATTTTCTTCAATATAGTTTTTAGTCTTCATACTAAAGATAGATAAGTGGTTTTCATACCTTGATTACAGCATTAGATTATTTTGAATTTTTCTGTGTATTTGCTTTTATCACTGAGTTTTGTGCCTCTAGACTTTTATTTGCTGCAATAATAAAAGTATTTGTACTTTTTAAATCTTTTTGCTCCTCTAATTGAGTAATGTCATATGTTCTGTCTAAAGAACATTCTTTTCAATGTTTGGTCAAGTCTGCTGGTAAAGATTTTCAGTAAGTTTTTCAGTCCAGCTACTGCATTCTTTAGTTCTAGGACTTTTATTTTCTAAGTGTTTATATTTCTTTGTCAAATTTCTCATTTTATTCCTGGATTGCTTTCTAATTTTATTTAATTTTCTATGCATAATTTTTGGTGATTTGCTAAGCTTCTTCAAGATATTTATTCTGAATTATTTCCCAGACATTTCATAACTCTTTAATTCTTTTAGGACTATTACTAAAGCTCTATGTGTTTTTTTGGTAGTGTCATATTTCCCTAATTTTTCACAATTGTTGGCTCTTTACATTGATGTCTGCACATTTGAAGGGATGGCTACTTCTTCCAGCTTTTGCAGATATTCCATAGTGGTGTTAGACCTTTACTATTTAACACTGGAACTTAATTATTGGTCTGCAAATAAATAAATATCAGGTAGTTATAAGTACTACAAATACAAATTAAAAAGTATAAGGGGATAGAAAATGAGAGAGGATTGAGTTTCCTTTTTAAAAAGTGACCAGGGAGGATTTTTCTGATGTAGCGATATTTGAGGAGATAAGTCAAGTGGTTTACTGAGGGAAGAGTGTTCTAGGCTGAAGAGATACTACATGTGAAACCCCAAGGCACTAAAATGTGTGGCACGTACAGAAAAATAGCAAGGAAGCTAATGGCTGAAATGAAGGGAGTAAGACGAAGTGTAATAGGAGATAAGTTCATAAAAGTAGCCAGGGAAAAATTATGGACCTTCTTAAGAATATAATTATATGGAAAACTAGCAGAAATTTAGAGCAGAGAGAGACATGATCTGAGTTAATTTCTTTTTTTTTTTTTTTTCATTTCTAGGAAGTATATGCATAATAGACTGCAATGGACCAAGTATAGAAGCAGATAGGAGAGTTAGAGGGCTATGTCAGCAAATCAGGCAATAGATAAGGATGGGTTGCATAAGAATATCAGCTATCAGTGGAACAAGACCATGATAAATGGGTAATTCTGGATACATTTAAGAAGTTGAGCCTATATGATGTACTGATACATTTGCTACATTATGAAAGAAAGAGTTTTTCTGAACTAAGAAACTGGAAAACTTGAGTTGTCATTTAATTAAACAGAAAAGTTTGAGGAAGGAGCATGTGGGATGTGGGAACATAGTTCATGTTTGACCCGTTGAGGAAGTGAAGATGTCTGAAAGTCACATACAGAAAACAGCTTGCAAGGAACAGGAATGACTATGGGGAAACTATTTAGAAATGTAGCAGAGTGACAGTAAAAACATAAAGGTATTGAGTGTAGAGACTGGAAACTTAATTGGGAAGTAGAAATAATGTGAGAGGGAGAAATTTAGGATTACTTTGTTTTCTGGCTTGGTTGACTCTTTAGAAGATAATACCATTAATCAAAATAGAAATTACAGAAGATAGTATATCCTTTGGACCTTTATTATAATTGATCTTTATAAGAACTCATTTTAACTGAATATAACTTTTGTAATTTCAAGTGTTATTGACTTTAGGAGATTAAATATTCCTCAGTTGTGCAGTTCTAGCCACACTGGGTTTTAACTCCCTAGAAGAGAGACTGTTCCCAAACTGAATAACATGGATATGCTCTTAGTCAATAATATGAAGTTAAATAGCTCCTGTCAGACTATTGATAGATTTTCTAAGTATTCTATTTTGAGTACTAGCTTTCTCTATCAGGAAAAGATATTCATCAATCCAACTGTCCTTTCGAATGCTTAAGAGTACCCCCAAATTAGAAGTATCAAATTATTTTTAAATTGCACTTGAGCATTTTAGGACCTAAGATTAAAGCTAAAAACCATGAAATTACCCAAAGTAATATCCAGTCCTACAATGAGACAGTGATATTGATTTCTGAAAGTGATTTTATTATTGATTTTAAAATATTTATGAATAACTATACCCTAGAAAAGGCATTCTTTTTTTCTGTGTCAAAATATGCTTTGTAATTTTATAGACTGATTCCTGAAAAATCTCATGGTCACCATTAAAAAGCACCTTCTGTCAATGTATCTACATGAATCCTATGCTAGTCTGTACACTTGTATTTTCTGCTGCATTGTTAAGAAAATGTTATTTGATTAACTTGGCTTTTTAAAATAATATATTTGGGTTTTCTTTATTCTTTGGCCTTTACACTAAAACTGAATTGCTTTTTATAACCTTCAGATGAATAAGGTGCATTCTACTAGTTGTCAAGCAATAGATGAAATAATGAATTATCTGTGATTCCTAGTGGAGAAACATTAACAGATTTTATTAATCATCTCTTAAATTGGAGTCATCTACAATTTGTACCAACTATACTCCTTACTCTTAAAAACTGTCTTCTATGCTCAGATTTTAATTGTTCCATGAAAGCTGTTTTATTTTGCTTCTTTCTTCCTGCCTTTTGTCATTCTAGCATTTATTCTGTGTTTGCTGCACATGGATATCTCCCAAGTACTGGGCTAGATTCCTAAAAAAAAAAAAAAAAAAGATGAATAAAACAAAATTTCTGTCATCAAAGATCTTATAATCTAATACATATGTATTGATAAAAGACAGTACTTAATCAGTTGTGAAATATCCAAGACTGCAAGGGAAACACAGTGAGAGGAACAGTTTTCTCTACATGAGGAAACAAGGTTCCTAGTGTAACTGAAATTTGAGCTGAGTATTGAAAGATGAGTAGAAGGTTCATTGTAGAATTGGATAAGAGACAAATCTGATACAGAGGTTAACATGTGTAAACTACAGATTGTGGAAAAAAAGGACTTGGGGAACCATAGGCAAGGCATAGTGTTACACGGAGTGTTTGGGAATGTGACTGGGAATTTAAAAGGAACTAGATTATAAAGGCCTTGAATGTCACGACAAGAACCTTAGACCCACTACTCAGAGAAGCTAGAGCTAATAGGTGTTATAATCATACCCTTAAAAGTTCAGCTGAGCGGTAGGTTGAATATAGGAAAACTGAGTTCAGAGAGAATACCTTTGCAATGGGAAAGGAGAAATGACCATATTTAAGAAAAATATAAGAGATTAAATATTAATGAAGTTAAATTGGGTTGCATATAAAAGAAATCACACACAAAATAGCTTAAATAATAAAAGATTTTCATGGACCTATATAGCAAGAACTTAAGCAGACAGGATTTTGAGTGAAGATTTTAAAATATTGTTCATAGACCTGGTTTCTTTCTGTGTCTCGGCTTGTATTTTCATAATATCACCTGCCTCCCCACTGTGATTGCAGGATGGTTGTCCACAACACTTTAAACTTCTCGTTTACTATGCAACCTCAACAACCACCCCAATACCTGGAGAGATTCAATTAGTGGATGCAGCACAGCAGCAGTTTTTTCTGGCCATTGCCTGTGTTTGCATTAAGCTGGCCATTGTGCTTTGAATCCAGAAGGGACACATCTAATTTAGAGTGGAACACCAGTTAGGAGCTGGAAATATGGCTTTCAGTATAATACCCTGGTCAGAAGGTGATGAAGTGCTAAGAAGCTGGACTCTAGCTCCTACTATCTGGCTTGGAGGCTAAGTTAGAGTTCCAGTAAAAAACTGAAAGGAAAGTAATTAAGTGAAATAATACAATTGCATAAACTGCACATACCTGGTAGAGTAAAAATTGTACCATAGAAAGATCAAGGCCAATAATTCAATGCATATGGTATGTGCTTCAAATCCTTATTTGGCATTCATAAGCTACACACTACTATTGGGAGCTCTAGATCCATTTAACATGAATGCTGAAAGATAAGGTAAACACAAATATAAAGTAATCTAAATTCCTAAAGGGAATTTTAAATATGTACTCTCAGACTGCAGATTAAATATTCAAAAGTCAAATCATAATATTTAATTTACTTATACATACATATTTAAAACCACATATTATATAAAATAATAATGAAACTATTCTATTCAAACTTTAATTTTCAACATCAGACTCTAATTTTATTAGGTGACTTTTTCGATTTATGTAACACAGATTTCTATAGATATCATCTTCATGAGCATCTATGGCATGTTACATGAGAGGTAGTCAATGTTGAATCCATGAATTTTGCTGTCACTGTAAATTTTGTTCAAAGCCACGATAAGTCATTTGTACAACATTAGAAAGTATTTTATTTACGCTTTTCCTGGAGTGTCTTTATGATCTCTGCTACGTACCCATTTTCTCTACTGCTTCTTTAAATTATTTAATGACCTTGTTTAAAATGATGTGCAGCCTTTAAATCTGTGAGGTCACACTCCCAGAAATAATGCCTACCTGTTAATTTTCTTTGCTTCTTATTTTGCTTTCCTATTGGTGACCTCTATGAATATCCCATATTAGCATTGATTGAAGTTATTTCAGGCTTCAATTAATGTGTGTTCTCTCAACAATGCTTTGATGCTCCAAATAAAATAATTGAAAAAAATAAAAAACCAACATCCTCATAATATGAGAGCTGTAGTAGCGATCCAAATCCAAGATACTCCTTCTTTACTTGGAGATATTTTTTTTGAGGGGAAAAAGCCTCCTGTTATATTTAGAAGCATGTGGCATTCAAATGAGTATGCCTCCTTGTGAGTGTTTAAAATGTACCTAAAATCAATATGGGCAAAACAGAGCTCAAAATATTTTCTTGAAAAATTGGCTTTCCTTCCTATACTTCAGTTCTCAGACACTAGCAACAATATTGACCCATTCCTCTTCCTCACTGGCTCTGTTCAGATAGCCACCACATGTCTCCTTTTGGAGATCCTCAGTATCTAGTATAACTCCTTTCTCTTTCCAATGCCCTTGTCTCATTTTAGACATCATCATTTGTTTCTTGAACTGTTGTAAACATCCTCAAACTGCTATTACTGTTCCAACTTTTCACATTCTCAGCCACATTATACTGTTTCTCAATTAATTCTTTCAAATTACTTGTTGAAAATGTTATTCTGTGATTCCATCACACCAAGTGCCTATAGTTCCTTGAACCCTATATCACTTTGACACTTGCACAATTTTTACATACTGATGCCTTTTCTTGGAATATTCTTTCCAATGTGTATCCCAATATGTATTTATAATCTACATAGTCTTTCCTATCAAAATTACTTTGTGTCCAGTTCTGCCCAATATGTATTACATATCCCTTCACAGTACCTACCTTGGTGCACATATTGCTTATATATTTGTTTTCTATCCATTTCTGAATCCTCTAAGGGAGAAGTAATAATCTATTCTTGTTTCTCCAATATAAAACATGATATCTTTCAGAGGGCAGATTAAGCCCTTAAGTTAAATGAATGAATGAGTGAAGGTAAGAAATTAACTCAAAGCATGTCAACTCTTTCTCTCCTAAGCAGGAAGAGCATTTCCTAGAAATAAATGTAGATGATGATGTTAAGAAATTTAGTGAGACTGTTAAATGTAAAATGCATTTCAAGAACACCATCAGGAACAAGTACAATAATTATTCATTATTATTAAAAGCCCTAAATGAGAGTATAAACTCTATGCTTTATCACATTAGACAATAGAACTTAATATTTTACTTTTATAATAGCACCAGGTCACAGAAAAAAATAATGAGAAATTAAGATTTTTTTTATCTTTACTTGAAATGTATCATCATAGTTCTCAGAATGAGAAAAAATATCAAGTGCAAAAATTCAAAAAGATAAATTGTAATTTTTTCAAAGGAAGTTTGTAGGAAATGAAGGCATGAGAAAGATGGAAAAACAGGAGGTTGTTTACAAAGAAAATACATTTCTTGTGAATTTTGTTCAGAACACCAATGAGGAAGCAGACTGCTTTAGAGGAAGAGGATGCAGTCACTGAATAGAAAGCCAAGCTACTTCAAAGTTCCGGGGCTAAAAGTATTTTCAGGGGATTTTTAAATTGTCTAGCTGATTTGATAAATTAGGGTGCCAAGGTAGACTGTGCTCCAGGTACATGATATCTAAGAGCTGAGAAGTGGGAACCTCTAATTGCTAAATAACTAGTGATCAGTATATCCGGGCACTATGAGCTTTGAAAGAGAAAGAGTAATTCTCTAAAATCCCCCAGTTGTACATTTAAAGCATTCCTTCAAACTTCCAGTTTACTCATTTAGTTTTATATTTATTATTCTATAGGTAATATACATAACTATATAATAAAAATGATAATCATGCCACCATTAAGTATATAATTTCTCAAAAACTAAACATTATTCATGGATTTTTTTCATGGTTGTTTTATAGAACACTCAAAGCCAAAATTGCCAGTATTTTTTAAATCCTTAAAAACTTAAAATATGATTCTGGCCATCTAAGAATTTAATTTTGAAACTAATATCAAGATTGACAAACTTTTATTTTATATATCACATACAAGCACTGTACACAGACTTTATTTCTATTTGTTCTACCAGAAAACCCAATGCATATATGTGCAACACACACACACACACACGATTATTTCTGATCTGAAGAGAGCAGTAACAGAAATGGCAGCCTTTCCTTTCATAGGTTAAAAAATGTTGTAGTTAATTAACACAAATTACCTATGGGAAGAAAAGATTGAAAACTGAGTTAACTGAGTTAAGTTAACCCAAACTTCTTGTTGACATCATATTTAACAATAATGTATTAACATAAATTGCCAAGCAGTAAGATAAATTAGCTTATAAAGTAAAATTTATTTGTACCTCTTTTTCATATTTTGCTTTAAGAAAACAACAATACAGATGCAGCTTAAAGTCTTAAAGATAGAAAGTGGATTAAAAATATATGTTTTAATTAGTTTTAAAGGATTTTTGAATTGAGTATTTGGGGACCTAGAATGATTTTATCTAAGACCTGTTAAAAATGTGTACGTTTCAGATAAAAGCATAGGAGTATGATTTAGCAAAAGACATTCAAAAGGAGGTATGACCAGGCAGGACTTCTGAAATGGTAGTGTAAGAACCTTAAAGAAATGTCTCTTGTAGAGAGATATTAATTAAGCTGGTTGAAATTAGCAAAGACTATTATATAAAGTCTCTCACGATGGATCAAATGGCTTTTAAATTGAGAAGCATTTACTCGACATGTCTGTGAAAACTCAGTAAGAAGCAACTGTGGCATTTAAGCTTTGGGCTGTACCCTTCCCACAACTCTGTCTTGCAGAAATGCTATTTCAAAGCACTCAGCAGACAATTGGAAATTTCCATATCTCCCGGTTACCTGGGTTGAAAGAACTATTCCAAGTAGTTTCAGCTGCTGATGAACCTCAGCAGGTCTCATTTTCCATAATTCCATGCTACAGAAAGTTTATGTCAAGCCTGGCTATAGTTAGGAGGCATTATTTCCCCCCATTTCCAACTTCCACTACGTAGCAAGAATCTTGGCAGAACAGTTCAAGAAGAGAGTAGTGTCCCTTTTGCACACAACTCTGCTGTAAGACAATGGTTCTGGTGGGCTTGGCAGTCAAGTAGCCATGCTCATCTCCTTCAGTCTCAGAGAAAAAGAGCTATGCTGGGTAAATTCTGGTCTGCACTGATATTTAGTAATCATAGCCAGATATTATTCTTCTGAACTCAAGACTGTGGAAGATCCCTACTGGGCAGTTGCTAGAGCCATTGAAAGTTTCATTTCCTACCCTCAACAACACAAACACATAGCTCTAGCTTCATAGGGAGAATCTAGTTAGAGCTGCAATGAAAAGCAAACAAACAACCCCTACACTTACCTCCTATTTCATAGTCTGCATGTTGTACTCAGAGGAGGTTAAGAGTAACGGTCAAAGGCTGGCAGTACCCTGCATTGACCAAGGAGAGTAACTTCAATTGAATAAGAACATGGAGTAAAATGTGCACTAGAGTATTGGAAAAAAAACAAGTTATTATCTAGTAATTAGTGGAGGCTAACAGCTGGATTTGATCTCAATAGACCAGCAAGAATCTCATTAAGAAAAGAGAGAAAAGAGACAGCCAAACAGATCAAAGCCAAAACAACAGTCACCTTTCATGTTAAGGAAATTTGGGGACATAAATATGTCCTCTAAGGAGTGAAATCAGTGGATACTCATAACTGGGGAAAAATAATTGAACCAGTCCAGCCAAGTCACTAAAACATTAATAACCAAACAACTATAATAAGCCTTGTGGGGAGACAATAAAGGTCACTACTCAGAGTCGCTACAATATATTATCTAACTTACAAAGTTATCAACCAAAGTTATAAGACTTAAATGTAAGCAGGAAAGTTTAACTATCTACAGGAAAAAAAAAATGAGAGATTGAAACTGCATTTAAGTTGGCCAGATGTTGCACTTGGCAGACAATAATTTTAAAGCAGCAACTATAAACATACTCAAAAATCTATGGAAAACCATTTGTCAAATAATTAAAGGAAAATACAATGGCAAATTTTGTCTAAGAGAGAATGACAGCAAAATATAATTTATTAAAAAAATAAAATTTCTGAAGTTGAAAAGTACAATAAACCAAATGAAAAATTTACCAGAGAGTATGAATAGTAGATTTGAGCCAGCAAATGAGTCAGCAAACCTGAAGATAGATTGATAGAAATAATGCAGTCTAATGAATAAAGATAATACAGTAATGAAGAAAAAGAAATGCAGCTTCTCAGAATATAGAACCCTATTAAGCACATTGATATACACATAGTAGGAGTACCAGAAAGAGGAAAGAAACAGGAAAAAAAATGAATAACAACTGAAATTTCTAAAATTTGATTTTAAAAACATAGATCTCCACGACCAAAATATTCAACAAACTTCAGGTAAGAGCTGGATGTAGATACAAGAAGGTCCACACCCAGATTGTCATAGACAGAAGTTGAAAACCAAAGATCTTGAAAGTAGCAAGAGAAAACCAATTTATAACATACAATGGGACAACACTAAGAAAATAGTTGACTTTATTGGAAAAAAAATGGATGCTAGATGACAGTGAGACAATACTTTCAAAGCACTTAAAAACTTAAAGCAAAACAAAAACAAAAAGCTGTTCAACTAAGAATATTATGTCAGCAAAATTACATTTCAAAAATAAGGCAAAATAGAGGTATTCTCAGATAAACACTGACAGAATTTGTTGCTAGCATACCCATTTTAGGAAGAATGCTAAAAGATTTATCAGGCTGAAAATCAGTGATGCCAGACAATAATTCAAATAAACAAGAAGAAACAAAGAATTTCAATAAAGGTAATTATGTAGGTAATTATAAACACATTATAATTGTACATTTCTGCTCTTAACCTATTTAAATGTAAGTTTACAAAATGACATTCATATAATTGCATTTTTGAGTCTATAGTATACAGAAATAGAATATACTTCACAAGAATAGCACAAGTGTAAACAAAGATTTCTGGAATGGAAAAAATGGACACCAAATGTTAAACATGAATCTAAATGAAAAAAAATGAATAGAAACATAAAGGATGAATAAAAAGATTATTAATTTAAGAAAATATATCAATACATATATTTGAGCTTCTTTCCTCCTCGACTTCTTCAAAAAACATATACCCATACTAGCAATATTTATGAAAATGCATGGCTGGATTTGTAATATCTAAATATGTATCGTGTATGACATTAATATTTTTCTAATAAGATAATAAGAACAACGTAAAATGAAGAGAAGGAATAGAGCTACACAGTGTATTTTTTCTGAGAAATGCTAAGAAATTAAAGAAAATTTTCTTTAAAAATAGAAAAATAATGCAATTCTGTGTAGCTCTATTCCCTATCTTATTTTGTCCAGACTGGCCTCAAACTCCTAGGCACATGTGATCCTCCCTCTTCATCCTCCTGAGTAGCTGGGGTTACAGCTGCTCACCTTTGTGCCCAGCTCAGAAGTGTATTTTCTATAGCACACTGGAGTTGTTGATATAAATCTGAAGAAGATTCTGACATGTTAATTTACACACACACACACACACAGAGAACATTAGAGCAAACATTAACAAAATAAAAGAATATAACTTAGAAGTCATTAAAAGAATAAAAAATGTTACATTAGCTAATATTTTAGTGAAAAAAAAGTTAAAGAGAATTAGAGGAATACACACACACACACACACACACACAGTCAAGAGACTCTTAGATTAGAGACAGACTTTTAATGGCTAACAGAAAAGCTTGCACTGGTCTCTCACACCTAGATTCCCCATGAGGCAACACCATGAATGCAGTTATCACCAGTGTGTACATTGATGTTTGTAGCATAAAAGAGGAATTCCAAAATTGTGAATTCCAGAATTTATGTAAGTCAGCTGACAAATCTACCTCTACTTCACTCTGAAGAGAGAGAGAACAACCCTTAATCTGAAAATGTAAAGAAATCTTCCTGAGGTAGAGAACTAGTCTCCAGGTTTGGAAACCCTAGAATATAAAGAAATAGCTTCAGGGATTTGGGAAGTGACTATCAATTAGAAGCAGATTTCTTTTGGGAGTGATACAAATGTTCTAAAACTAAAATGTGGTTATGATTATGTAACTCTGTGATAACACTAAAACCATCGAATTGTACACTTCAATATGGTGAATTAAATGATCTCTCAATAAAATTGTTAAAAGTAAAAGGTATGTCCTCTAGTAGGAATTTCTCAATTCAGGGTCACAGATTAATATTGTTGTGGAGTGAAATATAACAAAGAATGAGATTTATTTTTAAACTAAATATATTGAATTTAAAGAATATGAGGAAAGAAAAATAGAGTAGTTTGAGCTATGTGGGGTATGCAAAATTTACTAGACCCAGAGAAACATGAGTATAGGATTTCATACTCATGAAGTCTCCATAACTTAATGAGTCATATTCCTGGAGGCAATTGTTTAAATGCATTTATTCCTGACTAGCTGCCTTACCCATTGTCTCTATGTTCTAAACTTATGATACAAAAAACATTATATAGCCAATCAATAATTGATATTATTTTAGTGTAAATTATTGGTGAATAACTTAGGAACTGCCCCTTCTTTTTCTTTAAAAACCTACTTGAAAATGCTGCTCTGAGTATATATTCAGGACAACTCAAATATGTGCTTCTGAGTTACAATCCTCAAACTTGGTCCAAGTAAAATCTCTACTTATATTTATTTTGCCTCAGTTTTTCCTTTAGTTTGACATATCTTATTATATTTTGGATTTAATTATCTCCCAATTTTTGTGTGTGTTTGTGTGTGTAAATATTTCTTTTGTTATGATATGCTGATATGAATTAAATGTATTATTAAAATAAAAATGGAAAATGTTGTGTATCTCCCAAATGCTCCTTCCACCCTGTAAAATAAATATATTTGCAAATATGGGGCCTATCAACTGTCCAAGGGCAAAGGGTACTAATGTTGACCTAAAATTTTTGTAACTCAGCTTCTGTTTTACTGAGACACAGTAAAAGGGCTTTTCTTTATATTTTTCTCATGTAGAATTATGAACCTTTTATGCACTAAAGGTCTATTCTAAGTACTATGAGTTGATGCGCTTCTGCTCTTTCTATTTTGGAATCATCATGGTTAAACAGGAAAACACATGGGGAAAGGAGAAAGAGATAGAGAAAAGTTGTTTTCTACTACCCTCTCCCCAAAAGAAAATGGCTAACATCTCCTGCTGTGTAGAACAGAGCTTGCTGAATTCTGACAATTCACAGAAGAGCTTTCTGTAAACAGGAGCTTAACATTTAACTGCTAACATAAGAAATTTAGAGTAAATTGAATTTTCTATGGCCTCTCAGGTCCAGCAATGGAAATCAACAAGCTGAAGAAGCCATGCTTAGCTGTTGCTAAGTTACAGTGAATACCTATTGTAATGCACGTGGATGTACATTAATTCCAAGTACTGTCATTATGCACTGTGGTAACACAAAGAAGAACAAATAGATTTAAAATGATTTTTAAACTCTTTGAATTAAACAGCAGTCAAATGTTTTTGTTCATTTTTTTCCCCTTTGTCTCAAGGTTTTTTTTGTTGTTTTTATTGAAACTTAACACTAAGAGAAAGAAGGAAAATGTGGCTTTACAGGTAGAAATACACTATGTTTCTGCCTATCAGGCTACAAACTAGAAAGCAGTTCTAAAGAGACATAATGTGTGCATATACACAATATAAATGGAGATTATATATTTAATATTTTCTTGGTGCTCAGTGACAACACACAGCTAATACTGAAGCTTACTTAGAATAAGGTTTATTTTGAGACAGAAATTTACAATTTCCCCCTGAAGAAATGACTATAGCTCAGCTATCCAAAGTTCTAAAACCAAGAAAGACAGAATCATTTGTACATCATTTGGCAGTTAATATTCCTTACAATATCTCTTCACTCTAAGGCCCAAAATGCTGACATAATTTTCACATTTTCTAAGAATTTTGAGAAGATATTTAACTCATAGCTTTAAAAAGACAAAGGCTATTTAAAACAGGATTAATTATTATTGATGAAGTATATTTTACATGCAATATGCTAAGCAGTTTACTTAAGTTCTTTCGATATAATGTATGCTGTGGTAACATTTGTCTTACCTATGTCAATACCACAAGTATAACTAAAAGTAACATAAAGATAAACTTGATATTAATTCATAATCTCTACTCACTGAGGCCAGTATCCTTTTGTTCTTTTTTTCTGGGTTAATTTATTCCTGCCGGCCTGCTGTCCCATTTTCTATAGCATTATAGCTCTCTGGACTGTATTTTAACTGTTGTATTTTCTCATAGTCAGTCATTCAGTCAACGAATAATTGAACACCTAACAGATGCCAGGTGTGTGCAAGGCATGAAGAAAACATTGGCAAATAGTATCAGGGTTTCTGTCTTGTAAGAGCTTGTGACCCTCCCCAAAATTAATTAAATGATTGCACAAATATATATGCAAGTGTGCCTATAATAAGTGTTATGGAGAAGTTTAGGGTGTCATGAAATCATATGCTAGAGAAGCTTGAGCCAATCAGGAAGATCAAGAAAAGCCCACCAAAAGTAAGAACTGAGATGGGACCTGTAGGATGAGAAGGCATTCAACCAGGCAAAGTGAGTAAAAACAGAGAATTACAATCACAGGCATGGGAATGTATGTGTGGCATGATGAGGAGCAAAAATGAGGGTAATTCAAGCTGTGAGTGAAAGGCTGATGTGAAATGAGGCATGAGGCTAATGGGATAGGGACCAGTTCACATAGTGCCTTGAGCAGCATGTTAAGGAAATTGGTATTTATCCTAGTAACTATTGAACTTTGTTAAAACAGTATAAGCTGTGGCCAGTAATAGAGTTTGAAAAGTGGGAAAATGGGCTGTGCAAGGTGGCTCACGCCTGTAATCCCAGCACTTTAGGAGGCTGAGGAGTGGTAAATCACTCGAGATTAGGAGTTCGAGACCAACCTGGCCAACATGGTGAAACCCCGTCTCTACTAAAAATACAAAAATTAAGCGGGCGTGGTGGTGGGCACCTGTAATCCCAGCTAATCGGGCTGAGGCAGGAGAATAACTTGAACTGGGGAGGCAGAGATTGCAGTGAGCCAAGATCATGCCACTGCACTCCAGCCTGGGTAATAGAGGGAGACTCTACCTCAAAACAAACAAACAAACAAACAATCAGAAAAGAAAAGTGGGACAATGAATAAATATGGACAAATCTCTTGGAAACGTACTGCTTTAATGTAGTTTAGAGTGAACAATAGTTTGCATTAAGGTGGTGGTAAGTTCCGGGTAAGTAGAAAGATTTGGAAAACATTTAGAAATTAACATAGGATTTACGGTGTGGGAGAAGGATGTGTTAAGGATGACTCCTATGAAGATTCCTTTCTCAGATTTTGTGGGGGATAAATAAAATTAGTTTTTAGCACACTAAGTTTGAGGCACCTTTGAGAAATCCAAATTGAAATGTTTAGTTCAACAAGTTCTAAACTAGTGGTTGAATGATGTCAGTTGCTGAGATGTTGGTAGAAATTGAAGCAATGTGGATGCCATACATTATAAAGACATTATGAAATGAGAATAGAGTAGATTTGGGAATAAACTTTGAGTATGTCCACCATTTAATGACCATATACAAAGGGACATTTTCAAAAGAGGAGCTAAAGAATGACCAAGGACATCAGAAGAAATTTAAGAAAGTAATCTGTACAGGGGAGAATATATCAAAGAATGAGAATTTTAAAATGTTGTATGTTACTAAGAGGCCAAGTAAAATAAGTTCTAGAAGATTCCCATCAAACTGAGAGACAAGGAGATTAGACATCAGGGATCCTAATAGATTTAAAAAATCAGGTAGAAACAGGAACAATAATCATTGTCTCTATCACAGTCATACTTGGGGCACTCTAGGTCTTCACTCCTTTCATCAAGCTAACTCGTACTGGAAAAAACTTAGTCCTAAATGAGAAATATAACAAAAAATAGCAAAAGGTAAATAAAATATATTTCATTATTTTATTTTTATTATTACTATTTTTTGAGATGGAGTCTCATTCTGCCACCAGGCTGGAGTGCAGTGGCGCGATCTTGGCTCACTGCAACCTCTGCCTCTCGGGTTCAAGGGATTCTTCTGCCTCAGCCTCCCGAGTAGCTGGGATTACAGGCGCCCAACATGTCTGGCTAATTTTTGTATTTTTAGTAGAGATAGGGTGTCACCATATTGACCAAGCTGGTCTCGAACTCTTGACCTCATGATCTGCTCGCCTCAGCCTCCCAAAGTGCTGGGATTACAGGCGTGAGCCACCATGCCTGCCTGGCCTCATTGTTTTCAAATAAGGAGTAAATAAAATGTGAACAACAGGTGAGACCATTTATTAGATGCTGAAATTGCAATTATTTCAGGAAAAAATAATTGATTATTAAACATGAGAAGGGTAAATGTAAAAAGTGGCACATTCTATACATCTCTACTTGCTAATTTAGTATTTTGCCAAATTGTGTCTAGGAGAAAAATAGCAACAATTTTCTCAATATACTAATTTAAATGACATCAACTGAACGTTTTATTTTTCATATGTTTTGTGGTGAGTTTTGAAGGTTCGAAATGGTCATATACACATTTTAAAAGACAGAAAAGGGTACATTTTATGTATAATTTTTCCTTTACAGATTTTGATATCTAAACTTTATTATAAAACTAAATTCTGGAAAATATTAGAAATAGTCAAAGGCAAATCACACTCTCTTTCTGGTAAAATATTCCATATAAATTAGTAATGATATAATATTTTCCTGAATTGTCAGTGCAATAGATGCTGCCACAGAAGAACAGGGTTACAGGCAGAAGTAACTATCCCTGACAGCTCAACTTCCCATACATTTAAGATGATGGTATCAGTCAGATTAAAATAAATTTTTGTATCGTCAACCTTTGTCTAGATGAGAATATGTCTTCAACAGTGTAGTCAGGCAAAGACTTTCCAAGCAACACAGACACAATGCATAATTGTTACATCACTAAATACTATGCTTGTCAGAATTATAATCTAGTCATTTATGGCTTTTAAACTCAGCTTCATAATTAATTTTCTGTACCAGCTCAGATTAATGGATGGAAAACCCTAAGATTACTTTGGTCTAATTAGCAGTAGTGCTCACTTGTTCTGGAATAACCTATTTATTAAGCATTTTTATTCCTTAATCGAGATAATATTATTTATCTCTTCCCTAAACACACACATGCAGACACACGTGCACACACACACATCCCACAGTTTTTACCCATAATAACCACCTTTTCTATTATTTTTCCTTAGAATTTCAGGAGAGGGAAAACATAGGTCCAAGTGTTGTATGTGTTAAATTTATTCTTTGCCCTAATAATGGAATCTTGGTGTATTTCCATTACAACCACTATTTGCTCCTTAGAGCACTAACACATAGAAATTCCTTAAGTGTACTGAGAGACATGCAAGTTCACAAATGAGCAGAAGCCTTAAAAAGTACCTTTCTCTGTCATTCTTGTTGACGCATATCCATCAACTTTGTCTTGAACAACAAATAACACTGCATTATTTATCTCTCTAAGAAGGATTTCCATTTCCAATGAAGTAAAGTCCAAATCTAGATGCAACTGACCAATGCAAAAGACTCAAATTCTGGGAAATAATAGGAAATGCTAAGATTTTTGCTAATTTGACACCTTTTTTATTTTTTTAATGTCCTCCAAAATGACAAGCTTGATTTGACATTTCCATAAAATTTAACTTCATTATCCATTTTTAGCTTATTTTTCAGATATTTCTGCCATGACTATCATTACAATATTTGTAAATAAATATTTACTTTGGCACTTTCTTAGTAATATACTTTTTATTGTAATGTCAACCTTATTTCAAAATATTATGTGCTATGACTCAGAATGTAGTAGAGGCAGGTCCCTCCATTTGTGAGCCGTGATTATGAGAGCAATTTAAAAAAATTAAATAGATCAGATAACTTCAAAGAATAAGCCAATAATTTTCATATTTCTACAAGTTACAATAGAGCCGTGTTGATTCTTTGTCATTGTTCCCTTAAATATTACAAAAACATAAAACATTACATGCAATAAGTGGTTTCCTTTACTATCCTATTCTTCCCCTTCCCTCTTTAGAGGAAACTATTATAAATTCCGTACGTATCCTTCCAGTGTATGTTTGTGTGTGTGTGTGTGTCTCCATAAATATATATATTTTTGGAGAGTATATTCTTTATTGTCATGAGTGACATACTATAATATTTTATCTAACTCAGCACTGTTTTTAATATCTAGCCATGAGGGTAAATATAAGCCTAATTTATAGATCTAGATTATTCATTATAATTGTGTGTTACTCCTCCATAAGCACATACTACAATTTATGTAACCCCTGGAAGTTGGAATCATTTCTGATTTTTCATCATAATAAATAATATTGTAATAAATGGATTCCCTTATGCCCATGCACATGAGTTTCTCTAAAGTAAATAGCCACAAATGGAATCCTGAGTTATAGGATATATTCATTTTCATACATATTAGATATTGCAGAACTGCAGGGGAGAAAATTTCACTTGACTTAGCCGTGAGAAAATTATTGCTTTTCATATTTAATGTCTTTGCTAACATATATAATCAAAACATCTATGGATCAGGATTTAAAATATTTTTATGTCAAGAGCAAGGATTCGATAGTTACAATTTGATAATTTAGTGGATAAATAGTAAATAGTTGGCATTGTTTCCGAGGCTCAACTCTTGATAAACATGAAGTAAGCAAAAGTGAATAATAATTTCATAATTTTAAATTGCCAAAATAATAGTCTTTTTCTGTTACTTTTTGTATAACCAAAATCTTATATTTATATGCCATAATTATCATCTAAAATTTTATGTATTTATACATACATATATGTATATTTGGCAGGAACCAAATAAACTAATTCATTTTAGCTATAAAGTAAAACAACTTTCAGGCCTCATAAATTATTAATACTTTGGGGTACATCACTGTTCCATATTCCTCAGAATGAGTATAAATGTTTTCACAGAGGAAAAAATAATGCCTCAGTACTCACAGTCATTTTAAAATATATTACCTATTACTGCTTTCCATTTATTTTTACCTACAGTCGTTCTATTCCCTCTAGTATTAGAATATTTCCCAAATACAAGATTGAATTTTTATTTTGTTTTTAAAATCAGGTAATAATATATTTTGAAAAGGTGATGTTGCACATGATGAAACGATTTCCTTGCATACTGACACTGACATGTTTAAATGTAGGTTTCTTTTTCTGCCATGAGCTTCAGATTTGCACCTCATTAAGTTTAACGGGTGAGAAAAATCCTTTCTCTTTGGATCCTGATCCTATCATTTTTTTGGTTTACTCAAATGGTATATATTTTAAATTAAACTAGTGTTTTTATCCTAATTTGTCATCTGTCTCTCTCATTTTCATTAATATCACCCTCTCCAATTAAGGAATATCAAACAAATTCTTACTTTTTACCAATATACAACCCCCATCATAATTGTCCTTAATATCATTAGCATAAATTAGGTGATTGACATTACTTGACTTGTGCCCTCTTTCTTTTATTTCAGATGGTGCACATTTCATTGTTCATATGTACATCAAAATGTATGCTGGTTTGGTTTCAGGCAGATTTCATTTTGTGTTCTTTATTACAATGCCTATCACTTTGCTCCTACATCCTGATATTCACTTCCAATATATACTGACTTCTTGACAATAGTGGATTCCTAAAAGCTTTGGAAGAAATCATTTACTTCCTCTTTGCAGTGGCTGGCCATGCAGTCCCAGTGAAATCAATCTATGTTCTGTAAATAAATTGTTAATAAACGCACTCACTTATTGGCATCAGCCACAAGAATAGATAAAATCCCCAGCCAATTATTCCACTGTTCTAGGAATTGCATAGTTCATTTGCAGTCAGGTATACCCTCTTGATAACCTATGTAGGTTCTCTGTGGGAATGCTTCCTGAACTGCATACCTATTGCCCCGTTATAGAAAAAGCCCTGGAGCAATCCGAAAGTCTCTGGTTCCTGCAAAGTCAAAGAGAAAGCTGCAAGTCATCACATCTTCCCCCTCCTTCCTAATACATGTAGAACTTGTGGCCAATAAAACAGATCTTTTAAAAAATGAAGAAAAAAAGCAACTTTCATAATCAACATTTATAAATTGGATCAAGAGAAACAGATGTTTTTCTTTTTCTCGTTTTCTCTGCAACTGTTTCCAATTCCACCTGAAATAAGATGGAGAATACCAATGGGTTGCTCCCCCTGAGAGCAGCGCCAGCCAGCAGTCTAGAGCACCGGCTTCGAGAAGAAGCAGGGGCATGAACAGAAGGGGCAGCTGAGGAAAGAGAGTGGGTTCAGATGGGCTGTATGCAGAGAATAAAAAAAGAGGGAAGGATAAATATTTAGCAGATAATGCAAAGTTTTTATTGGAAAGTGTCATGTAATCTCCCATTTCTGGCATTTAGATATGGATGTGCAATTTTTTTTGTTGTTTTTTGTTTTTTGCACTATGGTTTAAGAATCTTGTCTTCATGATATTGACTACAGTAATTACAACATTTTGGTCAACAATGGATCACCTTTACAAAGGTAGTCCCATAATATTATAATACCATCTTTATATTGTACCTTGTCTATGTTTAGATATGTTCAGGCAGACAAATACTTACCATTGTGCTACAATTGCCTACAGTAGTCAGTACAGTTGCATGTTGTATAGGTTTGTAGCCTAGAAGCATTAGGCTATACCATACAGCCTAGGTGTGTAGTAAGCTATACCATCGAGGTTTCTAGAAATGCACACTGTGGTGTTCACACAATGATGAAATTGCCTAAGGACTGTTTTCTCAGAGTGTATTCTTTTTGTTTAGTGATGCATAACTGTATTTAAAACATACTATGCTCCCTTTGCAATAGCCTACACCATGGCCAATTTTGTGTGTGTGTGTGTGTGTGTGTGTGTGTGTGTGTGTGTGAATATTGCATGCGATCCCCCCCAAAAACACAGCTTTCTTTGTTTTTTGGGCTAATGTATGAGCATGTTCATATTTATTTGTCCAAATTTCATTTCTTATTCATACCTATAGCACCTTTACATATTAAAAATAATTGTTATCTTTCAGTGTTTGAGAAGGGCATGTTAGAATCCCCCACTTTGTCATAGTTTGGATTTCTCTTCTAGGTTCTAGAACTTTTGCTTTTTCAATTTTCTGTCTGTTTGAAGGAGTATAAGTCAATTTTTCCATTTATCAATATGTGTTACTATTCTTTGTCTCTTCTAACGTTTTTATCTCAATTTTCCTTGGCACTTAAGGCTTTCTTTTGGTACAGTTTTTCTGCCTTTTTAATTTAATGACATGCTATTTAAATCATTCTTAGCAAAATAGTATTAGATTATATTGTTGGTGCAATGTAAGGGTCTTCTCTCGGGCTAAGTGTGATGTATTTACATTTCTTATCGTTTTTGTCATATTAAAAATTACTTCTGCAATCTTATTTTGTCCTTAATATTGTGCCTTTTCCTGCCTTCCACTATATGAATCAGACTTTTGCTTCTAGAACTTAAATCTTATTAACATGTACCCTTACTTAATTTTCTCTATCATTTTTTGTGCTCATCAATATCTATGACTGTCATTAAATACACATATATGTGCTACAAGAACCTTAGTATGTTCTCCATTTTACTGAATTACAGAACTCACCCTCCATCTTTATTCTAGAAAGTTAAATCTAGATTGACAATACATTTATTTGCCACTCAGATTTAGATGATAGTTTATTAAGTTATTTGATTCCATATGCAAAGTTCTTTTTCCTCATCAATTTGAAAATATTAGTTCGTATTCTTGCATTCAGAACATTGTTGAAAAGTCTGATATCAATTAATACCTGTCTCTTCCTAGGACGTTTGCATTTTTGAGTGATTTTTAGAATGTGTCTTTGTTTTTTATTTTAATTTTTTCTGTAATTCCTTTGAGGTTTGGAGTGTTTTTTTTTTTCTTTTTCTTATAATGTAACTTTGAAACTCTACATAACTTTTCAAGTAAGACCCAATATCTTTATTTAATTCAAGGAAATCTTTAATTATTGTTTCATTAAATATATTACCTACTTTACCTTTTTTCCTTTTAAGACAAGAATTATGGATACATTAATATTTTTGCCTTTTACTCTGTGTTTATCTCTCATCTCACTTTTAAGACTTTGCTGTTTTTAGATATTTTCTAGAAGAGGGCTGGACCTGATCTTTCCCCTAAGTAAATTGTTTTAGGTATAACTATTATGCACCTTAAGTAAACACATACATGTATACTCATTTATATAACACACATCATATGCCGTTGATTTCAACATGCAAACATTTGCCCTATTTCTCTGAAAGTGAGATACATCTAACAATTAACATCTCACACTATCCCACTGTCAGGTAGCAGTTATTAAATAGTTGCTACTGCCTATGCTTGCATGAACTAGATCATAGGTGTTCATAACATTGTGACAAAAAAAGTTCTCAGTCCTATTAATACTACACATTTGGGGTTTAATTTCTTTGTAAAATTTAAAAATATCACACTATAAACTGACCTTAAAAGAAAATTTTCTGTATATACAGCAAGGCACGGGAACAGTGACATTAGGGTCCAGTTGATGTTAGTGAATCAGGTATTTGTCTTTGAAGGAAAGAACACAATTTCATAATGCTAGCAGCACAGTAACCAAATACTTTAAGAGATCTAAGAAGTGAAGATGACTTCCAGTAATGAAACTATGTTTTATTTTGTAACTGAGTTGTATACAAAAGGCTTGTAGAACACAGGCTATATTAGTCAGGGTTTTCCAAAGAACCCATAGAATATATACACAGAGGAAGAAAGAGAGGTATTTTAATGAACAGCCTCATGTGATTGTGGGAGCTGGTAAGTCTGAACTTTCCAGGGCAGAGTCCCAGACTGAAAATTCTGGCAGGGTTCAGTGTTTCAGTCTTGAGTTGGAAGGCTGGAAACTCAGGCAGAATTTCTATGTTGCAGTCTGGGGGTGGAAATTCTTCCTCTTCAAGGATCCTTGGCTTTGGAATGATTTAATGAAGTCTACCCACATTATGGAGGGTAATCTGCTTTACTCAGTGTATACTGATTCAAATGTTAATCACATTTAAAAACGCTTTCAGAGCAATATCTAGACTGGTGTTCGACCAAACAACTGGGCACTATAACCTATTCAAATGGACACATGAAGTTAACCATCATACAGGTCAAGCAAGGTAACTGAAGGCAGGATACATTGTCAAATCCCTGGGAATTGATCAGAGAAATTTCAAAACAGTGAGAGGCTGGTGTGACCAACTCAGAATTAGGTGTTGAACGTCAGTTTTTAAGAAACTTTCTGCTGACTTTAAACAAAAGTTAAAATTTCTGCTGTTTACTTTCCAATGCTGTATTTCGACAGTGGGGGGGAAATAACTATGTGTTTAGTAAAATTTGAATAATTGCAGATAAAATCTTGGTGTTCATACATATGCTTTGAGCCAATACTGTGCCTGCTGAAGATCCTAAACAGATCAATGTACAACCACAGATTATGGGCAATTTACAACATAATATGTCTAGAAGAGTTTTTATCAATAAGTATGATGAAAACTTTAAAAGATAAAAGATAAGTATAACAAAAACTCTAAAGCATAACAGGTAGCATTTTTTTTATGGAAAAATATTGATGCATTCTGCAATTAAAAGCAACTTGTTCACAACTTTTTATTTCAGCCTCATATTTCCAAGACTGTCATTTAATTCTGATAAAACTTACTTTAAATTCCTGCTGTTTCTGGCCCACTAATTTGTCTTCTTTTTCTATAAATGTTTCAATTTTCTTTCTGGAATTTATCAGCTACATCAAGTTTGCACCTGTAAGTAAAAACAGAAAATCTGTATCTTAACTTGTACACCTCCAGGGGAAGGAACTTACAGCGTAGGGGATAGGGTGAGGGAGGTGCAGTATATGTCAGAAAAACAGAGAGACTTTGGGGTGGCAAATTATGTTCATTCACTCTTTGCCTTTCTCACACTTAACAAGGCTACATTATCCTGTAGAAAACCTCCCCAAAACTCTTCACAGCAGCTGATGTTTTAGATGGCTGCCTCTCTTTTGTAATTCACTAGCTTACTGAGTTGGAGATGAATGGGAGGTTGGGTTGATATAGAGATATAGAGGTGAGGCTCATGTTCTGATGTTGTGAACCACGACAATTATACCAATTGGGAAAATGTGTTACCAGTTGTTAAGCAGATGCTGTTTTGAGTCCCCCGTCTACCCCAGACGCTCAGAATCTCCCTCATTATCCAACAAGCAGAGAAATACTGGCTGGCACAGAAGGGATCTCCATGACCAACGACACCATTTGGATTAGTCAGGAGTAGAACACAGTGTATTTCCTCATGGATCATCACTGCAGCCACTGTCTGTTCTAGCTAACATTATTAAATATTTTGCTTCTAAAAGTGGAAGAAACAACCAGGGCTATGTAGCCTTGTGTGCTTGTTATTGTATGCTCCTTACTCCATCCAGGCTACAGCATTATTTCCAAATCACCAATTTGCTCTGACGGATGTGGGATGCTACCGCTGTAGCAGAGTGTATACTCAATGTATAATGGGGTCACTAGGTATCTTCCTAGAGGGAGGAGATACGAAATGTCACAATGAAAAATATCAATCTCTCAGTTTAAGCTTCAACATTAGTTCTCCGTCATCTTTGACCTTAGAGCCATGCTCACAGAGTGATTCAACCACCTTTAGTATTCCCAAGGCTTCACATAGCTTTGCGTTGGAAACCTCAGTCCACCTCTCAATTCTGTGTTATCTTCAAGTTTGTATTTGGTGAATGTAGTAAACAGCATTTTTAAATTTCTGATGATGTTCAGAACTACCTGCAATGAATCTCAGCAGATTGAATCTTACCTCTGGCTCCATATAATTTTCAAGTGATCATCTTCTCTTTATCCCTAATTCTTCATTTAAAAAATACAGCTGTACAGTAAGTATTGGAATCAGCTGTTTTCCATCCTTAAATATGTTACTTTTATAGCATAAGTAAATAAATAATTTTAAATGTCTAAAATTAACATAAGAAAGAAATAGAATGTTTTAATTAATCTCAGTCCTCAATTTCACTTTATTTTTATAGCTATTATGCAATGAATGTGTTTTGTCATAAAGCTTTTGTTATGTTGTAAAGCTCTAAATTCATAGGTGCTTTATGTAAATTTAAAAACAGCTTTCCTATTTGAATAACCCTAATAAATTACGTAAGTTGTGTTACCTATTCTCATACTGACTTGGGCAAGCAGAAAATGAGTGTTAACCTGACAAGAGTATTAGATTAGGGTGTGCAATATTTGTTCCAGATGGCAATGGCAACTACATTTGCTAGTGGAAATAGGAAACTAGAATAAAACATATTGCAAATTTCCAAAAGTATCCAATCTAAATCACCACACTTAATGTTTTCCAAGTACTTCAAGAAGTGTAGTATATTAAAAAGAAAATATTTCTACCAATAACTCATCCCTCTCTAATCTGTCATCCTTGCATTACAGTTGGGACTAGATATTTGCCCTCAGGATAGATGTGGCTGGTGATGAGTGTCTTAGGACTCATTTATGTTTGGCCATGGTTGGCTCTCATTGGCTCCATCTCACTCACCTCTGTAAGGGCATCTAATGAGGCACTCTCAGTTCTCAAGCTGATTCCAAAAAAGCGGGATGAAAAAACCACAGAAGTCATAGTCCATATTACTCAGGCTTAGTCTTTTTATGAAGTCTACTCTATTTTTGGAAAGTAATTGGCTTTCTTAATCAGTTTTATATTGTTCTGAAAGAGTCTAGAAACAGTGCACTTCTCCTTTCCTTATCTCCAAAATGAAGACAATTACAACCACTTTTTAAAAAAATCACCTAAGAAACCATCTAAATTCAATTTTTATTGCCCATAGCTGCCATTGTTAAGGATAGATACATTGAAACCAAGGGACAACAGAAACATGGTTTCAATAGTTGTTAATTTCCACAGGTACACTGGTGACTCACAAACACTATTTCCAGCTGAGATCATTTTGTCAAACTTCTACATTCCAAATCTCACATCAAACTGGATATGTCCACCTGGATTTCTACTAAAATTAACATTTCCAAACCAAAGTGATCTTTCCCTTTTTAAAACAAACTTCCACCTCCATAGACTCACCACTACAAACTCATATGCAACCACTCACTAAAGTTAAAAAGCTAAGCATCATTCTTGGACTTTGTTTCCTGTTTTCGTTCAATTAAGTCTCCACTCCTCTGGGTTTTACTGCCTGGCAATGCCTGAAATATGTTTTCTTCTTTCATCCCTTCTGCTACAACATTAATTTAGCTCTTTACACATTTTTGGACTTTTACAATAATATTATAATCTTTTTGCCCTCCAACCTTCCTTATTTATTTATTTATTTATTTATTTGTTTATTTATTTATTTATCTTTTTGAGACAGAGTCTCACTGCACACTCAGGCTGAAATGCAGTGGCACCCTCTTGGATCACTGCAACCTCCATCTCTTGGGTTCAAGCTATTCTCGTGCCTCAGCCTCCTAAGTAGCTGGGATTAAAGGTGTGCGCTACCACGCCCGGTTAATTTCTGTATTTTTAGTAGAGACAGGGTTTTGCGACGTTGAACAGGCTGGCCTTGAACTCCTAACATCAACTGATCCACCTTGCTTGGCCTCCCAAAGTGCTGGGAGTGCAGGCGTGAGTAACCACCGTGCCTCCTACCTTATTTCTACTCTTCAAACATCACCATGGAGTTCTATTTACAACTCAAATTTCCTCCTTCAGAATTCCTTATTTTTTATATCAGGTTCCCCCCAAGTCACAGAATACTAAAGTTCTGGAGCGCTGCTGATTGGTGTTCATTAAAGGACAAATACATATGTGAGGACAGCAAAATAAGTTTGTGAGTGTTCAATATTAGATCTCTCTTTTGTACAGTCACAATACACATTAGCATATTGCAACTTTGGGAAGTCCTGCAGTAAGGACACCTAATTAACTTATTTCCTCCAGCCTGAGAATTTCCTAAAAATCTATGAAAAGAGAGCTTTTAATGAATTCTTACCAGCATTATATTGAGCACTACAAAGAACATTTGGGAAATCTCTGGCCTATATGATCAAGTCCAAGTTGCTTAAAAAACAAGTTCGAGGCATTCCACGTTATGATGCCCATATATCTCTCTAATGCCATCCCCTGCCACTGACTGCTTCAAGCAAGATAGAAATAATTGCCGTCTACCAAGTTGTCTACATGGTGCTATTTTAATTTTTTATTCTTTCTTGGGCCTTTTCCCATTATCTAGAATGCCCTTTACTTCCTCTCTACCAAACCAACTCAGACATAACATTAAAAACATTCCCTAACGGCACAACTGCACTCCAGCCTGGGTGACACAGTGAGATCCTGTCTCAACTAAAACAAAACAAACAAACAAACAAAAAACAACACTCCCTGACTCATCCCAGGTAAGAAAATTGCCTTTAAATTGTTTTTCTATAATTTCCAGTGCATATTTCTATTCTCAGGGTTTTTACATCATTTTCACTAGACTTTGAGTTCCTTAAGGATAGGAAACATCTTATTAATCTTATCCACAATGATTGGATTTATACAGTGACTGGACATAATAATTACCAGATAATTACCAATGAATGACTATATATTTAAAATCATGTAAACAAGAAAAGAATATATTACCTACCAGTTTATTTTGCTATCCAATTAGAGCAATTTTTTGAATTAAATAGTTTACTAACTGCAAAGCCCAGTTCTAGGTGTGTATGTCATCTTTGATTAGAGTTTGTGATATAGTAGCAGAGACACACATGAAAAGAGCCAACTCTAATTCAAAGGAAAATAACATGTGTTACAATGAGAGTCAAAATCCAATTTTTATGAATTTTTATGAATTTAATAAGAGGAAGCACGTAACTTTTACTTGTTTCAGAGAAGTAATTTCTGAGTTGAGATTCAAATAAAAAATAAGTTTTTCATACTCAGAAGGTTATACGTGAACAAAATTATAGAGGCCTGAGAATGTGTGATACTAATACTGCATAGCTCACTATGCCTGAAATTAGAATCCATTAAGAATGCAATGGGATAAGAGGCTGCAAAGTCCCAGAAGATCTGAATGCTATTCTTAGAAGATGATCATGGTTGTTACATTTAGGAAGTACAATGTCAGCTTGGAGCAATTTCTTGCTTTCTTTTCCCTCACTGCAAAAATAATTTACATAGGAGATAGGTTTTTAAAAGGTATTATGTTTGAGAGCATACTGTATCAAATAACTATATTATTTATTCAATTATTTTCCCTAAAAAGAAAATTTAAAAAAAGAAAAACATAAATTAACCAGGATAATGTACCATCAAGGAGAAGACCAAAGCTTCCATGGAAATTTCATTTTAGTTAAAATATTTGCTTGCCTAAGTGGGTCACTTCGAAAGAAACCTGAGAAAAGGTATTTTCATTACCAAAAATGACACATCCAGAGATTTCAGAGAGATTTAGCTTGAAAGAGAGTTCAAGAAGGATGGAGTGAGTGCAGAAGAATTTAGCATCTACGAACTAAAGAGTTGTATGTTTTGAAAACCAGATTTTTAAAAAAGGAAGAAGAGGGGACAAAAAAAAAAAAAACTTGCTCTATTGAAATATTGAGGTTAACTGTAGACAGGAAAGGAATAAAAGATATGAACTGGTTTTCAGCCAAGTATTTAGGACAAAAACTTGAATTTAGATTTGATGATCTTTGGGACCTAATATACCCCCATAGTAGGGTAAGCAAATGTGAGCAATTTGGATGGTACTCTTCATAGAGGTAACAAGTTGAAGTAGTCCCAAAGAGCAGGACAAGAAAGAAGAATTCAAGTCATCAGCCAGAATTGTCTACAATGGAGCTGGGCAGGGGGCATCAAGAGGTTGCAACTTCAGGTAACTGTTAGCAGCTTCTCCAGAAGTTGTTTTTTGTTGTTTTCCAACCCCAGCCCTCAAGCAGGTGTTACTGTACAGTAGTGGGGGCCAGAGTTGCTGTGGAGAAGAAACTGAGACTTTCAAATTACATAATGAAGAGACTTTGTGACTTTGTGCTAATCTCACCAGGTAAAATTGAGAACTAAACTGACCATCTGAAAAATTCAAGCAAATAAAAATGCCATCTTTTTACTCTCAGATTTGGGTAAGAAAGATTTGAAAAGAAGTCAAAGAGCCATTTCACTTTTCCTTTGCAGAAAATGTACAATGAAAAAAATTAATATTTTTTAGAAATCTAAGAAATAATTCATATTTACAGATTGATGTTCTATTGTTATATTTATAATTATATTTTGTTCTTAAATGAGAATCAGGTTTTTGAAATAAAGTTATGACCATAAATATTACATATATTTAACGTATTTATAGATATCCTTAATTGTTTTGTTTTCAAGCAACAGTAATTAATTCTCCTTGGCATGTATTCAAGTATATCTCCTAGAAAAAAACATACAGGCATTAAACAACTACAGGTTATGACTGGCCTAATATATGAGCACTTTGGGCAGACACAGGAAAAATGCCTAATGGTAAAAGGTGCTAATTGCTGTAATTACTTACCAGGATAGAATTTAATGTTTTATGCAGGAAAATTCAGAGTTTACTTGTGTGTTAAGCACATAAAGATTGACTATGTAAACACAGTACACTGTAAGAACATATACAAAAGAGTAGGGATGAGAAATATAATGGTAGTTAATTGTTTTCATTGAAACTATGTTGAACAGACATTATCAGAGAGGCTTTGGGTAGATTTATGTTTACTAGTGCAACTTTCCATGACAGGATCTGTTTTAGCCTTTGTTCCTTGTTCTCTAATTTTCTCTCATTGCCATATAATTTTACTGTGTCAGTTTTATACGGCCTATGCCTCCAGTGCCTTGCCCTTCAGACACTACTTCAATGTATGTTCTGCTTGACTGGATCTGCATCCTCAGATGCCTCCCTGTCAGATTGTCAGAGGAGACTCTGGCTTTATTGCCCATAACAAATAAAAGTTATCTCCACTCTTGAAAGCTTATCTGTGACTCTTAGACACTACAAGTTCAACAGCACTCAGATGACAGGAAGCTATAGCACCAATAAGCAGATGAGACAATGAGATTGTAACCATTTGTTTAAAGGATTTAGGACCTGTTTATAGCCATAGCAAGCCACTATTAATGCTTTATTGTCTTCCTTTAGAAGGACAGATAAGTCAAAAGATAATCTTAAGGTGTGTTTATGAGTAGATAACACCACAGAATCATTACACAAAGGTTTCTGGGAGTTGAAAAGTCAGGGAACCATAGTTCTGAATATCAATGATTAAAAAATAGTTAATTAAAAGTGAACAAAACAATTTATGTTAAAATGTACAACTTTTTGTCATTAAAATCAAATAACTTTAGAGTATTTCAGATACTGCCTCTAAAGTAACTTGTATGCTATGAATTATATTTTCTACCAAATATAATTTTGCAATTAATGGTTGTATGTGACTACTATCTTATCTGGCACAGAAAGGGCAGCTTCTAATTGGGAAATTTTTTGATTTTGAAACATGGTAGGGGAAATTTATCCCAGAAAAGAGGAGATAGATAAATAAATGTGATGGTGAAACTGCAGTCTGAAGCTCAACTGCAGGTTATAGTTCTCAACAGCTTAAAATATAAAGAAAATTGTAACTCACGTTTCATATTGAAAATTCATTGCCTTACCTCTGAGTTAGGAAGACAGTTTTTCTATTATGATAATTCCAAGGATGTCTTTGTTTACTGTATGCCAAATTCTGATCACCACTTTACATTGGCCATCCAATTTAATCCTCATAATAGCTTATGAGTAGGAAATATTTACTTTTATCATTCATGTTTTACAGGTTAGCTAAATCACGTTTAAGTAGTTTACCTAAAATTACATATTATTTAAGGCTGGTGGATCTGAAATTTGAACAAAAACAACTCTGAAAATTGAAGTCAGCTTCTGTAGAGATAAATATGTTCATATGAAGTAGACAGACTTAAAGCATACCTATCATTGGTTCCATAGAAATGAATTTTTCAGGAACCTTGTGTACATTGCCCACAAATTGAACTTTGCTAAAATAAGGGAAAATGAAGAAATAAAATTCTATAAGGCATGATATGATTAAGATAATAATATCAACTATAAAAACCATGGGGATATTATAAGACACCTATTTACAATAGTTGGCTTCAAATTGAAAAACATTCGATATATTTTCCTTAAAAGGTTCATAAAGGAAAATTGTGTATTTAGTAGACCTCCATGGCTTGTATAACCTCCCATCGTCCACTGAAGTGGCACACTTACTGAGGTACTAAGGCAAAAATACATGTGTCATGTCCAAAGTGTGTGTGTATATATGTTCATTTTGTGTGTGTATAAGTATACACACCCACACAAAACATACACAAATACACCTCCTCATAACAAAAAGTCTCGCTTATTATGTGCACAAGGAATCCCACAACAAATAAATAATTATTCTTGCCAGATAGGAGCTGTGAATCTGAAATTGAGAATTTTATTGAAAAAGTCCATGGAGTTTTAAGAGCTTAATCTCGATCGTAGTTCAAATGTAGATGTTTTAACTGTGTTATACAAAAACTCATGTGCACTCCTGAGGAAAATAGCCAAGTAGTTATAATAATAATAATAACAAAGAAGCAACATTGTTTCTACATATGTGTGTGTGAATCTTTTTTTCAAACACTCAGATAAATGTTTTTCGTCATCGGTAATTCTTTTGAACCAGGTATGTGACATATCTCCCGATATTTCATTATATAGACAGACATATTATTCCCTTAGCCTAGGCCCTTAAGAACCTTTCAACACAGAGTTCTGCTTGCCATCAATTAATAGAATTGATATATAAAATTTAACGCATCTTTTAGCTCAGGTTTAAATACATTAATTCAGAAATCTGGCACTAGCTTTTCTAGATTAATGCAAACTACTTATGTTCATAAATGATATAAATAGATTTATTAATAGTAGAACATCTATTAAACTCAATTTTAATTGAGCAACTGTTTGCACATTACCCAGTAAAAACACACTATTTACTTTATACTTAATATATTTTAAAAAGTTCAGAAATTACCCTTGCTGAGCTCAATTCCCCTTCCCAGTGATAAAATGACTTATTATGCAGTGGTTTCTCACTTGTAAAAAGTGAGGCCAGGAAAAGCCTGGAAAGTAAACCTATGTTTATATGAGTCATGGAAGTTTCACTAATTCTCACAATGAAATGCATCAGCAGCTTTAATCCCTTCTTTAAAAATTTAGTTTGTCTATCATGTCTGGAATCCCAGCACTATGGGAGGCCGAGGTGGGTGGATTATAAGGCCAGGAGTTGGAGACCAGCCTGGCCAACATGGTGAAACCCCGCCTCTACTAAAAATACAAAAAATTAGCCGGGAGTGGTGGTGCATGCCTGTAATCCCAGCTACTCAGGAGGCTGAGGCAGGAGAATCACTTGAACCCAGGAGGCAGAGGCTGCAGTAAGCAGAGATTGCGCCATTGCACTCCAGCCTGGGCAACAGAGCAAGGCTCCGACTTAAAAATAAAAAATAAAAAAAAGTAGTTTGTCTAAGTATACTGTAAAACTACACCCATGCAGTGATTTCTTCCATTTAAACGTGTTACATAGGACGTGGGACATGGGACATGTTATAATGTATAAAAAATTCTGTTAAACATTAATATATTACTGTCTTCAAGATGCCTTAAAATTAAGATAATTTTTATTGCTGGGTTAAGATTCTATCAATTTTAATAAATCAAGAAGTAGTGTTTCATGCTCAAAATGTAAGATGAATATCATCTTTAGATGATCTGATACTTCTGCATCCTGCAGCTGCTCTTATGATAAAACTCTGCTCCCTCAAGTTTTTTTGTAACTACTATTGAATGTAGCCAGGGAAGCAATTCACATAATTTTTTGTCTTCATTTCATTGGTATTATGTAGGGTTTTTAATTGTTTATATTATTTTGAAATATAAAATCATCCTATACTTTTTTTTTCTTTTTTTCTTTTTTTTTTTTTTTTTTGAGACGGAGTCTCGCTCTGTCGCCCAGGCTGGAGTGCAGTGGCCGAATCTCAGCTCACTGCAAGCTCCGCCTCCCGGGTTCACGCCATTCTCCTGCCTCAGCCTCCCGAGTACCTGGGACTACAGGTGCCCGCCACCATGCCCGGCTAGTTTTTTTGTATTTTTTAGTAGAGACGGGGTTTCACCATGTTAGCCAGGATGGTCTCGATCTCCTGACCTCGTGATCCACCCGTCTCGGCCTCCCAAAGTGCTGGGATTACAGGCTTAAATCACCCTATACTTTTGATGACACACCAATTTATAGAGTTGAATAATCAATAATTTTTGTGGCTGGAAGAGATAAAATTAATATTTTCAAATTGTTTTCTCAGATTATCTGGGGCTATATAGAATCTTTTGGGGAGCACTGCAGAGATGCAAGGGAGGACAGCTCCCTGTCAGTCTCCAATCAAGCACTACTGTATAATTGTATAAATGTGTGTGACTCTTAACTGCAGTGTCCTAATCATGAGATACAAATAAGCCAAATTCTCTCTAGCATTCATTGTACACTAAAGATTTATAAGTCATGGTTTATAAAGAAGCACCCCATCCCTAAACACACACACACACATTTGAAAAATAGGAAATCTGCTATATATTTATTGATTCAATATTCATAATGCCACATATTAATGAAATAAGAAACAAACTACACTAAATTGTTGGCAACTCTATACTTTCATTGATTAAATTTTAGATCACTTAAATATTCACTCATTTGTTAAATCATCGAATAACTATTTTTTTAGAATATTTTCATTGATTTCCAGAATAGGGTGTGTAATTTTTTTTTATGTGAGTCAAATATTGCTTTGTGTGAAAATGAATTATTCATATTTTATCCATCAAAAAATTCTACTTTATAATAAAAATTAAACTTAAAAACAATTATTTTTGCCAAGATAAATCTCAGTTAAATTGAAGAAATAATTTGTAAATACTACTACGAGGCCACGGAGGTGTGTATTGTTTTCAGAAACATTACCTAACCTACCCGTCACAGCAGCCTTCAGGTCTGTTTAAGATCACACAGACTGCAGCTAGTGGATCCAGGATCCAATCCCGCCTTGTCTAACTCCAAATCTCATCTGAATTCCACTGTACTTCACTGCCTGGATTGTGACAAAAGAAATCAACCAAACCCTAAAGAAGTCTTTGTATTCTACCTAGGTATGCAAAAGTGTTTCATCGTGTACTAGGGTATTAGAACAAGACAGTCTGGCTGGCAACTTCTAATTATCCTTCATTATATTAATACATGAAATGGATGAAAATATTTCAGAAAACTACTACTATCAGCAGTGTATTATAAGAATATTTTATTTCTTAGAAGACAGAACAATTGTACTCTAGAGAAAAACACCTGTGAGACATAAAGAAACTTAATAGTTGTGATGATGGTGCTAACATTCATTTTTACTGAAACAATGTTTTAGTTATTATCTCTCTACAGAACAGATGAGACTCACTTTTAGACATCCCACTTAAGTAGCAAGTAGAAACTTTTCCTGAAATGTTTCTGAAACCACTATTCGCTCTCTTCTCAGTAATATGCCACTGCGGACCGACAGTTCATGCAGAACCACACAAAAGGCAATTAACTCATCCAGCAGAGCACTGCACAGAGTCAATTTGTCTGACATGTAAGCATTTGATTTGCAATAGTTGCTATCTGCCAAGAGAGCATAGCGAGTTTACCCTGTAGGAATTTTCTAGGGCAATATGACGGCTGTATGCCCTGAGACTCAAGGATACCATTTAGTTCAGGATTTATGAGGATGGCATTAGAGGAATAAAGAGTAAGCAGTTAAATTATATTATTTTGAATAAAACAGACTGAAATATTGTATTAAACAAAGAATATAATTGGCTTTATAGTCATTGTGCATTTGTAACTTGCCTGTGAGAACTGGTGGATATATAAATATAGCTAGCGAGCTAGACAGACATGCCATCCTCCCACTGTCTCCCCTCAACTATCAAAATCAAGAAGTCTTGACTCATGCAACGTTCCCCATTTGTGGAATTTGGGTAATAGTAACATCCACTTTACAGTGTGTTGTTAGCATTAATTGTAAAACACGTAGAACAGTACCTTGTTCATAGTAAGCGCTCAATAAATCTAGCTACAACTATTGGTGTTGTTTCTGTATTGATGGTTATGAATACAAAGATCAGTTGTTAAACTGGGACTTCTTTGTTTTAATTCCTGTGTATTCCACTCATAATTACAATCATAGATGAAATCCTAAATTGATTTCATCGCCTTAAATTGCCACCCTGTCAGTGAACTCTCTAAAGCAAAGATTGTGTCTTTCCTGTGTGACCTTCAACCCTGCAGCTTCCAAACTTTTTGACTGTTCCTGATTTCCAGATCTATGCTTCTACTTGATTTTTGGGAGTTTCCCTATGTGTATTGTGGGTGTATGAGTTTATATGAAAGAGTGAGAGAGAGAGAGAGAGAGAGAGAGACAGCTAGCTATGCATTTTCAAGGATGTTTGTTATGTAGTGTGCAGCACTTCCGAGTGTTTTTAAGTGGGAGGATTTTTCATATCTTCTTCACACTAATCCCATTTCTTCGAATTTCAGTAGAGAGCCAAGTCTTACGTATTTAGGTCTTACGTGTTTAGAGCCTCCTGTCTTGTGCTTGCATTGAGGATATCTCAACACAGTAAGAAACTAGTCTATAGCTTCTTTATTTAATCCCCAGTTGTAGGGAAAAAATGTCCTTGCCACAACTTTCTATGAAGCTCCTGAAACCCTTCTTGAGCCAGGGCCTCCAGCAGTGGTCTCAAACTCACTTCCAGCTTTCATCCCTGAAAGTCAGGAGGTCCATGCCAGCCCCTCTCAGGGCTTTGAATTTCTTGTCCATTTTACAATCTGTTAAATTATTTATCTTTTTTGAGAGAAGTTATATCTCAGTGGTTTCTCTTTGTGAATTTTATATATTCCTTCTAAGTGCCTGAGGCAGAGTAGGGTATCAAAGTGTGAATTGTTTGTTATATCCTCACTGGGCATCAGATATGCCTTTTAGAAAGACCATTCTGGCAGCAGGAGAGGATCAGATTGCAGGGGGTGTTATATTAGACCATAAGAGGGCTGTTGCAATAGTTTGCACATAATTAAAAAGTTCCCTTAAGCCAAATAATTGACTGTCATAGTAGAAAAATGGGGATTGATTCACGAGAATATCCAATGGAAGAACAAGTCAATTGCTGTAAAACTAGATATTGAAGAAATCTAGGAAAAAGTCCAGACTTTTAATAACATTCATTGAATGCTAATAGTGTTCACATGTCTAAGTCAAACTTTAAATACATTGTCTTTTTTACTATAATATTAGAAACAATTTTATAAAGTACATTCTTGGGCAAGGTGACAAAGCTGAGGCTTGCATACCCAGGATTCAAACCTAGGTGGTCTGTTTCCAGAATCATCATTATTAATCTCAAGATTGTACTCAAGATTGTGCAATCTGTAGTGTAGATGAGATATTCATAGGAAGAGACATTTGTGAATGTGAATGAGTTTCAACTGCCAGACTGAGGAAAATGCATAAAAATTGATAGCATCAAATAAGAAAAATATTTCCCTTTTTAAAAAAACTTTAAGTTCAGGGGTGCAGGTGAAGGTTTGTTACATAGGTAAACTTGTGTCATGGGAGTTTTCTGTACAAATCATTTCATTGTCCCGGCATTAAGCCTAGTACCCATTATTTATTTTTTCTGATCCTCTTCCTCCTCCCAACCTCCACCCTCTGAAAGTCCCCAGTGTATGTTGTTCCCCTCTATATATCCGTGTGTTCTCATCATTTAACTCCCACTTATAAGTAAGAACATGCGATATTTGACTTTCTGTTTCTGTGTTAGTTTGCTAAGGATAATGGCTTCCAGCAAAGGACATAGGCTTGTTCTTTTTCTTGTTCCTTTTTATGGCTGCATATTTTTCCATGGTGTATATTCTTTATCCAGTCTGTCATTAATGGGCATTTAGGTAGATTCCATGTCTTTGCTGTTTTGAATAATGCTGCAATGAACATACACGTGCATGTGTCTTTACAGTGGAATGATTTATATTCCTTCAGGTATATACCTGGAAATGGGATCCCTGGGTCAATGGAATTTCTCTCTATGTCTTTGAGGAATCACCACACTGTCTTCCACAATGGCTGAACTAGTTTACACTCCCACCAACAGTGTATATAAGTGTTCCTTAAGAAAAACATGTGTTTACACGAATAAATTAAAGTCTCCTCTAGCAAACAGAGTCAGAGACCATGGGTTGAGCCAAAACTCATCTGGGTGTAATTTTTGTGAATTCTCTTATTCTTTCCTTGTCCTTTATCTAAAAGAGAAGCACTTAATTTATTCCTAAATTTCTTGCATTTTATGATATTTTGCTCTAATAATAGATATTTGTAAAATTCTTACTCATATAAACAGAAAATAGTGCCTTTAAAACTATAGTCAATAATGTCAGGCTTACTGTGGATTCAGAAGTGCTATTTCAATGACCTGTTTACCTTAACGATAAATAGAAAAAGGTAGCAAAAACAAACATAAATAATTTAGAAAAAGGACCTCACCATTTATAACAATTTTCAAGTGATTAACACAAAAACATAGGTTTTTGTTTCTTAACAAATAAATTCTTCAGTACAAAATACAAAAATAACATTAATTATAAGGTGTCTTCAATTTCTCTACTTCTTCCCACTCATTTATCAAGCAATAACTAAGGTTGGAAAGAAAATATTATCAGTAATTTATGCCAATAGGAAAAAAGAAAACTTACATGGAACATATTTACATAATACAATAACAGTTATAATTATGAGGGACATATTGAAAGTCATTTTATGTGCCATTTTCTGTATTTTGACCATCAGGCTAACAAATATCTTTTACTTAACTGGAGTATTCCATTCTATGAAAAAATTATTTATTAAACACTTTTATATACTGGGAAATGACCAGGTTATAAATAAGAGCAAGTCCTTTATTTTCCCATCAATGTTTATTTTATGTTCCAGGGTATATGGGCAGGATGTGCAGGTTTGTTACATAAGTAAACATGTGTGCCATGGGGATTTGCTGCATAGATCTACCCATTACTTAAGCATTAACCCAGTATTCATTAGCTGTACTTCCTGATGCTCTCCCTCCCGCAATGGCCCTAATAGAACCCACTATATGATGTTTCCCCCAATGTGTTCATGTGTTCTAGGGCCGAGTTCTGTTATAACAACAGAAGAATAAGATTTCTTCAAAGAAGAGGGAGTAGTCCAGAGTGGTTGGAATTTGAGTTCAGCCTCAGAGAACCAGAAGATTTCAACCTGTGGAGAAGGTGGGGAACATTCTCTAAAAGCATGAAGGTGAAGGTGGAAGTGGGAGTCCATGTTGGTTTGCTTTAATTGGTGATAGGGACTTTGCCAGTTGAGTTAGGACATAGGTTACTCAGACCTCAGTAGTAGATTAGAGTGGAAATGCCAAGTCAACAGATTATGTAGCAGATTATTTATCAGGCAGGCAAGAATTTGCCGAAATAACACTTCCTTTAAATTTCACATCGGTTGCTTGTCATTTATATTTACGTCTAAAAGCCCAGTTATCTCTGATTTTTGCCTGTTGAGAATAATTTTTTATTGAAACATCTATTTATTTTTCTTTTCTCTCCAGTATTTAAATATATCTGGAAGTTAATTTTTCCCAGAGGTTGGGGAACACAGATTTTGCATTTTTATTTGTATGAAAGTGGATTGATTCCTTCCTTTTTTCAGAAACAATAGAAACTAGCATATCAGAAGATGAATTAGGTATAACGAATAATCTTCCTCTGCACTTCCTGTGTTCTTATCATTTCTCTTCTTGAGAGCCACAAAGCTAGCTTCACATGAGCCAAGACCTAATTTAACTAAAATGAAGAATTTTAATAAGAAGTGAGTTACTGTGCAGCAGCTATTTGAAAAACAATGTCATTAATTTAGCTACTGCTATGAAGTATTCTTTCACAATAAAATCAAAAGTCCAAATATTCCCAATTATTTCTGCTTAATGATGCATGAGGGGGTTTTGTCATTTCCTTAGAAATAGTAAGCAATACTGTAAAGCAAATTTATTTAGTAGAAAAAAAGTGATACATTAAAGTTTTGTTAATGGTGGTGTAGTTATCTCATGAAAGACAGTTGGAAAGGTAATTATAACATGCAAATTAGTTTTCATGGGGTTGCATATTAAAATTATATATTAATGTACACCATCTCGAGTTCCAACCTGTGCTTAGGCTTTTCCCAGGTAAGCAAGTTACTGAGGCTTTTGTGTTACATTTGTGGTGTCTGTACTCATAATTCCATTGTGCTATTTTATTTAAAGTCCTCTAACATTCTTGTCTAAAATCTTTCTTTTTTCCTGTTTTTATTTCCAGTCTATAAGTTATTTCTGCAACCTCCTCAGTTGTTCACTTGTCTGTTACTTATTCATCTGTGTCATTACTACAGTTTTCTTGAATCATCAATATGTTCAATATTGTTGTTTAACAGTCAGAGTAAAACCCAAATAAGGAAATGAACCATTCTCAGAAAGTTCAATACTATGACATTGTGATGATTAATATTAGGTGCATTTAGTGTTGCAGCTTGTGAAGTTAAAAAAGATTCTAAGTTTATGTTCTTGGTCAGCTGAAACATGGATCAGAAATGGCCCACTGTGAGCGAGCTGAAAATGCCTGATCTTCCTTGGTTTAGTGTACAGGAAGGGATCTAAAGGCTTAGGAATATTGGAATGCTAGATTGGATTTGTCATTTTACACCTACTTATCCCAACTGAGAGAGTCCAGAAGACATACCCTTCACCAATACCATGCGAAATAGATTTGTGAGGGGAGTCCCTGCATCCTTGAAGAGCTCTATGATTGCTCTTCTCTGGTGGTGGCACTCAACCGTCAGAAGCAAGGTGGTGATAGTTACCATAGTGGACAGCAAGGCAAAGCAGCAATCAGAGTAGTCTGACTCATGAAGAGCTCTGGCATTGGCTAGTTAATCACAGTGTTCCTAGAAGTCAAATCGATAGGAAGCCTACTATACTCTTACTTAATTTGTATAAGCAGAAAACTTCCAGGTCCAGTGGACAAAAGACTAATTTGAATTATAAACATAGAGAATCACCACCCCTCAGTCAATTTCCAGATTTGAGTCAGTTCACAGATCCAGAACCCTTTGAATGAAGGGGAGGCCAGGTCCCTTTGAGGACCCCCCACTACACTACCCACAATTCATACTGTTAATCTTTCTCCCATCTTTCCCAAGGAGACCTCCGGCCTTTTACCAGGACAACTGAGCACTGGGGAAAGGGAAATAATCAGACCTTTCAGGGACTACTGAACACTGATTCTGAGGTGACACTGATTCTGCGGGACCCAGAATGTCACTGTGGCCCTCAAGTTAGAGTAGGGGCTTATGAATGTCAGGTAATTAATGGAGTTGTAGCTCAGGTCTGACTTACAGTGGGTTCAGTCAGTCCAGTGGGTCCCTGGCCTCATCCTGTGCTCACTTCTCCAGTGCCAGAATGCATAATTGGCATAGATATACTTAGTAGTTAGAATCCCCACATAGGCTCCATAACCAGTAGGGTGAGGGCTATTATTGTGGCAAAGGCCAAATGGAAACCATTAGAGCTGCCTCTACCTAGAAAAATAGTAAATCAAAACCAAAATCTCATCCCTGGAGGGATTGCTGAGATCAGTGCCACCATCAAGGACTCAAAGGATGCAGGAGTGGTGATTCCCACCACATCTTAATTCAACTCTCCCATTTGGCCTGCACAGAGGACAGATGGATCTTGGAGAATGACAATGGATTATCATAAGCTCAACCAAGTGGTGACTCCAGTTGCGGCTGCTATACCAGATGTGGTTTCATTGCTTGAGTAAATTAACAAACCTCCTGGTACTTGGTATGCAGCCATTGATTTGGCAATGCCTTTTCCACGATTCTTGTTCATAAGGCCCACCAGAGGCAACTTTTCTTCAGCTGGCAAAGCCAGCAACGTATCTTCATTGTCCTACCTCAGGGTATATCAACTATCTGGTTTTGTGTCATAATCTTGTTTGTAGCAATCTTGATAGCTTTTTCCTTCCACAAGATATCACACGTGTTCACTACATTGGTGACATTAGGTTGATTGGACCCAGTGAGTGAGAAGTAGCAACCACACTGGACTTATTGGTGAGATATTTGTGTTCCAAAGGATGGGAAATAAATCCAACTAAAATTCAGGGACCTTCTAACTCAGTGAAATTTTTAGGGGTCCAGTGGTGGTGGTTGTTACATTTGGTTCCTCCTACAACCATGAAAAAGGCACAATGCCTAGTAGGCCTATTTGGATGTTGGAGGCAACACATTCCTCATTTGGGTGTGTTACTCCAGCCCAAATATCGAGTTGCCCAAAAGGGCAGTGGTTTGTCCTCACTAGAATAGACACTTACTCTGGATATGGATTTGCCTATCCTGCACACAATGCTTCTGCCAAGACTACCATGAATACACTCACAGAATGCTTTTCCCCTGTCATGGTATTCCACACAGCATTGCCTCTGACGAAGGCATTCACTTCACAGATAAAGAAGTGTGGCAGCAGGTTCTTACTCATGGAATTTACTGGTCTTACCATGTTCTCCTTCATCCTGAAGCAGCTGCCTTGATAAAATGGTGAAATGGCCTTTTGAAGTCACGATTACAACGCCAATTAGGTGACAATACTTTGCAGGGCTAGGGCAAATTCTCCAGAAGGCTTTGTATGCTCTGAATCAGCATCCAATATATGGTACTGTTTCTCCCATAGCCAGGATTCATGGGTCCCGGAGTCAAGGAGTGAAAGTGAAAGTGGCACCACTCACCATCACCCCTAAGTGACCCAGTAGCAAAATTTTTGCTTCCTGTTCCCACGACATTACATCCTGCTGGCCTACAGGCCTTAGTTCCCGAGGGAGGAATGCCACCACCTGGACACAAAATGATTCTATTAAGCTGGAAGTTAAGGTTACCACCTGGCCACTTTGGGCTCCTCCTGTCTTTAAATCAACAGATTAAGAAGGAAGTTACAGTGTTGTCTGGGGTGACTGACCCAGGCTATCAAGATGAAATCAGACTACTACTCCACAATGGAGGAAAGGCAGAGTATTACTGAAATATAGGAGATCCCTTAGGGTGTCTCTTTGTACTACTATGCCTTGTGATTAAGGTCAATGAGAAACTACAACAATTCAATTCAGACAGGGCTACAAATGGCCCATAAGCTTCAGCAATGAAAGTTTGGGGCACTTCACCAAGTAAAAAACCATGAACAATACCTGGTTATCAATACCAGTTGCAGAAACGAGGACTGTCATTGTCATGAGTATTTCCTCCCTATTTTATTAAGAATATGTTTGTGCATGTATATGCTTGTACTAAGAAAATATTTTCATTTTGTCTTTTCTTTCTCCTATATAATGACATAAGATTTATTGACTTCATATCAACATTTAGGTGTTGTTAACTTTATGTAACAGCATTTAAGCTAAGGATTAGTGTGCTTCCCATTGTATCAAGGATAGCTGTGTTATGTTAGGCATAATTATGATCTTCTTATTGTCTTTATTTGGAGATTAAGTATAATTTCAGGAGATGTGTATGGGTGCCAAGCTGACAGGTACTGGATTTGCGAGGGTTAGTATTAGGTGTCAACTTGATTGGATTAAAGGATACCTTCATGGCTAATAAAGTATTGTTTCCGGTTGTGTCTGTGAATGTGTTGCCAGAGTAGAGTGGCATTTGAGTCAGTGGACTGGGAGAGGAAGACCTACCCTCAATGTGGGTGGGCATCATTCAATCAGCTGCCAGCATGGCTAAAAGAATGTAGGCAGAAGAAGGTGGGATAAGTTGGTTTGCTGAGGCTTCTCACTTTCATCTTTTTCTCTTGCTGGATGCTTCTTTCCATTAATCCTGCTCTTGGACATCAGACTCCAGGTTCTTTGGACTTTGGACTCTTAGACTCTTTTTATGGATCAATATTAAATAACCCATCACTGGAGATTCTGTGTTAATTGGGATGTCACAGAAGATTGTTGTTTTTACAAGTTCTGATATAATTCCAGGACAAAGAATCTCTGCTTTAGGTTCTTAGGAATGGCATTAATGTACTGTAAGTACACTCTACTACACTTAGTTTCTAAATTTATTATATTATGTTACAGTCTGATCAAAAGTGTATAAGAGCTTTCATTTTTCTGCAGTACCACCTACACTTAGAATTTTCAGTTCTTTAAAAAATTTTCCAAAGTTATATTACATTACTATTTCAACTTGAATCAGTATGATTTATCTGTATTATCATGACATTTGACATAAGAGCTTTTGTTCATTACTTCTTATTTATATTTTCCCTTTATTCCCTTAGGGTAAATATTTGTTTTTTCATTGGGGGTTGTAGCATTTAATTTTTGTAGTCTACGTCTTAATATTCTATCAGTTATAAATGTTACATATATCCTCTCTAATTCTGTGGTTTAATTCATTTTAGTCTTTTGTTTTGCTTTGTGTTTTAATATACCAATGTTATCAGTTGCTTCCTTTATAATTTGTGTATTTAGGGAGTTTTAAAATAAGTCTTCTAAAACATAAATCTATAAAAATATATTTTTCTATACATTCTAAATATTTTGAAGATTTACTTTTCCCATTTGAGTATTCAACCTATGAAAAATAGGCCGGGCGCGGTAGCTCAAGCCTGTAATCCCAGCACTTTGGGAGGCCGAGACGGGCGGATCACGAGGTCACGAGATCGAGACCATCCTGGCTAACACGGTGAAACCCCGTCTCTACTAAAAATACAGAAAATTAGCCAGGCGAGGTGGCGGGCACCTGTAGTCCCAGCTACTCAGGAGGCTGAGGCAGGAGAATGGCGGGAACCCGGGAGGCGGAGCTTGCAGTGAGCCGAGATCCGGCCACTGCACTCCAGCCTGGGTGACAGAGCGAGACTCCGTCTCAAAAAAAAAAAAAAAGAAAGAAAAATAGGCTGTTTGAGTAATATGGAGTAAGAATTCAGCTGTAGTTTTTATTCATATGGATAACTAATTGTCCCAAAACCATTAATTTTATTGTTCAGTTTTTCCATGTTTGGGTCTGTTATTCTACGACTAACAAACATTTAAAATTATTATTTTGGGCCGGGCGCGGTGGCTCAAGCCTGTAATACCAGCACTTTGGGAGGCCGAGACGAGCGGATCACGAGGTCAGGAGATTGAGACCATCCTGGCTAACACGGTGATATTTTGTGTATTCTATCAAGTTTCTGGAATATAATTCCTATTTCTTTTTTTTTTCTTTTCGTTTTGCCAATTTTTTTCTTAGCCATTCTTAAAACGTCCACAAATGTTTTAAGATAAAACCATAACAATTAAAAAAACACAGATTCACACACACACACAAACATGTATACATACTCTAGAGATTTCAGTTTAATTTAAATTTAATTTATATATTATAATTTGGAAGATTTGCATCACTTCTAAAATATTTGTTGTTTTAAATATTGATGAATATAGTATACATATTTACTTATTCTATTTATTTATTAATTACTTGAAATTTTTTTAACTTTTATTTTAAGTTCAGGGGTACATGTGCAGGTTTGTTACATAGATAAACTTGAGTCAGAGGCGTGTGTTGTACATATTATTTTATCAGCCAGGTATTAAGCCAATACTCATCATTTATTTTTCCTGATCCTTTCCCTCCTCCCACCTTTCACCCTCTGAAAAGTCCCACTGTGTTTCCATGTGTTCTCATCATTTAGCTACCACTTATAAGTAAAAACATGCAGTATTTGGTTTTGTTCCTCTGTTAGTTTGCTAAGAATAATGGCCTTCAGTTCCATCCATCTTCCTGCAAAGGAAATGATCTTGTTCTTTTTATGGCTGCATAGTATTCCATGGTGTATATCTATCACATTTTCATTATCCAGTCTATCATTAATGTGCATTTAGGTGGATTCCATGTCTTTGCTATCATGAATACTACTACAGTTTTATAATTTACCAAAAAAATTGTATCTTTCCTTGATATATTGTTAGGTACTTTGGAAATTTGATTTTGATTATAAATAATATAAATTTCAACTTTTAAATGAATGTTTAATTCGAGAGTAGTTCAAGATTTACAGAAAAATTTCAGAGATTATATAGAGAATTCTTATATATTCCACACCCAGCTTCCTTTATTTCAAGTCAGTTGTTGAATTATATGGTATGGTTATATATTTACCATTATGAGAAACTACCAAAGTGTCTTCCAAAGTGACTAAACTATTTTGCATTCCCAACAACAATGAAGAAGAGTTCCTGTCATTTTGTGTCCTCAGCAGAAATTTGAATTTCAATTTTTGGATTTAGGCCACTTATAAGTATGCCGTGGTGTCTCATTTTTCTTTGAATTTGCATTTTCCTAATAACGTGATGTAAACCATCTTTCACACGCTTATTTGCAATTTGTATATTTTCCTTGGAGCGGTAGCTATTCAGATATTTGGCTCATACATTTAATTAGGCAGATTTATTTTTTTCTTTTCCTTTTGACCGGTAAATGTTCTTTCCATGTTTTGATCTGACTTCTTTCATAGATACATGTTTTGCAAATGTGCTCTCCCAGTCTGTGGCTTGTTACTCCATGCTTTTAACAGTGTCTCAGGAAGTAGAAGTTTTTAGTTTTAAGAAATCTAATTGAATAAATTTTGTTATTTAATTATTAATTGTAATGTACAGATGAACAATTGTTTGTTTTATGGATCATGCTTTTATATTGCATCTAAAACATGTATCCAACTCCAAGATCACAAAGATTTCCTCATATGCTTACTTCTTCAAATCATATAGTTTTACATTCTACATTTAGGTCTCTTACCCATTTCCAGTTTTTTTTTAATGAGTTGTAGGGTCTGTGTCTAGGTTTGTTTATTTATTTGTTTGTAGGTGTCAAATTTTTCAGGTACCACTTGTTTAAAAGGCCGCCTCTTCTCCACTGAATAGCCTTTGTGAATTTGTCAATATTTATAGAATATCTTGTGAAGATTTTGATGGAATTGCATTAAATCTATAGGTCACGTTTGGAAGCACTGATGTCTTAACAATATTGAGTTTTCCAATCCATGATCACACGATATAGCTCCATTTATTTAGATTTTCCTTGTAGTTCCAGCATGCAGATTCTTACTTATTTTGTTAGATGTATACATGTCGCATATTTTTGGATGCTATTATAAATGTATTTTTAACTTCAAATTTTGAATCATTGTTAGTGTATTGGAAAGTGAGAAAAATTGATTTTTGAAAATTGAACTAGCCTTTGTACCTGAAATAAATCCCAGTTGGATGTGGTCTATAATAAATTTAACACATTATTGTATTAGGGTTGCTAATATTTTGCTGATGGTTTGTGCCTCTGTGTTCATGAGAGATATTGGTCTATAGTTTTCTTATGCATTCTGCATTTGGTTTAGTATTAGCATAATGCTGGCCTCAAAGAATAAGTTAGGAAGTATGTCCTTTGCTTCTTTTTTCTGGAAGAAATTTTGGACAACAGGCATTATTTTTTTCCTTAAATGTTTGATCAAAATCAATAGGGAAACTAAAATTGTCAAGATCGTTTTTAACTTTTTTTAGAAGGTTATTACCAATTTCACTTGTTTAAACAAAGAAAATCTATTCAAATTATCTATTTCTTTCATGAATTTTTTGTACTTTGTGTCTTGGAGAAACTGGTTCATTCTGTCCACATTATAGATTTGCAGAAATAGAATTTTTTATAGTGTCTCTCTCTTCTTAAATCTTTAACATTTATAATATTTTTAGTTAAAAATCATAAATGTGTTACATTTACAGAGTATAATGTGTTATTTTGATATACACACAAAAAAATGTGGAGTGATTAAATCAAGCTAATTAACATATCCACCACCTCACTCACTGGAGATTTTTTGTGATGATACATTTGGAATTTACTTTTAGTACTTTTGAAATATACATTGCTATTGACTTTAATCACCATGCTGTGCAATGGATTTCAAAACTTATTCCTCCTAACTAGCTAAAATTTTGTACCCTTTGATCAGTAACTCCTCGTTACCGCACTTGTCTTTCCCATCAGACACTGATAACCATCATTCTACTCTCTATTTCTGTGAATTCAACGCTTTCAAGATTCCACAAGTAAATGAGATCTTGCAGTATTTGTCTTTATATGCCTGGCTTATTTCACTTAGCATAGTGTCCTCTATACGTACCCGTGTGGTCTCAAATGACAGAATTTTGTTCTTTCTTAAAGTTGAATCATATTTCATTGTGTATACAAGTGTACGTATATTGTAAATTCAGTTCTAGACAACTGAAACAAAGCAAATGTTGCAATAAAATGAGTCACAATTTTTTTTGTTTTCCCAGTTCCTATAAAAGTTATATTCATATGACACTGCAATCTATTAAGTGTGCAATAGCATTATGTCTTAGAAAACAATGTACACACCTCAATTTAAAAATAATTTATTGTCAAAAAATACCAATGATACTCTGAGCCTTCAGCAAGTTATAATCTTCCTGCTGGTAGAGAGTCTTGCTTCAACATTGATGGCTGCTGACTGATCAGGTTGGTAGTTGCTAAAGTTGGAGGTGGATGTGATGATTTCTTAAAACAGAACAAATATGAAGTTGGCCACGTCAATTGACTCTTCCTTTCATGAAAGATTTTTCTGTGCCATGTGATGCTGTTTGATAGCGTGCTACCCACAGTAAGTCTTCTTTCAAAATTGGAGGCAATGCTCTCATACCCTGCTGCTGCTTTATCAACTAAGTTCATGTCATATTCAAACTCTTCGTTTTCATTTCAACAATGTTCACAGCATCTTTACCAGAAGTAAACTCCATCTCAAGAAACCACTTTCTGTGCTCATCCTTAAGAAACAGCTCTTCATTTATTATAATTTTATCATAAGATTACAGTAATTATTCACATCTTCAGACTCTACATATAATTCTAATTCTTTTGCATTTTTGATTACATCTGCAGTTCCTTCCTCCACTGAAGTCTTGAACCCCTCAAAGTTATCCAGGAGGGCTTGAATCAACTTCTTCCAAACTCCTGTTAATGTTATTTTAATCTCCTCCCATGAGTCTATGTTCTTAAAGGCATCTAAAATGGTAAATACTTTCAGAAGGTTTTCAATTTACTTTGCCCAGATCCATTAGAGAAATCACTATCTATGGAAGCTATAGCCTTACAAAATGTACTTCTTAAAAATAAGACGTAAAAGTCAAAATTACTCCTTGTTCCATGGGCTACAGAATGTATGCTGCATTAACACACAGGAAAATAACATTTAATCTCATGTACATGTGCATCAGAGCTCTTGGGTGGCCTGGTACATTGTCAATCTTTTCATAATATGAAAAGGCTTTTTTTCATATGAGCAGTAGGTCTTAATGTTGGGTTTATAATATTCAGTAACCCATGCTGTAAAACAGACGTGCTGTCATCCAGGCTTTGTTGTTCCATTTGTAGAGCAGAGTAGGTTCGCATAATTCTTTTTTTTTGGATCAGGAGTCTTGCTCTGTTGCCCAGGCTGGAGTGCAGTGGCATGATCTAGGCTCACTGCAATCTCCGCCTCCCGGGTTCACGCCATTCCCCTACCTCAGCCTCCCAAGTAGCTGAGACTACAGTTGTCCACCACCACTGCTGGATAATGTTTTTGTATTTTTTAGTAGAGATGGGATTTCACCATGTTAGCCAGGATTGTCTCTATCTGCTGACCTCGTGATTTGCCCACCTTGGCCTCCCAAAGTACTGAGAATACAGGCGTGAGCCACCGTGCCTGGATTATTCAGCATAATTCTTAAGGGCCCTAGGATTCCTAGGGGGCATCATCTTCCAATATAAAGCTGTTTTGTTTCCATGGAAAATCAGTTGTTTAGTGTAGCCACTTTTGTCAATTATCATAGCTAGATCTTTTCGATAACTTTCTGCAGCTTATACATCAACACTTATTTCTTTACCTTACACTTTTATGTTCTAGAGATGGCCTCGTCTCTTGAACCTCATGAACCAACCTCTGCTAGTTTGAAACTTTTTTTTTTTTTCTGCAGCTTCCTCATCTCTCCCAGCCTTCATAGAATTGAAGAGAACTAAGACTTTGTTCTGGATTAGGCTTTGGTTCAAGGGAATGTTGTGGTTAGTTTGATCTTCTGTCTAGACCACTCAAAGTTTCTCCATATCAGCAATATGGCTGTTTAATTTTCCTATTACTTACATCTTCACTAGAGTAGCAGTTAGTTTCCCTCAATAACTTTTCCTTGGCTTTCACAAGTTGTCTAATTGTTTGGCCCACCTTGCTTTTGGCCTATCTCAGCTTTTGAAATGCTTTCCTTACTAAATGTAATTATTTCTAGCTTTTGATTTAAAGTGAGAGACAAGCTACTCTCCCTTTCACTTTTACACATAGAGGGCATTGTAGGGTTATTAATTGGCCTAATTTCAATATTATTGTGTCTTAGCGTATAAGGAGACCTGAGAAGAGGGAGACAGATGGGGGAACAGGAAGTGGTTAGAGCAGTCAGAACACACATAACGTTTATGGGTTAAGTTTGCCATCTTACATGGGCAAGGTCCATCGTGTCTCCAAATAATTATTACAATAGTAACATCAAGATCACTGATCATCATAACAAATCTAGCAATCATAAAAAGTTTGAAATATTTAAGAATTACCAAAATGTGACCCAGAGATACAAAGTAAGCACAGGATACTGGAAAAATGGCACTGATACACTTGCTTAATGTATGGTTGCCACAAACCTTCAATTTGTGAAAAATGCAATATCTGAAATTGCAGCAAGGCAAAGCATGATAAAACATGGTATACCTGTATATACCGCATTTGATTTATCCATTCTTCTGTTGATAGACACTTTGGTTGATTTCTTATTTTGGCTACTGTAAGTAATACTACAATGAGCATGGGCATGCAGGTATTTCTTTGACATGCTTATATCAGTTTCTCTGGATGTGTTTCCCAAATTGGGATTGTTGGATCATATAGTAGTTCTACTTTCAGTCTTTTGAGGAATCTCCATATTGTGTTCCATTATGGCAGCACCAATTTACAATACTGTTAACAGTGTGCAGAAGTTCTCTTTTCTCTGCATCCTTGCCAATACTTTCTTTCTTTTTTTGGAATTTAATTTTTTTTTCTCAAGTATTCATTTCCATTTTATAGAAATACAATTTGTTTCATTGCACTGGCCTTATAAACTACAACCTTGCTAAATTTAATTATTTTAAAATTTCATTTTAGTACACAAATAATAATTGATGTATTTATAGATAAATGCCCTTCTAACAAATGTGAGGCGATAAATCATTGTGGTTTCAACATGAATCTCCCTAATGACCAGTGATACTAAGCATTTTCTCATAAACCCATTGGTCATTTGCATGTCTCAGTTTGAGAAGGGTCTCTTCAGGTTCTTTGCCCAATTTTTGGTATTTTATTTTTTAAATTGACAGATAAATCTGTATGTATTTATTGTGTACAACATGATCTTTTGAAATATATATACAGGTGGAATGACTAAATCCAGTTAATTAAAATACATATTATTTCATGTTATTTTTGAGGTGAGAACACTTAACACCCACTCTCCTAGTATTTTCAAGAATACCATATGTTGGTATTAACTTAGTTACCATTTTGTACAACAGGTCTCTTGAATGTATTTCTCCTATCTAACTGAAGTTTTATATCCTTTGACCATCTCCCCAAATCCCCGCCCTCACCAAAAATCCTAGCACCTGGTAACCACTATTCTACTCTCTAGTTCTATGACATCACCTTTTTAAGATTTCATTTGTTAATTGGGTTGCCTTGCTCCTGAGTTGTTTGAATTCCTTATGTATTTTGGATATTATCAGATGGGCAGGTTGCAAATATTTTGTCCCAGTTTGTGGGTGATCATTTCACTTTGTTCATTCTTTCTTTTGCTGTACAGAAGTTTTTAGTTTGATACAATCCTATTTGGCTATGTTTGCTTTTCTTGGCTGAGCTTTTGGGGTCATATCCAAAAAATTTTTGCCCACACCAATGTCGTGGAGTTCTTCCTGTATGCTTTATTCTGGTAGTTTTACAGTTTCAGGTTTTATGTTTAAGTTTTTAATCAATTTTGAATTGATTTTTGTGCGTGATGTAAACTAAGGTTTTAATTTTATTCTTCTACATGTGGATAACTAAGTTTCCCAGTCTCATTTATTAAGTAGACTTAATAATTACTACTTAATAGATTAGTAGACTACCCTTTCTCCATTGTATATTCTTGGCACCTTTGTCAAAAATCAATTGACCATAAATGTGTGTTTGTTTCTAGGCCTTCTATCCTGATCCATTGGTCAGTGAGCCTGCTTTTATGCCAGTACTAGGCATGAGTCTTCTTTCATTTCTGATATCGAATGTTATGTCCTCATTTACTCTTGACTAGCATGATCAGAATATTTGTAGTTTTATTGATTTGTTTAAAAGAGTAAGTTTTTGCCAGGTTCTGCAACATAGGAAGACCCTGGCTGTATTAAAAAAAATGAAATAATTAGCTGAGTGTGGTGGTGCATGCCTGTGATCCCAGCTACTGAGGAAACTGAGGCAGGAGGATCACTTGAGTCCAGGAGGTCAAGGCTGCAGTGAGCGGTGATTGTGCCACTGCATTCCGACCTGGGCCACAGAGTGAGATCCTGTCTCAATAATAATAATAATAATAATAATAATAATAATGTTTTGGTTTCATATTTTTAAAATAATTTTTGTATTTTTAACTTCATCAATTTCTAGTTTAATTTTTATTATTGCTTGCTTTAGCTTGATTTACTCTTTTTTCCCTAATTTTCTATTGATCATAAATTTTTCTTCTTTAATAATATGAATTATTGCTATACATTTTTCTCTAAGCCCTGCTTTCATGGCATTCTATGCATTTAGTTAAAAATATATTAAATTTATTCTGAAATGTCTTTGATCCATGGGTTATTTAAGAGTGTTATTTTATAATTATTTCATTTTTATTATATATTTATTAATTGTCTTCTTTGTAGGAATGGGGTCTTGCGTTTTTGCCCCGGCTAGTCTCCAACTCCTAGCTTCAAGTGAACCTCCTGCCTTGGCCTCCCAAAGTGCTGGAATTACAGGCATGAGCCACTGTACCTGGCTTAGAAATGTTGTTTAATTTCTAGATATTTGGAGTTTTTCATATATCCTTCTGCTAATGGTTTCTATTTGAATTCCATTATATTCAGATATACTTTTTATGAGCTTTATTTTTAAAAATTTGTTACAGGGTTTGTTATGTAAGTAAATTAATTCACCTTTATGTAAGACTCTGCCTTAAAATTGTTTCCTAAAGAATTCAACCAGTGATATTTTGTTACAAAAAACAAGTTACCTTAAAATAAGACTTGAGAGCCTAGTAAATATCAGCCTAGTAAAAGTAAGAACGACATCACCAGTGATAGGTGAAGTATCAGTAGTCGCTGGTGTGAGACAGCAATGCAATTATTAAAACCTTCACTGGTAGTGAATTGTAATTGTCAACTTTTTGTAGGGGATGCATTGGAGGGCACAATATCTTTGGCCATTGAGAGATATGGGAAAAGTAGTAATTAGATGTCTCTTGTTCAGGGCTATTTATGGGGGGATGACAAAGACAAGATGAGAATAATTAAACATCACTTTGAGGCAAATAGTAATAGCCAAAAATTCTCCTTAGAATTGTAAACCAAACATTTCATCTCCTGCAGCTGGAGGGCAAATAAAAGAAAGCTGAGGGTCTAGCACAGGACTTAATCAGTGAGTAGCAGAGCTCCAGAGACAATTAAACTCTCCATCCAGAGAGAGCTGCTTCATTAAGGTCAGAACTGGGAAGGAGGGGGACACTGACATTTAAAAGGGAAACATCTGGATTGATGCACAAAAAATTCTAGAATGCCCAGATTTCCCTGAATCTTCCATGGCTACCTAGTGGGCTCATTTCTCTCTATTGAAAGGTGGTGTTCCCCCTTGCTTGGAGAAAATGCAGAGACTGCCTTGAAAGCCGACACATGCCTCCTTCCTGAAATTTCTCTGCTCTTGTCCACAAAACCAACAAGATGATCTAGCTAGGGAAGTGACGGACTTGCTACAAAAAGAAATTATCTGTAATCGAAAGGCCCTGCATTACATAGTCCGTAAGTACTGGCAGGAACCAGGAGAGGATGTACAGGACTGAATCCTGAGGGTTCTGGATCAAAGGAGTTGAAATATACCATTGGATATAGAAAAGAATGTCAATATGTTATTATTGTATAAGATGCAGAATTGTATACCTTGACAATGACCTCATTAGAATGAGTTTGGATTGCTCTCAGAAGCAGTAGCCACAGAATAAGTGAAGTAGAAATAAGAAAACTATATGAAATATGGTAGAAGTAGAGATCGAAGTCTTAGAGAAGTAGGCATGCTAAAGTGAATAAACAATATCTTATGAGAGGGCCTGAAGGGCACTTCCCAGAGTGATACGGAGTGCTCTTGTGAAAAAGTCATCAGAGTCTCTGAGAAGCTCCACAGTGTCTGTCATTTGCAGGTCAGGGCTAATAATGTGAGATATTGTAGAGAACTTGCCTCTCTGATTGCCACGGGAAAGACAGGGATTTAAAAATTAGAGAGGACCAGGGGCAGCACTTCATCATCATAAATAAGGTTGGTGCAATTATTGTAAAAAGTGGTAAGACTAGAATTCTAGCCAAATTATACTAATGCAAAGAGAGATATAGACATGTTGAGAGAGCAAGGGTTTTTCTGGGAAAAAAATGTAGACAGGCTACCAATAAGTACATTGATCAATGTATACAATCAAAAAAAAATCAAGGATGGATGATCACGAATCTGAGGGCAGCTGCCCCAATGAGTAGACAAGTTTTGGCCTAGTTACTGGACCTACTTTTCTGACCTGGAACCCTTTGGAAGGCAAGAGTGTCAAATAAAGCACAAATCCGGACAGAAGTTAAAATATTAAGTCAACAGCTTATTGCCATAAAGGAAGGTAGATTATTATTGTAGATTAATGGGAACTTGCACTAGAGAGAAAGCTTCAAATATAGGATCTATTAGTGTCTCAATAGACAAAAAAAAAGAGCTTTTCTTTTATAGGCTGATACGGTTTAGCTCTGTGTTCCCATCCAAATCTTATATTGAATTGTAATCCCCAGGGTTGAAGGTGGGACTCGGTGGGAGGTGACTGGATCATGGGGGTGGTTTCTAATGACTTAGGACGACTCCTCTAGTGCTGTCTTCTGACAGAGTTCTCACAAGATTTGGTTGTTCAAAAGTGTGTAGCACCTACCTCTTCGTTCTCTCTCCTGCTCCACCATGTGAAGACGTGCCTGCTTACCCTTCACCTTCCACCGTAATTGTAAGTTTCCTAAGGCCTCCATTGCCATGCTTCCCGTACAGCCTGTGGAACTGTGAGTCAATTATAACTCTTTTCTTCAGAAATTACCCAGTCTGGGGTAGTTTTTATTAGGAATGAGAGAAGGGAATAACAGATAGAGAGAAGTAAAATAGGCAAAAGGAAACTTCATATTGGGAGTAGGATGAGTGGGTGGCATAATCAGACAGTCAGTGCTCGTTCCTGAGGGCAGTGAATTCTCAGGAGAGACCATATAAGGAGCAGGTTTTTCAGATCTCAAGCTCACAAAGGACTGGAAATGAGCCAAACTTAATGGTCTCATGAGGAGGAGAGAAGCTTAACTAAAATTTGATCAAGTTAACAAGCATGTTGCTTTGAATGATTAATGGGGATGAGTAGTTCAACAATTATTTATGAGACAAAGAATGAGAATTTAGAGGATCTTTTCTAACCTTCTCTTCATTTGGGTTGCTGTAACAAAATGTCATAAACTGGGTGGTTTATAAACAACGTAAATTTATTTCTCACAGATCTGGAGACTGAAAAGTCCAAGATCAAGGCACTGGTCAAACTTGATGTCTGGAATCAGCCTGCTTTCTTATTCACAGAAGGTGCCTTTCACTGTGTCCTCACAAGGGAGAAGGGGCTACCTTATCTGGTGTCTCTGAGAAGGGCACTAATTCCATTAATGAGGGATCTGCCCAAAATTACTTCCAAAATGTTTCATCTCTTAATACCATGACATTTGCGATTAGGGTTCAACATACGAATTTTAGCAGGGGCAGGGGAACACAAATATTCAGACCATAACACCTTGTCAAAGGTAAATAAGAGTTAGCCCGGAGTCTTATCTGAGTCATATGGGAAGGCTGGTTTTTTGCAGTGAACATTTTTCTCATATGAAAAAGAGTAGAGAGATTTCTTTAACCATCACTATTTTCTAGGATCATGGGACTCTGGCAAAGTTCAGCACTGTCAAGAGTAAAAACCCAGCAACAAGACAATAACTGAATATGGCTGTGATGATCCCCTATAGGGAACTATGGCCATTTACTCAGGTAAGTGTATCCTAGGAACAAAAAAAAAGAATACCTGGAAATTTTTAATAAAGGGGTAAGTTGATATTGCTAGTAAGGAAACTAAAGCAACATCATGGGTCCCTTACTAGAGTGTAAACATATGTAAGCCAGGTAATACATGAGGTCTTGGCCCATATGTAGTTTACAGAGGATCTACTAGCTCTATGAAGTCATTCAATGGTAATTTCTCCAATCCCTACATGTACAACTGAAGTAGATTAGATATACCTGTTAGGTGGGAGAATTCCCACACTGATTCATTGGTCTTGGAGTAAAAACTATTTTATTAGGAAAGGCTGAGTAGGAACCTTTGAAACTTCCCCTATATCCAGGCAAAGAGTAATTAAAGGCAATACTTTATTCCAGGGACCATAGTAGGAGTTAGGCTCTCCCTCTGAAGGCTAGATGATGCCTGAGTGGTGGTGATCATCATATCCCCATTTCATATTCCCATTTCATTAACGAAAACGGTCGTACAAAATGTGGTCCCTACAAAAACATGGTCCCTACAAAAAGTGAATGGGCCCTGTGTACTACTGCAAGTATAAAGAATTTGTTTTTCCAATCTTATTATTTTCCTATTCCTATGTGGAAAAAGAAACACAAATAGAAATAGTTCACTTTCACTTTGGATGAATGATTCTGTACAAATGTGATTTTATTCAAGGACTATGTTAGTATTCCCATCCAATGTCATACTGTAGTTCAAAGGGATCTAGACTATTTGGAAAATCTGCAGAATATCACATTAGCCCCTTTTATGACACCATGTTAATAACACCATGTTAATTAGGCCACATGAGAAAACAGTGATAAGTACATTGGAAGCCTTAGCAAGATACCAGTGAACTCTCAAAGATGGAAAATCAATTCCACTCATGTTTAAGAACCAACTGCCTTAACAAAGTTTTTACAGGTCCAGAGGTATGGGAAGACTCCCCAAAAGTAAAGAACAAATGATTGCAGTTTATACCTGCACCCACCAAAAGGAAAGCATAAAATTGAGTAAGTCTATTTGGTTACAGGAAACAGATTATTCCAACTTGGAATTATTTCCCTGAAGACACGGAAGTTTGCAAGCCTTGAGTGGAGTCCAGTGGATCTAGGCTCTAGTGCAAACAACCCTGTCACATTGTACAATCTGGCTGACCCTCTGATATTAGATCTATTGATGGTAGAAAAAAAAATACTCCGGAATTTGTGGCCAGCTCCTGTAGGATAAATCCAAAGTTGGTCCCTAGTAATGGGGAGCAAGCCCATGTCATCTGCAGCAAATAATTAGATGCTACGCTATTAGGCCCTGGAAGAGAAGGTGTGCCTGTCTGGGGACACTAAATGACAATGAGGCCAGAACCTACTGTGTCATAAATCAGACAGGCCAGGACTAAACCACTGTAAGATGGGTGTGGAATATTACTAATTGGGCATAATCAGGGCTAAGGGCACAATTAAGCCACAAGAGCAGCTGGTCCAAACTCCCATGATATCTACCATACCTGCACTGGTGCTTCGTCCTCACATCAGCCTATAACCATATGGGACACCCTTTATGGTCAGATGTCAGATATTGAAATGTCAACTTTAATTTATGGATAATTCACCTGGCATATAAGTGCAAGCCAGGTATTGACTATGACTATCTATCTATCATCTATCTATCTATCTATCAATCAATCAATCATCTATCTTTTTTTGAGATGGAGTTTCACTCTTGTTGCTCAGGCTGGAGTGCAATGGCATGATCTTGGCTCACTACAACCTCTGCCTCCCAGGTTCAAGCGATTCTCCTGCCTTAGCCTTCCAAGTAGCTGGGATTACAGGCATGCACCATCACGTCCAGCTAATTTTGTGTTTATGGGGTTTCAGATGGGGTTTCAGGATGTTGGTCAGACTGGTCTCGAACTCCTGACCTCCAGTGTTCTACCTGCCTCAGCCTCCCAAATTGCTCGGATTAACCACCCATGAACCACCACACCTGGTCTGCTTATGGGTATATTATCTCCATGGGCAGTCTTCAAAACATCAGAAAAAGAAATTCTTCCAGTGGGCAGTTTCAAATGGAAGACTAATCTACTTTGTGTATAAAGACAAGAAGCAGCTGTAAAGCTCATGGTAATAGGAAGTAATCTGACTGGCTGGTCACAAATAAGGAAGAAGAAAGTTTGGAAAATTGGGAACAGGGAGTTCAGAAGAAGCATGTAGATGGAGAGATGGTAATGATTATGAAATATGAAAATTTTTGTAAGGAATGTTAAGGAAAACCAGACTGTTTATTGTGAAAAAGAAAAAGACAATAAGCAATCGATTGAGGCACTAAAATACTAATTAAAGCTTTAAAATGACACTGAGAATTATTCTGTTCCAGTTGATATCAGCCATCTCCATCACTGCTCCTCCATCCCCCCAGTGCTAACACAACAGGGCCATGAATGGTGTAGTCATATGGCAAGGATGCAGGTTATGTATGACCTAAATTGCTGCTGTTAAATTCCCAAACTGCTAGCAAAGGGGATTAAAATTGAGCTCTGTATACAGATCCATCTTTCAAAAATAACCACCAACCACTTGATGATATTCTAATCACTTTAGACTCCATTCACCCTTGAAGAGGCAGTAATTTCTCTTGACTAAACTATATGAATATCATGCTTATGGTTTTGCCTTCCCTGCTCAGGGAGGCTCAGGCAACACTTCTATTCAAGGGCCTGCAAAATGTTTAACTCATAGATCCAGGCTTTCACATAATACTGCATTGGAACAAGGAACTCACATTACAATGAAAGAGGTACACATGACCATAGGACCGAGTAGACTAGTCACATTCTGTCTTGATAAAGTGTTGGAATGATATTTTTAAGGTACAGCCTACTTAGAACTGATACATGAAAAAATGGGAAGTCATTCTCTGTGTGATAGTGTGTACCTATGCCAACGATTCCTGTTTTCCTGGTTTTGTTGTTGTTGTTGTTTGTTTGTTTGTTTGTTTTTGACAGAGTCTCGCTCTGTCGTCCAGGCTAGAGTGCAAGCATGATCTTGGCTCACTGCAACTCCTGCTTCCCAGGCTCAAGCAATTCTCCTGCCTCAGTCTCCTGAGTAGCTGGGATTACAGGTGCATGCTCCTACACCAGGCTGATTTTTTGTATTTTAGTAGAGACGAGGTTTCATCTGGTTGACCAGGCTGGTCTCCAACTCCTGTCAGTGATTATTAAGTGATCTACTAAGCCTTTATGGGTAAGCCCTACCTAATTTTGAAAGTAAGTGGAAAAGTGCAGCAACTATGACAGGAGAAGGTCATAGCGGCCCCGGGCTCAAATCTCTCAGGGATACAGGTCTGGATTGCTGGAATAGGTAAGTCACCTAGTCACACAAAAGTGCTGGCCAAAGGTGGGAAAAATCTAGCAGGGATTTCAGAGGTTTTTCTTCCTCCTGATACCAAATACAGAGAGCCTTTTCCAACATTACTTCTCCAGCTCTCTGCCACCAAACTAGTGTCCAGCAGTTTAATTCAATTATGATAATTCTCCCTGAATTTAATGTCAGATCTCACACATTACAAGACTCAGTCCCACAAGACTGACCTCACTTTGGACCCCAGGCACCAGTCCCAGGTCATTCATCCTTACTTCTGATCAACTGGCTATAAGTCAGGGCTACCCATGACCCCTTTCTCAGGCTTGATAATATGCAAGAATGGCTCACAGCACTCAGGAAGTCACTTTGGTTACGTTTACCAGTTTATTATAAAGGGCACAGAATAATGGCCAGATGAAATGATACCTAGGGTGAGGGATCCTGAGTGCAGAGCATCTGCACCTACAGACTTGTGGTGTACCACTCTCCTGGCATGCAGATGTGTTCAACAACTGGGAAGCTCTCAGATCCCTGTAATATAGGAATTTTTATGGAGATTTCATCGCATAATATGATGGATTACATTCTTGGCCATTAGGGATTATCTCAGTCAGCAGCTCCTTGCCACTCCTCAGGGATTGGAGGGTGGGACCAAAAGTTCTAAGCTTCTAATCAAGGCTTGGTCTTTTGGGCAACAAAGCTCCCCTCCTGAAGCCTGCCAAAAGTGACCTCATTTAGACAAAGGTTCTTCTATCATCCTTATCACTCAGGGAAGTCCAAAAGTTTTACAAGCATTGTACCTAGAATTGTGGCACAAAGACCAAATGTCATTTTGTGATACCACAGTACTGGAAGAGAAAGATAATCATCAGTTGTGCTCCAGTTGTGGTGCATGTGCGTATACGTGTGTGGGGGTCAGTGCAAGGGAGGCTGTATTTATCCCATTAATTTTCTCATACAAATTTACCTGAAGATAACAACAGTGATTCAGTAGAAAATGTTGATAGCAGAAATAGAATTATTAAGTGGATCAAAGTCATAAAAGTTGTGGATTATTACTGGTTAATGTGCTGTGTGACATAATTCTCACCCCTTAGGACCAAAGTGCTTAGACACCTAGCTATTGCGAGTGTTATTTTTTGATGGATCACAGCTGGCTAAGTTCCTTTATGGGCTGGGTGCAATGGCTTACACCTGTAGTCCTAGTTACTCAGGAGGCTGAGGCAGGAGGATCACTGAATCTAAGAGTTAGAGGCTGCAGTCATCTATGATTGTGCCACTGAGCTCCAGCCTGTGCAACAGAACCAGACTTTGTCTCTAAAAATAAGTAAATAAATATTTTAAACTCCAGTAAGTGTTTTCCTAGAAATTGCTCTTGGACAAAGGACTGCCTCAGTCAAGGTTATAGCTCCTATCCAATGTCTTGTTGACATGAGGGAGATAAAGGAACTTCACTCAGAAGCCCTGCCTAAATGCATGAAGTTTCTGAAGGGTTTACCTAGCTACAGAGTACCCTGTGGTATTAGCTGAGTCCTCTATTGCATCTGCATTGCAGTTCTACTTCTCCCCATCCCTAATTCTGTTTCCATCACTTCTTTACAGATGTGGTTTCCAAAATCATTCCCCAATAAACCAACTCCATGCAAATATCTGCCTCAGAGACTAATTCACAGAGAACAAACTTATAACAGCTTCCCCAAATTTCAAGACTCAATAGTGTATTGTAAAGGAATATCTATATGTGTAGTAATAACATTTAAAAAGCATATAATTATAAGGATTTTCTTTAGACTAGTGGTTACCCCTACTAGGAATGAAATGTGGTATGATTTACAGTTGGATTTTAGTAGAGTTTAGGGTTCCTTTTTTCAGTAGGTTCCAGTGGAAGGGAAAAGGTACAAAGGAGTTAGGAGTATATTTAAAATAGCAGTTATAGTTTTAGATCATTAAATGTAATCTGGGGAAGGAGATAATTGATGCTGTGATGAGGATGACAGAAATTAAATGTAGCTGGGTTGGAATAGGAATCACAATGGGGCCAAAGCATCGTTAGATTAAGGGTAAGGGTTTGAGGTATACAAGTAAGAGAAAGTGTTCTGTGAGAGTAAAGTTTTATTAGGTATTCATATAGCTCCTAGTAATCACAAAAACTAGAGTATAAGTCACACATGGGTGGTAATATAGTTTACGTATTTGTCTCCTCCAAATCTCATGTTGAAATGTAATCCCCACTGTTGGAGGTGGGGCCGGGTGGGAGATGTTTGGGTCATTGGAATGGCTCGCTCATTAATGGCTTGGTGCCCTCCCATTGGTAATTAATGAGTTCTTACTCAATTAGTTTATGCCAGAGCTAGTTGTTTAAGAGAGTCTGGCCTCTCTTTCTCTCCCTTTCTCAACTTGTGACATATCTGCTCTCCCTTTGCCTTCTGCGATGAGTAAAACCTTCCTGAGTTTTCACCAGAAGTAGATGCATGCACTATGTTTCTTGTACAGTCCGCAGGATGGTGGGCCAAAATAAACCTCTTTTCTTTATAAATTATGTGCCCTCAGGTGTTTCTTTATGACAATGAAAAATGGACTAACAGAGCTGACCACATTGGAAGGAGGGATAAAATCATTTGAGGTGAAGAAGTTAAGGAACTGAGGGTCAAGATGCTTGAAGAACAGTCATCATGGATGTTTACATCACTAGGAATTATGAAGAAGTACTGTCTTTAGGAGAAATACCAACATCATCAAGTTTAAGGCTATTGACCTAAATATCGGTATATTACCAAAACAAGAAGTAATATTGGTGGTAAAGTTTGATGAAATACATTTTCAGAACTACAAAAAGGATTAACGAATAGGTGAAGCTAAAGGGTGTAAAGAGGATGCCACCTTAACCTCCATGATCAGTGACTAAGGAAACCCACACTTGAAAGAATTCCAAAGGATGTATGTAGTGTCCTCAGAGGACAGCCAGACTTCATGCAGAGAAAGGTGAAAAGAACCTTCAGAGAAGAGCCTAGGAAATTTTGATGATGACAGATCTTGAGGTCCATGGTGGAAATGTTCAAGGATACAGAAGTTGTAAGAGGGAGAATGGATATCAGATGAAGAGATGCACAAAACTGTCTGAATCAGAATTCAAGAGATGGGTGCGGGTCTTGAAATCTTGGACTTAGTGGTGACTGAGTTAAACTAGAACATAAAACATCAAAGGATTCACCGTGTTGGTCACTTTCTAGAGAGAGGGTGAATAATTAGTTTTACTAAAGTTTCCCTTTGAGAAGTGAACTCTTTGGCAGATGGTGGACATGAAGAAGGAAATATGTGGGTGACAGACACTAGCCAGCAACACTTGAAGTTTTCTTGGCATCCTCTTTAATTCTGCCAAGGATAGCATTGAGACGAGGGAAGGGCCATATTGCCAGGAACATGCAGTGCTCTGTGGATGCCCTGTATATTCCTGCTGATAAATATCATCATTATCATCATCTTGGTAGCAAGGAACCACAGCAGGAAGGATTATATCAACACATCAATAAATTAAAAGAGAAATACCACATGATCATTTCAACAGAGGCAGGAAATAATTCATGGTTTCATAAAAATGTGCTTAGCAAACTAGAAATAAAAGAAAAATTTTCTTAATTTTATATAAGATCAAAACTCTGCAGTAAGTAATGTTCTTCATGGTGACATCTTTGTATCATGAGATGGATATGTGAATGAATGCATCACCTCTACTTACCATATCAGGGGAGCTACAAGTCAAGGAAGTATAACAAAATAAACCATCAAAAGTCACATGGATGAGAAAGGAAGAAACAAAAATACCATTAATGTTATACATACTTTATAAAATCATATATGTTTCAATATATATGAGTGTATTATAAATCTAATGATACAATGCTATTGCTTTAGTCAACTGACTTTTACAGAATTTAAGAATAAAAATAAATACTATTTTATATTTACCCACACAAAGAATCATATATGCGTGAGGCTATATTGGTTATAAATACATGAATATAATATACATTGGAATAAAAGGTACGCATCAAATTCGGGATTATTGCTACCATGGAGGAGAGAAGGAAAAAGGATTCGTAGTTTCACATAGGTAGTTTCAAAGTATCTTTAACATTTTATTACTAAAATAAAAAATAAATCTAAAGCATATATTGCAAGATTTTACATTTTGAAAATACTATATGGTAGACATATGGATGCTTATTGTTTTAATTATTATAAATTTATAATTTTTAATATACAAAGAGAGATTTATATATATACATATATAAAATCTCATCACACTATTGCACTTTAAGAATACTTCCTGAATAGAATACCACCCAAACTTTTTAGTGCAGTGTAAAATATTATCCATGATTCATCCCTGACTGTCTTAAGACTTGTTAAATGCACTTCAAGATTCAGAACAAGCATCGACTCTTTCAAGAACCCTACCCTAGCCCCACCATTCTGGGACAGATTCTCTTACATTGCCCTGTGTTAGCACTCAGTGCTCACATGCATCATAGCATGTATCACACAGGATTATAATATGTTTACTCCTTTGTGTGTCTCACCAAGTAGATTATGAATTCTTTGATGGCAGAAACTGTATCTTTAATCCATGTATACCCAATTCTTAGGTATATAATGGCACATCTTAAGAAATAAATGGCTTTTGAATGAATAAAAACTTACTTAAAAGTTAAAGAAGCCATATTTACTAGAAGCTAAAATTGAGCTGTGACAATATTATCGAAAAAGAAAAGTAACTCTCTCTTTGTTGCTCTGAACACCTGAAAACAAAGCTATATTGTCTCCAAATGAGGGATCAACTCTCATTTCTCAAAGCTAACTATTGTAAAAGATTTATTTTCCTGCTCAGATCAATTACTGGTATTGATAATGGTCAAAGTTTTTAGAATCCTTGTGATTGTTATTTTGTTTGAAAAATGATTTGTAATGTATGTAGACTTATTCATCTCCAACTGTTGATATAGCAGGAAGCTGAACATTTTAATATAATTAATTTCCCTTGTGATGCACCACTAAGAAACAGCCTGCAATTAGAGATGTATTTTCATAATACTGTGCTTCCTGAACTGGTATTTTATGTATATTAAAATGTTCACAATATTTCTCAAAATCAGTTTAAATTTCTCCACATTTGTCCTACAGACAAAAACATCTAGTGACTTCAAGAATAATTACCTAATGTTACTGCTTCAATGAAATAAAAGTATCCATTGCACCTGATATTTAAACTCAAAATGTGTAATTCCTTGTACTCTTTACCCATTTATGACTCGTAGAGCACTCCGAATAGTGTATATGGCGAGGCTTAAAATTTTGAAGTCAAACAACCAGTGTCCAGGATTAAACAGCAAGTTACCAAACCCACTGTGTGGCTTTCAGCAGGTCACTTATGTATTCAGTCAATCTCTAAATCCCCATTGGGCAAAATACTACTTTTGTCAAGGTTTTCTAGTACAAACCAAATAATATTATTATTGCTTCTTGAAGGCCAGAAAGCACATTGACATGCACTCTACCTAACCACAGCTGATCGCCATTCCACGATTCACAGAACTTAACCTATAAAGATGTATGAGATGATTGTTATCACAGGCCAGTGTCTTAGGGGCTAACAAATGAGCTCTTATACAATGAGCTCTCATTCTGTTTCTGTTGTTGATAGTCTAATGTCAATGCAAAAAAAAGAGAACCGTAGAAACAGTAACAAAGATATCTGTGATAGTTTATCAGAAATATACAATATTAATCAAAAAAGCAAACATTAATTTAAGCCAAATAATGACATAGTGATTTGGCCCAATTTTTCATTGGTGCTAATGAAAATAAAGCTTTTATTTCATTATGTTGGTATATTTGTAGTATATAGAATGCATTATTATTTAGCAATTAGAGCTCTAATACTTCCTTTAAAAAGTTGACTAGCATGAAAATATTAGCTACTATTAAAGCATTACCATTTATAAACAGACTTCAACACCAATATATATATATTTTAATAGTGATAGCAAATTCATTTGATCATTTGCTTAGCACCATCCATTTTGTAACCAAAAGCATATATTTTCAAGAAAATTGGCTGAGGCTAACTGGAAATCTTAATTAAAATTAACTAAATCAAAGGGGTCAATTGTGGGTCAAAACTGATTGCCTAGGCCTCATTAGTACTGAAGTCTAATCAAATGAATCTGCTAACCTCAAGTCACCACCCACCAAATTATTGCCTTATGGAATATTTTTATATGCCATGGATGCTAGTTTCAAATGATGCCATGTGAGACCAAATATAGACAATCAGGAGGCTTTTTTGTACATGATTACAAACATCTGGACAATCTAAAGTACTTTAAAAATTGTAATGAAATGTTTGATATTTTTGGTAATTGGTTATTTCTAAAATAAAAGATGATTCTATGCTTTTAAGAGGTAAGCAATTGTTGATTTCAACTATTGATTTGTCACTTTTAATATTTGCCATTTTTGTTTGGCAGTCCTTTACTAAACAAATTTCTTAAAAGACATTTACAAATTTATTAGTCAAATGAAATAGACTTTTATTATCTTTAAACTGTTTAGCATGGATATACATAACCAAAGACATATAATACTGAGAGAGTATCTTTTAGTAACCGAATATGACAAAACTTAATCCAATTCTTGTGGAATCCTTAATATGGTATACTTTTCAAGAGTACAAAGTAAAGTGGGAAGTGAAAACTCCATGAGTAAAAATAGGAAAGCTCTCTGCTGTATAAATTTGCTTTCTGAGAGTATTTTTGATCACTCTGGTAAAGTTAAAATGAATAGAAGAAGGCAGAAAGTAAAGTGGTTCTCATGACCAAAGAGAAAAGGGAAGTTGAAGAGGTAGAAAATGGTGGTAAGAGTGAGGCAGGACAGTTAAGGCATAAAAGTAGAAAAGCCAATATAAAGTTTGATTAAATGAAGAATGAAAAGAAATGGAAGTATCTAGAGACAAACAAATGAGATAGTAGTAACATATTTTGAAAATTGAAGACATTCTAATCATACAGTAAAAATGAAAGAACAAAAGAAAGCCAAGGAATAATTAGAAACTCTTCAATTTTATACCTTTTTGAAAAATATAATTTTTAGGAAATACAAGTAAATTAAAAATGAGAAAACCTTACAAAAGAGAATAATACCTAAATTAATGTTTTCTATAAATATCAAATAACTGCTTTGTATAGGCATTAGGTGCGCTTTGAGTGCAAAGAAGACATGTTTGCTCAAGGAACGAACAATTGTAACATAATTGCATAGCTTCTTTTTAAAGGTATGTGCAACCTACAGTGTGAGAGCTTGAGAGGGAGGATGGCTAAGTTTGCTAAGAAGATAACAGAGTAGGTAGCATTCGTTTTGAGACTGGAAAGTTTATAAAATATGGCGAGATACAATTTGATCAGAGCGAACAGATTGTGAGATGTTCTAAGGAACTTAAAGGACTCTTACTTAGTACTGCAGTGCTACGGAGAGCAATAGTGATGGTCGTGAGGCTGGAGACAAAAGCAGGCCCCAGATCCACAATAGTCCTGTGTACCTGAGGAGGAGTTCTAGATTTATCCTGGAGGTGAGTTGAAACAACTGGGTCATTCTGAGTCAGAGAGTGACTTAATCAAATTTGTTATACAAGATTACTTGATGGAAGTACAAAAGAATGAGTTATGGAAATATAAAATGCAGGAACATTATTAAAAAGATAATTGCAGCATTACAGGTGAGAAATGATAAAATCCTTAATGTGGGCGATGTTAATGGACTAGAAAAAGAGGAGATAAATATTTAAGGCACAAAGATATCAGCACTTAGTGATTCTGTGTCTCCCATATTGATGGATTTTAGGTGTGCCCAAGATCTCTTTGTTCTTAGGACATCCAAGATGCCTTGCCCGTTCACTCTAATCCTACAGGTAATTATGTGTCATCTTCTATGCAAACCATGATGTGAAAAATAAGTTGGTAAGTACTGATCATTCTTATTAATGCTTTTTGAAAAGATTTCTAATAATAAAAATGTGGTTTCTAAAAGATTTATTTTCCATTGAAAATAAAATCAATTATTTTTAATTACAGACAGGATGGCATTACTTCAATGCTATGCATTTCTGTAACATCGGGGCAAGGTAGAAGAGACATATATCAATCTGTTCCCTCCTTGCTCACAAACTTGTAATGCTGTTTTGAACTCACAATGCCCTATGTTGCCATGAGCAACCAACAAGTATCAAGCACTGTTTTTAGACACAAAGACAGTAGTAAGAAGAAGCAAGGTCCGTTCCCTTATAGAACTTGAACGTAGTGGGAGAGACAAATACGATACAAATATTCACAGGAATAAGGTCATAGAGTGTTGTCAAGGAAAAATGCAGGACATCATAAAGTTGCTTAATGAAAAGAATCTCTAATACAGGATTTGGTGAATGAGAGGAAGCTGAACGGAAGTGGTCAGAATAGAGTGAAATAGATAACTATTTTACCAGAAGAAATATGCAGAATATCCTTGAAGTGTTTAAGATACTGACAAAAGACGAACATGGTTTGAGCCAAGAGAGGATGAGATAGACCCTGACATAGACTATAGACGAGGCAGAGGGAAGCCCAGGTATTGCAGGCCTGTTAGGATTCGGAGTTTATGCTTTGGTGATAGCAGGACCTTGAACAGTGTTGAGCAGAGGAGTGATGTGCTAAATCACAATGCTTTCAAATACTTGATTCCACAAGTGTGACTTGGACTATCCTACACAGACCGAAATAAATGGCCATTTGAATACCAAAAATTATATTATTCTGATATATTCACAAGTGAAAAGGGGAAAGCAATACATTTTAAAATGTAAAAGAGCAATTGGCCCTCAAGTGCCTTCCCTTTTTGTCTAAATTCAGAATAGTAGAAAGCTATAATTGAGCATAATTGTAGAGAACAAAAGGGGGAAATATGACCTCAAGCATTTCTTCCATGCTCTTGCTGCTTGATCGAGAAACCCAGTATAGCTTCCTCAGTTCTGAGTGAGCATTCCTTTCAATATATACAACTATATATATATTTTTCCATATATATAACATATATCATTTTTCATATATATGTATATTATAGGTATATTTATTTATTATAAATATGCAGAGGTCTGGAAACAGTATATAAAGTTTGATGGGAGACAGAGTCTAAAGGTTTTAGTCTAAGGTTTTTATACTTTCTTTTAACCAACTTTGTGTTGTGTTTGATTTACCATGTGTGTCTGTGTGTGTGAATACAACTGCAAGGAAATACGTAAGTAGTTGTATTTGGGGTTCGGTCCTACCTCTCAAACTAAGTAATAGGTCACACTCCCTATTTTGTGCTTTTTCATCAGGCATGCTAAATGACTCATCAGCTTTTAGGGACGTGGTGTATATTATGTTTCTTTGTTGATGTGTGGTTTGGAGATAGGAATAAAAGCTTGCATGTCATAAATATGGGCTGAATTTCTGGACTTTTAGTGAGTGTGGCAAGCATGAACCTTTAATTAGAAAATAATGTGAGTGACCGGTGAGTTCCTGCTTTTTATACTTTATATCATCTTTGATTCATTTACTGAGGCTCTTGTCTAGATCCAAACATAAGTGCGGCAATGCACATTCAATTTTTTTTTCATGGTGATACTCATTCAACTTTTTGGCACTCTGTAAAGAAATAAGCAAGAAGAAATGGTCAATAGAGAAAGTATGTGATATCTGTTTGTACTTAATAATAACAACGATGATCAAATTCTAACTAGAGCCTATAATAATTTCATTTTAAAATAAAAAATTGATGATATGAGAAGGTAACAAAAGTTACTGAAATACAGCTTAGAGAAAGAAATTACAGAGGTAGATAAATTACCACTTGAATAGTCATTAAATTATCAGGCTGGGCATGGTGGCTCACACCTGTAATTCCAGCACTTTGGGAGGCTGAGGTGGGCAGATGGCTTGAGCCCAGGAGTTCAAGACCAGTCTGGGCAACATAGTAAAGCCCTCTTTTTAATAAAAATACAAAATAATTAGCTGGGCATGGTGGCCTGTCCCTGTAGTCCCAGCTACTCAGGAGGTTGAGGCAAGATAATTGCTTCAGCCAGGGAGGTGGAGATTGCAGTGATCTGTGATTGTGCCACTGCACTCCAGTCTGGGTGACAGAGCAAGATCCTGTCTCAGATAGATAGATAGATAGATAGATAGATAGATAGATAGATAGATAGATAATACACTGTAGAGGTCATCACCTCCCAATAATCATATTTCTTACATCATATTTTATTAGGTTATCTTTATAAAATACCGTTTTTACTTGTATAATACTTTTGCAATGAAGTATCTCTCCCTTTCCTTGGACTGATGATCTGTTTCCCACATTCTTGAAATTAAGTTTTATCACACTGTTCTCATACCGTTCTCCTTTTCCTGCTTATAACTGTGCTAAAACTTCTGGCTTCTCAGATGGCTATATCTCCCCATATAGGTAATTTTTCTGCATCAATACAACAACAGATTGATTAAGCAGATAAAATATGTTTACAATACAGTATTATTTTGAAAGGGACTATCACTTCTTCAGATGCCAATGGGATGCTAATGACCTTTGTAAAACTTTTATTGATGTAATTCTTCACTATAAATTTGCACTTACTTTGTTTCTATCAGTCACAAGTTTCTCTGTGAGTCAATCATGCACAAAATCTTTCCCAGTTGTTAGAAATCAGTGTTTGGCTATTTTTCCATGTATATCCAAAATGGTGTTATGAAGTATGAACATTATTTGGTTAACTTTGTTTGGGATCTTTTTTTTATTATGTTTGTTTTCTCTTGGTGTTCATATCATCACCCAATTTAGTATCATTTGTGATTTGAATTAATGTGCTGTGTACCTCTCTGTCCAGGCTAAAAATAAAAGTATTAACATTCTTCTGGGATACTTGAAACTGAATGCAATTTAATACCAATAAAGCAGGGCCATCCATGATGTTTTTCAGAAACGGATTGACAGAATATTTATACTTAGGGGACGTGCAGCAGCATATTGATCATAAAGGGAGACTTAAAATTTCTTTAAAAAAAATCCCTTAAAGCCTTAACTTAATCTACAGTATAGCTGCAGTAAAGAAAGATAACAGTATGGTGGCTGATTTTTTTTTTTTTTTTTAAAGCACTTACATTGAAAAGGAAATGACTACAGGAGATAATCTTCTATTTTATCACTGTGAAACTTTAGAGACAGTAATGAGCATAACAAGTGTGAAATATGCTTAATGTATTAACATGAGAAGTACTACAGAGTGCAAATTTCCATTTAGAATTTCTACAATTTAAAAGATAAACTGTATCCCCAGTACAGCTGTATTCCTTAGAATTTCTGATTTTATTACTCTACACATGGATAGACAGAGAAACTTTGAGTTTCAACAAGAATGCCCCGTATGTACTTCTACATTCAGAGAAGCTTATGAGATCTTAGAAATGGCTCCCCCAAAAGGTATGAAATAAAGAACCTAAAGCAGCAACACCTATCCATATGGCTGGAAATTTCATGCCTGGCAACATTGCTTGCAACTGTGACATACTTTATATTCTGCCTGCAAAATCTTATTGCATTCATGGTTTTTATAGGTATTGCAGTAATATAAATTTTCACCATTTCATTCTTTCTTGGAGGCAATGAAGGGGAAAAAGTTGGACTATACGGAACTAAGGAAGCATGGCTTTGATTCACTGCCCTTCTGAAACACATTTATCAGCTTTATATGGTCAACCATAGTATATTGAGCTTTAAGCACTGAAGCATTCTAAAGACACTGTTATATTATTTAAGATACTTTGCAAAACAAAAATCCTTACTTTCTCTGGACATATGAACATATATATATATATATGAATTCAGTATTGTTTTGATGTTCATAGGCTTTTATGTTGTGTCCTTTTCCTGTAAGGATTTAGAAATCCTTTTCTCCTGTAAGTCTCTGCCTATTGCCACCTGCATTTTCCCTATTTCACTAGTTTAATCATAGTGCATAGTCCATAGCACAAACCATGGACTATAATTCATGTGTTTCTGTGTATTTCTGTACTTTTTTCTTAATGTGGAAAATGTTGGTGAAATCTGTTTCCAAAACTCTATCCTCCCTCTTATCTGCTTTATAATAAACAATTCCAAGGGATATAGAATAAATAATAGAAGAATATAGAATAATAGAATAGAAGAAGAATAATAGTAGAAGACTGCCTTAATTATTTACAAAATCAGGGTTGCTGTTTCATCTAAAAGCATGAAAGCATATAGAATTAGCTAAACCAATGACTAGAGTATCCAAGACTTGAAGGCAATGGACATTTCCTCTTAGCCCTTCTGAAGGAAATCAGGACAATTCTGAGGGGGCTTATTGTACTTACCATGAGGTAAAGTATATACAGACTAGGCTATCTGTAAAGAAAAGAGAAAAGCATGACTTTATGAATAATTTACCTTCCTTCTTAGAAATATTTGTCATTATCTAAAGAGATTATTTGCAGAACGAATCTTCAGGTCCCAGGGCCTCTAGAAAACATCCAATAAGCTTGACTGAATAAGAACAATATTACAAATCATATTTTAAACTATTAGAAAAAGACTACCTGTTTAAAGTAATTAAGATAATTTCAAGAATCCAATAAACTGTTAGCGAATTATGAATGGGGAAATGTATGGAAATTGAGATATTTCCTCTATCCGACATGATAAAGTTTTGCAACTTATTGGATAGTTTGTTGATCAGAAAAGCTTGCAAGCCTCAAAAGAATCATGAATAGCGAATAAAATTAAATAGTGTTTCTATAGTTCTTCTTGCTACTAAGCTACTTTACCTTCAATATAAAAGTAGAACAGGTGTCGTACAAGAAAGAACTGGACAAGAAGTTCATCTCCTATATATACTAAACACTTTGGTTAAATATTCTCTGTGCTTAAAGAAATAGCCAATTTGTTTTAGATTAAATTTAGATTATTTTCAACTTTTGAAACATTCAAATTATTTTTAATGCTATTTAAAGAACTATGTTTATCAGAATTCTGGGTCACTCATAAATACTCCCCAACTCTTATACTCAGTGCCCCATTGTCTTTGCTATGAGCTCCTAGAAACACATACACATATTCACAGATACACACACAGAGAAAGGCACAGAAATATATATTCCAAAGCACACCCATACATTTCAGTAGTCTCTAGCACCCCACATATTTAGGCATCCTACATTAATCTAAAGCGACTGAATTAACCATTACCAACAACATAGCGATTTTAAAATTTGAGATGGTTTTGAAATCTTTCATAATTATGTTTTTCTTCAAGTTACTGAATTGTAAAGATTTAATGAAGGAAAAAAATCTTTGTCCGAAGACAGTGGGAAAATGGAAATGTTTCTGCTTGCTTTTATGATGGTTAATTTTGTGTCAACTTGACTGGGAGAGCGGATACCCAGATATTTCATCAAATGTTTTCCTGGAAGTGTTTGTGTCGGTGTTTTGCAGGAGCTTAACATTGGAATTGGTAGACTGAGTAAAGCATATTGCTGTTTCTAATGTGGCCCTCAGCCAATCAATTGAAGGTATGAATATAAAGCTGACCCTCTGGAGAATAAGAAGAAAGCCTCTCTCTGCCTTTTTAAAAAAAATTATTTTTATTTTTTTTTAGACACTTAGATTCCTGGACTGGCATGCAGTGGCACGATCTCAGCTCACTGCAACCTTGACTTCCTGGGCTCATGCAATCCTCCCACCTCTACCTCCTGAAGAGCTGGGACCACAGGCATGTCATATACCACCACACCTGGCTGACTTTTAAATTTTTTTGTTGAGACAATGTCTACACTATGGTGTCTAGTCTGGTCTTGAACTCCTGACCTCAAGCGATACTCCTGACTCGGCCTCCCAAAGCGCAGGGATTACAGGTATAAGGCACTGAACCCAGTTTCTGTCTCTCTTCAAGCTGGAACATTGGTCTTCTACCTTTGGACCCAGGCTTGGACTGGAACTTACAGCAGCAGCTCTTCTGCTTTTCAGACTTTTGGACTCAGACTTAACTCTACCACCAGCTCTCCTGGGTCTCCAGCTTGCCGACTGCAGATATTAGACCTCACTCTCCACAACTGTGTGAGTCAGTTTTTTATAATACATTTCTTTATCTCCTATTGGTTCTGTTTCTCTGGAGAACCCAGATTAATACAGGCTTATTCCATAGGAAACAGCTATAAATCCTTTAAAATATTTGTTTAAAATTGTGATAAGCAAATAATTGCTTTACATTTAAATATAAATGATGTTTTCTATTCAAGTCCTGGTATCGTAATTTAGCTAAGCAGATAGAAGACTTACGGGTCAAAATAAGTTTGTAGATTATAGGAAAGGAAAATTGTAGGCACTATTTTTAAAGTTCATTAAAAAAAGTGTAAAATGATTACCAAAAAAAAAAAGAAAGAAAAGGAAGATGCAAGAAAATATTTCAAATGGTCTCAAAGCAAGAGACAAGATTATCCTCAAGTTATCAGTGTTTGACCACTGCCAGCAATGGCTATCTCTGCAGATGAATGCTACTTTTTCTAATCAGAAAAATATAGTTTGTGTAAGCACCAAAGAGTGAGTCAAATGTAACAATAGATCTTTGAACTGAAGTTTATACTCACAAATCAAATGAAATATATATATTTTTTAAGCAATGAATATCCCTATATGTCATAGAATGCAACAGTCAGAGACAGAGTAATGATCTGGAGAACCTACCAATTTGAACCAGAATGGAAAAAATGAATTTGTAATGAATATCAATATGTTAAGTGTATGTATTTCTAATCAAAGCACAGAAACCCCCTCTTTATAACATGATAAATAAAATTTAAAATTATTTATAACATGATAAATAAAATTTTTAACATGATAAATGAAAGTTATCTTCATAACATGAAAAATAAAATTTAAAATTCTACCAAAGTCTACCGTCACAATATTGTTGGAGTTCAGGGAACTGACCCCAGGTACAATTTGGAGCCACCTGGTGTCAGTTGTCCATTATGGCTAATATACCAAAGCAAAACAGTATTCTGATTTCAGAGGATTTATAGAATGTGGGAGGAATTTGAATAATTTCCATCTCACTGGCATTTGTTTCATAAACTCAATGGAGGTTTTTTTCCAATTATGGTAAAATACACACAATGTATAATTTGCCATCTTAATCATTTTTAAGTGTATAGTTTAGTGGTGTTAAGTGTATTAACATTTATTTTTGTGCAGCCAATCTCCAGAATTCTTTTTATATCACAAAACTGAAATTCTATAACCATTAAACACAATCACCATTCTCCTTTCTATCTCTAATATTTGACTACTCTTAAGCATCTCATATAAGTGGAATCCTGCAGTATTTTTCCACTTACATGCAGAAAAATCTTTTTGTTACTGGTTTATTTTACCTAGTATGGTGTTCTTAAGGTTGATCTATATTGTAGCATGTGTCACAATGTTCTTTCCTTTTAAGTCTGAATAGTATTCCATTATATGTCTATATCACATTTTATTTTTCCATTAATCTGAAAATGGGCACTTGTGTTGCTTCCCCTTTGTGGCTATTGCTAATAAGACTGCAATGAACACAGGTACACAGATATCTCTTCACGAACATGCTTTCAATTATTTTGAGTATATACACAGAAGATTTACTAGATTATATGGTATTTTTACTTCCATTGTTTTGAGGAATAAGGAGATCTTAGGCTAGAAAATCTCTGGAACTGAGTGCATTCTGTTCTTTGTAATACATGTAACTGCTCTTTCTCTACCTGGCCTTACCCTCTTCTCCACACCCAATATGGAGACTAAGTGGAGGATGAACAAGAATAGAGATAACCTAATCACATGTTACCTAAATCTATGTTCATACTGAGTTTTACAATACTATAAAATTTTGTGTCCTTCTTGATATATAAAGATGACACTGATAACCCCTTATCATTAAAATAGGCAATCAGAGTCCTCTAAGAGTATGTCGATTTATATTCATTCATGTATATCTCTCACCCAGTCTTTCTTGTTGCTGTGGTATGAATAAGAAATCTATGCTATCTAAAGAAATGTAAATGTCAAAGATAGATAGAGAATATGTATTTTTATTGTATTATATATGTTATGTATAATGTTACAGTAAAATAATTATATATGATACAGAGAAATTATAAAGGATAATAAAAATGTTCTTTTTAAAATTTTTTATTTTATTTTAAGTTCTGGGATACATATACAGGGTGTGCAGGTTAGTTACATAGGTAAATGCGTGACATGATTGTTTGCTGCACCTATCAATCTATCACTTAGTTATTAAGCCCACATGCATTAGCTATTTATCCTAATGCTCTCCCTCCCCTACCTCCCCTGACAGGCCCCAATGTGTGTTGTTCCCCTCCCTGTGTCCATGTGTTCTCATTGTTGAGCTCCCACTTATGAGTGAGAACATGTGGTGTTTTCTGTTCCTGTGTTAGTTTGTTGAGGATAATGGCTTCCACCTCTTCCATGTCCCTGCAAAGGACATAGTCTCCTTTCTTTTTATGACTGCATAGTGGGAGTGAACAGACAACCTACAGAATGGGAAAGAAAATTTTTGCAATCTATCCTTCTGACAAAGGTCTAATATCCAGAGTCTACAAGAAACTTAAACAAATTTACAAGAAAAAACAAACAACCCTATTAAAAAGCGGGCAAAGATATTCCATGTTCACAAACAGACACTTCTCAAAAGAAGACATTTATGTGTCCAAAAAACGTATAAAATAAAAGCTCAACATCACTGATTATTAGAGAAATGTAAATCAAAATTACAATGACGTACAATCTCACACCAGTCAGAATGGCGATTATTAAAAAGTCAAGAAATAACAGATGCTGGCGAGGCTCTGGAGAAATAGGAAAGCTTTTGCACTGTTCGTGGAAATGTAAATTACTTCAATCATTGTGGAAGAAAGTGTGGCGATGCCTCAGAAACCTAGAAACAGGAATACCAAAAGCATTCTTCTTTATTCCCTCTTTATAGGATGATACAGCTTACATCCTTCAAATATACGGGACTATATTGATATAACTACCTAAGATACAAATAATTCTGGTTAGTCTAGCCAAAATGTTTATTCACTAATGCATGCGTTTAGTAATTTAACAACTATTGAGCACCTACTATGTCTCAGACATCATGTTTTGTACTAGGAAGAACTAAACAAATAGCAGGGATGCCCTAACTTGACTCAATTATTTTTTAAATTGAATTTCTTAAATGTTTGTGTTTATGATTGAATCTAGGTGACATGAATTAAGTATATTCAATATTTTAAATGTTTACATCACTTTCCAAAATTATTCCAGCAATAATTTTGGCATATTTAAGAATGATAGCCACTTGTTTCTTTTTATAATAAAGTAACCTGAAATGATCATTGTGGTAGAATGAAAAGGAAGATGTGTCTTTAGCATATTCTGCATGAGTCTAGATGAGCATTCAGAGAAATAACAGTATTGACAAGATTTCTAAAGGTTCAAATAATAATATATTGTGTTAACTGATGCACAACATTGATAATCAACATTTTAAATATTGATAATAAATATTTAAATAATAAATAACATAATTAACACTTAAATATTGATAATTGGTATTAAGCACTTAACTGGTTGTCATAATGAAAGGATAGATGAATGTAAAAAGGAATTAATGACTGATACATGCAGTGAGGAGAGAATATAAAATATAAATATATTATATTTATAAAATATAAAATATAATTTCACCTTATTGATATCCCTAAGTATCATATGAGAATAATGGCATGCCAGGATTATTGGTTGGTGAGAAGAGAAAGTGGTTGAAATCTAGACATACTTAGAATAAAGAACATGTAGAAAAATAGAATACCTAGAAATAAACTTAACCAAAGAAGCTAAATATCTCTACAATGAAAACCACGTATCATTGATGGAAAAAATTGAAGAGGAAAGTTTAAAATAAAAAGATATTCTAGATTCATGGATTGAAAGAATAAATAATGTTAAAATGTTTACACTGTCCAAAGAAATCTATAGATTCAGTTAAATCCCTATCAAAATACCAATGACATCCTTCACAAAAATAATAATTCTAAAATATACTTGGAACCCCAAAAGATTCAGAATAGTCAAAGCCATTCTGAGCAAAAAAAAAAACACAAAACAAAGCTGGAAGAATCACATTACCTGACTTTGAATTATACTGCAAAGCTATAGTAAACAAAACATCATAGTATTAGCATAAAAACAGACTCATAGACTGATAGAGCACAATAGAGAACTCCAAAATAAATCCACACATCTATAGTGAACTCATTTTTAACAAAGGTGTCAAAACCTTACATTGGGGAAGGGACTTCAATAAATGATGCTGGAGAAACTGAATATTTATATGCAGAAGTATGAAACTAGACCCATATCTCTCACTGTATACAAAAATCCAATTAAAATGGATTAAAGACTTAAATCTAAAACCTGAAACTATAAGAAAACATTGGGGAAACTCGCCAGGTCATTGGGTTGTGCAATGAATTCTTGAGTAAGACCTAAAGAGCATAGGCAACCAAAGCAAAAATGGACGAATGGGATCACATCAAGCTAAAAAGCCTCTGCACAGCAAAAAGAAAACATTTAACAAAGTTAAAAGAGACAACCCAAAGAATGGCAGAAAATATTCACAAGCTACCTATCTGACAAGGGATTAATAACCAGAATATAAAATGACCTTAAACAACTCAATAGGAAAAAAAAAATCAAATAACGCAATTAAAAAATGGGGAAAACATCTGAACAGTTATTTCTTAAAAGAAAATATACAAATGGCCAACAGATATACAAAAAAATACTCAACATCAGTAATCATCAGAGACATGCAGGTTAGAACTACAATGAGATATTATTTTACCCCAGTTAAAATGGCTTTTACTCAAAAGACAGACAATAATGAGTGATGGCAAGGATGTGGTGAAAGGGGATCCCTTGTACACTGTTGGTGGGAACGTGAATTAGCACACCCACTGTGGAGAACAGTACAAAAGTTCCTCAAAAAACTAAAAATAAAGCTGCCACATAATCCAGCAATCCTACTGCCAGGGTATATATTCAAAAGAAAGGAAATCAGTATATCGAAGAGATATCTGCAATACCATGTTTATTGCAGCACTATTCACAATAGCCAAGATTTGGAATCAACTTAAGCGTCCATCAAAGGATAAATGGATAAAGAAAATGTAGTACATATACACAATGAAATATTATTCAGTCATGAAAAAGATTGAAATCCTGTCATTTGCAACAACATGAATATAACTAGAAAACATTATGCTAAATGAAATAAGCCAGGCATAGAAAGATAAACATCTCATGTTCTCACTAATATGTGCGGGCTAAAAATTAAAACAATTGATCTCATGGAAATAGAGAGTAGAATGATGGTTGCCAGAAACTGGTAAGGGTAGTGGGGATGGAGGAACAAAGTAGGGATGGTTAATGGGGGCAAAAATACAGTTAGACAGAAAAATACTATTTAGTCTTTGAAAGCATAATAGGTGACTATGGTCAACAGTAACTGATTTTGTGATATAAAACAACTCAGAGTGAAATAATGTTCCTAACACAATGAAATGATAAATGCTTGAGATGGTGGCTATCCCAGTTAACCTGATTTGATTATTACACATTCTAGGCATGTATCAAAACATCACATGTACCCCATAAACATATACACCTATTATGAATTCATAACTAAAAATTAAAAAAAATAAAGAACACTTAGAGAGATTTAGGAAAACTATTTTTTTATGAGCCAATATGGGTAATAATGAGGTAGAGAGATATGGAACACCTACAGTATGAGGGCTAAGATAAAATCTGCAGCTTCATTTATTATTATTCAATAAACATGTATTATTATTATGTAAACATGTATGTATTATTCAATAAACACATATTTAGTGTTTGTTATATGCCCAGCACAGTGGGGTAAAAAAAGATTACAAAATAATTTCTTTCACTGACACGTGAAAAGATTTATTTTGCATTCAACAAGTATTTGCTGTATACTTACTATGATGTGACAGGCTGTCATGGGGAATACTACAATGAATAAAAATCAATAAAATTCCCTGCCTCGTGGATTCTAGATTCTAATGGTGATGGGTTGTAGGGAGATGATCTTTCTGGAGTAAAAGATTAAAGCAAAGACAAGAACAGAATGGGTAGGAGAAACAGAATTATGTGTATAATGGAACTATCCTGTATGTGAGTTTGAGTTCCATTAGGTTTCTATTAGATATCATTAAAGAGTATTGAGGAGTACTTAAGGAATAATTGAATTTTCCAGAGGTAACTCAAAGTCATGGAAAATCTGGAACTCATCATAGAAATAAGAGTGAATTAGACATTCATTAAAAAAAGAGATTCTTGTAAGTTGAATAGCACTTAAAAACTGGCTTGCATTCTATAAGCATAATACGAAACTAAAAGTACTTTAATGATTTATGTCTGTCAAAAATATCTAAGCCCTCTCATTCCAACATCTTCCCTAAGAAGCATGATCAGGTGACTCAGAAACCCAACCCTTCAATATGTGTTTCTCATCCCAGCTCTAATTGGTATGAAATTCTGACCTTTTAACACCTTTTCCTGTTCTCAGGAAAGAAAGAACATTGGCTAAAAACAAAAAATTCTAATAAATGCAAGATGGGTTGATTAATCTGATTTTCATTTTATTAAATCATTTTATATTGAAGCCAAATACGGTTTTCTGTTTTATGTTCTCCACACTTACACTGACTCTAGAAATGAAGAGCTTTATCTCTTCTAGGAAAGACAAATTCTAATTTTGGCTACCTGCTTTTTTGTTAATTTCTTTGTTTTAAAATTCAATTGCATTGATCTTCAAAACTGAAACGCATTAGAAACCATAAAGGAAGATACTACAGATTGTCCCAACTTTCAAATCCCTAGATAGCTAAATGTTACTTTAATGTTAACCATAGTGTTTCTGAAATATTTCTGTAATATTTCAGTAATGGGATAGAAGCTGTCAAGGTCAAACAGCCTCAGAAGGGAGATGTGCAAAGAGAAAGCATTAGATCTGATAAGCACAGTTGTAGCTGCTCTAAGGAATCTTTTTACTAAAGTAATGTTCCAAATGATATTATATAGAACTGTGAGATCCCAGAAATCGTCATGTGTCAAGTACTCAGAGATGAAAGTGAGTTTTGGTTTCTGTTTCCTTTATATATTAGCATATAAAACACCTGGCACCTTTCATTCCAAGTAAAGCATATATTTAATATACATAAAGCTCAATGAAAGTGTTTTTATCCCTTACAGAAAGATTGATTGGATTTTTTATGTACTGAACAGAACAATACGATTTGCAATATGCCTGGTGGTCTGTGGGAGCACTGGACTGAGCAAATGTTGGTGAGTGCACCCTCTTCCACCGTGGGCTTCTTACCTTTTTCCATTTTACTCTAGCTGGGAGTTCCTGTCGAATGACTGGGTATATAACACCAGGAGCATGGCTTGGTCATTACTCTCTCCTTCCTCACCATAAAACAGAATGTCTTATTTAGTAGCTCTTTGTCATACACAGTTGCTTAATATGTGGTCGAATTTCAGATCATGGGATAAATCTGGCACTTCCTTTCTCCTCACTACACTGTTATAAAAGGAACAAACAAACAAACAGAAAAGAAAGCAAGCCTCTTAACAAAAAAAAAATTAATATAACCCTACTAACCACTTGCATTTGTATGGCATTCAGTTTTCTAAGAGTCTGTTATCTACATTTGTTTTGACTCCTCCCACTACCCCTCTAAAATCTATTACCCTCATTTGGCATCTGAAAACTCTGAAGTGCAAACCAAAAAAAAAAAAAAATTCACATACCTGATGGCAATCAGATTAACAGTTATTACACCCAGGACCCAAATCAAAACACTCTTACTTTACATTCTGCAGTCTTTTCTCTGCAAGTAGGCAGTACCATAATACCAAACAGAAGCGGGTGAGTCAAAGCCTAGAAAGTCTATGCAACGCCAGGGAAGAGTGAAACATCCCACTGCATTTTTTTTCTTTTTCAAAATAAATTGGATATAAGCTTAAAAATTGAGTTTTTTAAAACTGAACTTTAATTATCATCTCTGACAAAGTCTTTCTCCATACAGGTTTCTAGTTCATTTCTGTCTAGTTATGTCAATACTTTTATAATTTATTTTGTAGTTTTACAGTTACACTTACTATATCTTACAGTTATATGAATACTACCAAAGCAAAGAACTGTCAAGTCATGTTGCTTATCCTTTCCTTTGCTTACACTAGACTTGAAATAAATGTTCTTAAACTGACTAATTCATTAAAATATATTTGGAATCCAAAATAAGGTAATGTTAATATTATGTAATTGCTAAGTTCCTTGCCATGATTTATTAAATCAATGTACATACCTTGATGCATCAAAATTCTATTTCAATGAATTTACTGGACTATAAAATGATTGTTTTGTTTTTCTCTGCCATTTAACCAACAATAATTTTTGCAGCATTTTCCATGTAATTAAATGTATCTGTAAAGCATTAATGCCCTTTAAAAATTAAACATCCATAAAATTGTTGATTTGACAGTAATATAAATGTGAGATAAGAGTGTGCTTAGATAGTTTGAGATGCAAAGCCTCTTTTGGGAAATATTAATAATTTGCCTCTGTGAGATTTTTAACTCTTAACCAAATTCGAGCTAATTATTCTGGTTGAAATGGCATTCAGAGACTTCTATTTTGGCATAGCATTTCAAAAATTCTTAAGAAAAATATTATTCCATATGATTGTTTGTAAAAGCAAACCTATCTCCACTTGAAAATAATCATTAACTTATTCCAAGTGGAATTTCAAATGTTAACAATTATTAATTTGAACAAAGTTAAATATCTCAAGTAAGATTAACACAAGGCTAAGCCAAAGGTTAGTATTATCACAGGAATCCGAATCAGACAAGATTTCTTAATTCCCTAAAGAGTTTTGTTTGTTCTTTTTTCAGGAAAACCAAGATTCCTTCTGCGGCAGAGGGGAACAGGCACATCAATATACTTTCAGGTACATTCACCTGTATAATTACAGTTTATTAGACAAATTATTCCCCCCCCCAAAAAAATCTGGTTGCAATTGAGTAGAATATTAAAATATTTACATGGTTTTTATTAATATAGTGCATGAGGGAAGACATAGTGTTTTCATCACGCTGACTTGACTTTAGATACCAGTTCTGCCATATTTAGTTTCTTGACTGTAAGCAAACAATTTAAACTCTATTATAAAACTCTGCTTATCCTCACTTAAAATTAAAAATGTGGAAATAGCTGCCTCACAGATTTTACAGACTTTTAGGATGGTCTGATAAGATAGAGTATCCAAAGCATCTAATAGTTCCTAACATTCAATAAATGCCTGATAAATAGTTGCTGTTATTTTGCATATTGTTATTACATAAATGTATCTAGAACACTTGCTTATAATGTCCAAATTTATTAAGCAATTACATGATTACCACACCCATTGGACAGATTCTTTTTAGTCATTCATTTATTTAATAAGCATTTATTAAGTTTTTATTATATGTCAGCAAGGTACTGAAGATTCAGATGTAAATAAAACAAAATCTTTGCCTCAAGAAATTTGCGGTATTATTAGATCCATGAAAGCTCCTGTTTTTTGAAAATGTATTACATGAAAAGAATTACATTAAACATTTTGAAGACATTATATTATTTAATTATAACTGTTGTCAAAATTAGTATTTGAACCTCTGTTACACTCTGATTTTTAAGCCCAGATTCTCAATTGGTACAAAGCACTACTGTGAAAAAGAAAACACATTTTGTCACAGGGAGAAAAGTGTAATAACTAATTTGCTTAGTAAAAAATATCCACTTTTATCCATTTTTTAGCAGCATATGAATTTTAGCAGACAAAAAAGTGGATTTTATTTCTTTAATTTTTTCTTTTAAAAATAAAATTTTGGTCAAAATAAATTATTAAGGTCATTCGTAAATCTCATTGCCAATCAGAAAGCTCTGTGTTTCTCTTTATTTGAAATTATGACGACACACAAATTTGTGAAGCGTTCCACATTTTTAACTCAAGGACCAATTACCTGCTGATGAGTGCAACACGCTAAAAGAAGAGATTTCCAAAATGAAGGAGCTCCTGGCTAGAAAAGACAGCGAAACGGGAGACAACATTAGACAGGCAGCATCTTCTCTTCAGTAGGCATCACTGAAGCTCTTCGAAATGGCATACAAAAAGATGGCATCTGAGCGAGAAGGCTCTGGAAGTTCTGACACTGGGGAACGAAACGAAGATCAAAAGGAGGAGAAACAGTAACAATAGCAGAAAGTTTGAAGCCAAATTGGACAACATATGAAGCTTAGGAGCAAAGAGACTTCCTGAGCAGAAATGGGCAAACTTCAGTCTTTTTACTGTGCTTTTGCAGTATTCTATATATAATTTCCTTAATTTGTAAATTTAGTGACCATTAGTTAGTGATCATTTTATGGAAAGTGATTCTAACAGTATAAAGTTCACAATGTTCTAGGTCCCTGGCCTGTCATTTTTCAGCTGCACATAAAAGGAGTAAGAAGACCTAATTGATCATGATAAAGATTTAACTATTACATGCTGAAGTGGCCATGTTTTCAAGGGGTGAAACCATTTTGCACACAACAATGAATGTAGTCAGCCATAGACTTGGAATGAGATCACATATGGGGATGAGATCGTTCCCCAGTTATCCTAGTACTGCTGTACTGGCCTGTGTGTACATGGGGTCCTTCAACTGAGGCCTTGCAAGGCAAGCTGCCGTGTTTGTAGATGGGACAGAGGAAGCTAGAACAATGGAAAACTAAGCTATTTATGTTAGGTACAGCTATTAAAACAAGGTAGGAATGAGGCTAGGCCCACTTCCCTAAGGCAAGCTTTTCTAGCTACCTTCTGCCCTGTGTCTGGCACCTACATCCTTGATGATTGTTCTCTTTTATCCATTCTGCATTTTTGTTTAAGGTATGAAAAGCATCTAAAAAATTATGATTGTTCTAAATGTTCATTGGGAAGGTAGAAAATGTCAATGATTTCAAATTTAGAACTTTTGATCACCTTGGGGATTCTCAGTCATTATTGACATTTTATTTGTTAGTTTTGATCCACCAAAGATCCACTTAGTCAATGCTGAATGATAAATTCTTAATGAAACTGTTTTTGATATAAACAAAGTGTTTAAGAAATAGAAGCATTTTTCAAGCTAACTGGTCTGCTTCAAATTTCTACGTAATAGGTTTATTGTCAATACAGAAAGAGCCCCCTTTTGAATGTTCTTATTATCATCCATGAAAATGTATTTGATACTTTGGAAAATCTACTGTACCAAATATATTCAATAAGCTTTCCTAATTTCTACAAATAATATTAATTTACATTTTCCTATTTATGACCCTACTAGGAGAAATCTATCGTATTCTTAAATTTGTTTTATTGTTCTATAGATTTCAAACATTTCATTGAAGGAGATCAAGACAATTAAATACTGATCAAGAGTCCACCTAAACTTGCAAGTATATTCATATAGTTCATACATTTGACATTTCAAAATTACTGTAAACTGGGTAATTACTGTAAAAGGCTTAAAACAATGAATGTGTATGTGACCAGGGTTTTGGATGATAGATGTCTGAAATCAACTTGGCAGAAGGGCCATGTTCCCTCTGAAGGCTCTACAGAGTAACCTTTACTACATGCTTCTTCCAGCTTCTGGTAGATCCAGGAGTTCCTTGGCTTGTGGCAACTTTACTCAGTTTTCTGCATCTTCACATCATTTGGTTTGTCTCTGTGTCCGCTCTCCTTCTTATAAGGGGTTAGAGTCATTAACTTGGGGTACATGCAAAATCTAGTATATCATTCATACTAATTACATCTACACATACTATTTTAAAATAAGTTCACATTCTGAAGTTCTAAGTTGACATGACTTTTGGAAGGATACTATGCGACCCATTTGAATTCATAATTAGTAATTTATTAGAAATGGCAGAAGTTTTCTATTGAAAATGCAGTCATTGACATGCATTTATTAAGATAACAAACTTATTAAATGGGACATATATAATGTAGAATCTATATTTAAGTAAAGGATACCTTGAAATGTATTCTGCAGGTTTATTACTGCATGTAATAGATAAAATAGGTATGAAGTCCTAAATTCATGGATACATTTATAGTCTAATAGTCTAGTAACGAATCTAAGCATCTAAGACCTAATTACGCAAAATTATTAATTATAAATGTAATAAGTGGGACAAGGCGGAAGAACAAGTACAATGAACGCATATATGAAGTTCATTCTATCGGGTAGACTTGACTCAGTCTTAGATATTGGATTCCTTGAGAAAGTAATATCTAAATTGAGATTAAAGATGACAGAATTAACTAATTGAAGAGAGGTTTTCTATGCTTTTATTATATTTTCTGAACAATCTGTAGTAAAAAATCAGTAATTCCAGTTTTCTGAGAAGCATGTTAATTATACCTTTTTCATTTATTCACTCTCATAGTATAACCTAATATCCGCAAAGGAGAAACAGATGTATTATCCTGTGAGTAAATCCAGCAAACTCACTTTTGCATTACATTTTAGTATTCAGATGCAGCTGAACAGAAACAGTGGGAAGTTTCAAGGTTAGAAAATCCCTAATTTGACCTATTAATTCTAGACTTCTAAACTCTTCTGAAAAATCATATTTTGTAAAGGTGGACTTATAAGTAGAACTCATCCAGTGTAGCACTAAGCTATAGCTCCTGGTAAAATTCAAAACACTCTCATTTGTACAGAAAAAAGTGTAAATACTATATTGTCCTAACATCGTTGTCTGTAATCTACTCTGCATAATGGAGCTGCCTCTGAATTAAATATATACAAATATATATAATTAAATGAATATATATTATATCTATATCTTCAGTAAAGCTTTTGTCACTTATAATGTACAGTAGAACTCCTAGAAGATTACTGTGTCTGCGTTTTCTTCTGTTTCCTTGAATACCTTTGGTAATTCTCGGAAAATGGGGATATCCTGAAATTTAACAGAATCTCTACAAGGCTGTTCCCAAGTTTTTTTTTTTTTTTTTTTTTTTAAAGGACTAAATTGAAAATCATATTGACCATAACATCCAGGTTAAATAACCATAGTATAAATAAGTCAAAATTTCTAAGTAAAATTGTCCCATGTGGAAACATATCTATTTCCTGATAATATAGTTGATCGCTTTCTATGAATCCTTTCTTCAGAATACGCTAGGAACCCAGAGAGAAAAGAGGGAATTTCATAAATAAGCCTCTATAATAAACAAGCAAGTCCATAAGAGACAAAGAAGCTTAAAAGAGCAAGGTGACAATTTAATTTAATTCAATTTAATTTAATTTAATCTAATTTAATCAAATCTAATCATATTCATCTTTACTGTATCAAATAAGACTATCCTTTACCTAGAGACAGTTTGTACCTTTTTTTGGCCTCTTATCAATTAAATAGTCAATTGAAGCCCTGATTCCACTATGATTCAATCATAACACTTGATTAAAAAGACTCCAGAAAACTCCTTGTTGATTTAGGAGAGTTTTGCATACATCAGGCGGGAAATGCATGTCATTGAATGCATGATGATAGTGCTATCTTTCTACTTTCAGTATTGAAAACCAATTCAAAAAAGACACTTGATTATATCCTCTACAGTTCTTAACTGGAAAAATTTTACTCCTTTATTTTAGAGTATAACTCATTTGCCTGGAAATGAGTGTATGTTTGCTATATATATATCCTTACCAGAAGTATCTAAAAACCAAACTTTTTACCTGCAGATTGCAAAATTCATTTAAATTCTGAACACCAGATATACATTGGTAAGCTTGGCTCTAGAGGTACGTGAGTAAATTTGTCCTTTCTCCTAGAGCCATCTGTAACCTAGACAAAACAATTATGCAGAACATTTCCATACAATGTTAAAATTGCTGTAAAAACATCTGATAATTTACCAGTTTCTCACTCTGTGCCTAGAACTTTTCTGAAATTTCTTTATGTACCAACTCATTTAATCCTAACAATAAATCTATGAGCTATATCTTGTCACTGCAGAAAGAGTTACATGACAAATTTAAGTCATCTTCCAAATGTCACAAAACTAAAAAGTGGGAAAACACAAGCTGTTTTGTGCTTTAGACAAATCACTAATTAATATGTTCATAAATTGGTGGATATAAAAAAGTATTGTTTCTTCTATCTTCATTGTATATTCTCACTCCTTCCATCTTCTAAAAGACCTTGCTAGGCATTCTTTGTTTCTTTCACAAAAAACTTCTTTTAATTGCATTCTTTCCATTAATATTTAAATATGCTCAAATCTCCTACCTTACAACAAACAATAGTAAATATAAGAATACATTAATGCCCTACCTCAGAATTTATTTTTCTTTAGTACAATCTCTTTCAAGGAAATTTTACATTATTATAGGGCTTCCATTATCATTATACAACAATAACTCCAAATTTATACCTTCAGTCCTTAACTCTTCACACCATGCTGCCACCATTCCTCACCTCCTAGGCCTCCTACTACGTTCATTCTGTAAGCCAAAAGGCTGGAAGTCACCCTACTTTACAAACCTCTCTTCCATTCCCTCACAATGTCCTATAACTTCTACCTTCTAATTCTCAAGTATATCAACTTATATCACATGACCTTAGATCAAGTTATAATTTTTTTTTCTTACTGAAAAGAAATGTTCTAAAAAAAAATCCCTTCTGACATTTTTGCTGTGCTATAATTTATTCTCCACTCTGTAACCAGGGTGACTATTTCAAAAGAGATATATAATAAGGACATTTTCCCAAAGAAATCTCTTTCAATAGCTTCAAATGTTTCCTGTGATAAAAATCCTTAGCCTGACCACAAAGATTTGAGTGGTCTGGTGCTTTACCACTGCCTGACCGCACTGTAGGAGGCTGGCCTGTCCATCTCTGCATGTCAGTCTCAACTCCCTTCCTCAGTTCCTTGCTCCTTCATATTAGAAACTATGGACCTGCTTCTCTCTCTATGCAGAATTTTCCCATATCGCACCCCAATTTCAACTTTGAATTGAGTTTTGTTTCCTCAGAGAAACCATAACCTGAGCCCTCAGAGTAAATTAGATCCCTTTAAGGTTGTTTAGAAAGCCTATCTATGTTTCTTTTTATAATCCTGATCAGTTCTTTTGATACATTGGTATTTACGATTACTAGTGTGTGTCTCCTTAACTAGAAATGAAACTCTGCGAAGACAGCTAAAATGTCTTTTTTTTAAATGCCCATATCCCTATTATTTGACATGTAAATTGCACTTGGTAGATGCTTGATACATATTTGCTGTATAAATGAATAGAAAAAAAATGAAGTTAAAGGTTTTTGCTTTCCAGTGCTTTGATGGATTTTCCATCAAAAATCTTACATATTATCAGTTTTCTTTCAGTTTAAAATAACTTTTTAGGAAGAATTGTTATTTCTTTAGCTAAATGTTAACTTGGGGGGGTCTTAGAAAAGAAAGCTGTTCCAAAGTGTAAAATAGAACTCAAAAAAACTGAAGATAATTTTTCAAGGAATTTAGTCTATTATGCCTCCACTTTCTTGGCTTGAGAACAAAATTATTCTTACCTAAAACTCACTGGCACTAGGATTTAATGGGCATAACACATGTGACAGTCCTTCTCAGGAAATGAACACAAAGAAAATGAAAAAGAGTGATTGACAGAAACATAAATACAATAGAGCAGAGAATAAACTGGGAAAGCACATGTCTGGATTACTATCTGACACTAAAAGCTATTAAAGGTGACAATAGCTTCGTCATTTTCTACACTGTCTTTTATGCAAAACATACTCAAAGTGACCTAGAGTGACCTCTCGCCAAATGGCACAGCTTGGGGATTTTCAGCGTGTGTTGGATTGACATTATATTTTATTCATTTTTGCACTGACAATGGCAGAAGTATCTAATAATATAAAGACCAGAGAATGTGCCTGTATGATATTCAGGTCACTTCTTCCAAGTCCTTTCTATTCTAGACAACTGTGATGTTGCCTGTGCAAAAGTAGGAATTGAGGACGAGAGGTGAGGTGATGAAGGAGGAGCTTCAACACTTTTCTAGAACCAACTTCTTAGGCCTATGTTAAGTAAAAAGTCAATCAATAATCATCATGCAGGAAGTGCATATGGCTATTGCATTAGTCTGTTTTCACACTGTTGATAAAGACATACCGGAGACTAGGAAGAAAAAGAGATTTAATTGGACTTATAGTTCCAATGGCTAGGGAGGCCTCAGAATCATGGTGGGAGGTAAAATGCATGTCTTACATGGGGGTGGCAAGAGAAAAATGAGGAAGAAGCAAAAGCAGAAAGCCCTGATTAACCCATCTGATCTTGTGAGGCCTGTTCACTATCAGGAGAATAACACAGGAAGGACCAGCCCCCATGATTCAGTTACCCCCTCCTAGGTCCCTCCCATAACACATGGGAATTCTAGGAGATACTATTCAGGTTGAGATTTGAATGGGGACACAGTCAAACCATGTCAATTATATAATACTTTTTGAACAATAGGTTATCCAGTCAAAGAAATTGAACACAAAGGAAAAGGGAACATGCAATTAAAATACTTTCTACAGTACAGTCTTTCTCCTCCAACTCTATATTTTTCTTTAAGGTTTTTGGCTATAAATCCTGACCTTCCTGTTTGCAATGTGAAGTCAAGTTGCCCCAGCGATGGAGCTCTGCCAGTTATGGGACTTTCAGTCCTGTTCATGCTGTTGTGCTTTCTTTTACTACTAATACTGCTAGGGCTTGTCCATTTTCAGAAGGAGATAAATGCATACAATTATTCAAAATTAGTGCATTCTATAATGCCACATAGCTTTGAGGAACCAACGGTCAGAGTCATATAAAGCTTTAATGTAAATACATCCTCAGGGCTAAAAATTGACTAAAACTATTACAGACTTTTAGACCTACCTTCTTCCCAGCCATAAGACAGGAAGAATTCAAATGACTATAAGATAGGGCTGACCCCATAGTCATTGCTTTCTAAAGATGGAAAATCAAGGTCATTTTAGGAGTTTTCTGGTTCTTTATCACAATAGTTTTTATCCTGGCCAACATGGTGCAACCCTGTGTCTACTAAAAAAAAAAATACAAAAATTAGCCAGACATGATGGCGGTCACCTGTAATCCCAGCTACTTGGGAGGCTGAGGCAGGAGAATCACTTGAACCCGAGAGGTGAGTTTGCAGTGAGCCAAGATCACGCCACTGCACTCCAGCCTGGGCGACAGAATGAGACTCTGTCTCAATAATAATAGTAACAATAATAATGAATTGGACAACAACATGATCAAACTGATAAACAAAGACATCTTTAAGACTCTTATGAATGAAATCTTTTGAGTCCATATGTTATTAAAAGTGTTCCTACCTACTTAATGCAAATAAGAATATATAATGAGAATTAAATGCATCTAAATAAATTAGGTTAAAATGATGGAAACACTCTTATTAAAAGTTCACTGTATAAGCAGGAACACCTGGAATGGGAAATGTAGTTTGAGTCACAGGGTATTACTATGTCATAGGCATAGTCAATAATACTTAAGTGGTATTACTAGTCAGAAGAAAGTAAGGAAAAAAGTGTTTCTGGCCATTTCAATTAAGCATAAAAGCTGCTGAATATATAAAGTGCAAAAACACTCTAGCAGCCGAAACAGAGAATAACTGAACAAGAGAATGACCTAATCTCTATTGTGAATGCATTACCAATGTGATTTGCAGAAGGTTAGAGAAACAAAGGGATACACAAAGTGGGAACAATGCCTGTGGGATCAGCAGAAAAAAATCAATAACAATTTGGTGTGTGTACTATGGGAGAAAACATCTCTCCGTTGTGTTATTAAAATGGGAATAGGTTAAACTGGAGACCCAGGACTTTGTTTAGGTGTGATAGATGGCATGCTCTCAGAAAGTTTATTTAGTTTCTAAGATTAAACTGGTCTGCAGTTCTTGGGAAGAGAGAATGGAGTGGTTGAGCTTTTATGGAGTTCTTAAGACTTCCTTTTTTAGGGCAATTTTTTTCTTAAATACTTACTGTAATATTATCAAATATGAAATCTAATTTAAAAACACACATTTGACTTATGACAGTAAAAATTAACATAGAACAGTGCATGTGCATTAAGATTTGAAAAAATGAATCCGTAGCCCTCACAAAAGCAGATGGCTACATTATATTCACTGTGTCACAGGAATGGGGTGCTAGATTGTCAAAACAATAAGACAAATCAATATAATTAATTGGATGTTATAGTGAAACAAGAAAGTAAATCAATCAGCATCTTAAATAGAATAAATCAGGTAGGATACAGTTCCAGAGCCATTGAGAGGAAATATATTATGATTCCTTGTCATCTATAAATCGCCAGACAAAAGAGAATGGGAAGCACGGAAAACATTTTATATTTCCACTCTAGCCTGGTTTTCACCCTTTATATCAGGACATTAAAATGGGTATTTACGTATAATCACCATATTGTACTGTGAGAAGACAGTATTATATAAACCGGTAAATTCTTGTTTTCTTCAAAAACCCCACTGTCATATAATTTTTGTATATATTGTAAGTCGAGCACAAGATAAGCTGGTTTTCCAGGAATAATTCAGTTTTATTAATTCATCTGTATAAAAGACAGTAAATTACCTAACATGTACAAGTTAATATGATGGAACACCTTTATATTATTTAACATTCAATTTCTAATTTATTGCCGCAAAATGCATGCTGAAAATAAAACATGGTCCTGTACAAAGCAATGTCACTGTAACATAAGCATTTCCATAGAGGTATCGACATGTTATTAAAAAACAAATAATAGAGGAGGCTTTGTTTTCAAGACTGGAGTAAAATCTTATATCTTGAGTTTGTTCATTTAATTTTTTTACTAAGTTTATTTATTCAGTAAAGTTATATTTATTGGAATACTACTCTGTACTAAACATAGTATTCAGCCTGTACTTGAAGTTCAGGAAAGATGTCTTGGTTGGGAATACAGATTTCAAAGTTATCAGCCTATAGATTCTAATTGAAAGCATGGGAAAAGATAGGGTGATCTAGAAAGAGTAGGCAGAATAAGGGTAAAGAAGCAGTTGAATAGTGAAACATTGTAGAACACTTACATTTTGGGGTCTAGAAAAAGAAGATTCCATAGGTGTTATGAGAAATGACAAGAAGGTGGAAAATAAGTAGAATGATTGCTGTGAGAACTGAGTATCCAGTGAGTATGAACAAAACAATTTGTGGAAGCATCAGTCTGTAAGGATGCATGATTTTCTCTAGCAACTTTTAGCATTATGAGGAGTGGAGGTAGATGGCTTGATTCAGCAAATTATAAGGGTTTTTATAACGCTTTTGCCAAAAACCAAATAAATGAGGAAGAAAAAAACAATCCAAACAATCAAATCAAACTTGGAAACTGAAAATAAAATGTTGATATGATTCACCACTGATGCTGGAGTTCATAGGAAATAAATGGAAACAATGGGAATAGGAGAAAAGCGAGTGAGAAATTGAATCTCCAAAGACATGATAAAGATAAAATACTATATAGTAAAAGTAATGAAATAAAAAGCCAAAATGAATGGACACTGTGATTAGCAATTAGTATTTGGAACTTATTTTCTTAGAGGTAATAAAATTATAAGTGATGATAAAATCCAGATTGTGGTCATGAGAAAGGGTGTCTAAAGTACAGTAGAAGTTGAAAGAACTGGGATCCAAGAAGTCAAACATTTGTGAAAACAAGGTGCCTAGTGGACTAGCCACATATTCTTTACAGTCATTATGGAGGCTGTTAGCATTTGGAATAAAAGGAAATACTTTCAGCCATGTCCTGAAGGGCGGCAGCAGAAAACAGTATAAAAGGATAAGTAAAAGCAACATTTCAAAAACAGGAGAGCTTTCCTAGGAGTTCAACAGCAATGATCAGGAATTAGCAATGAGAATTTCAAAAAATGCAGATTCCATCTATGTAAATAAAATGTGCACACCAGTTTGAAAATAAAATGTGCACACCAAACTGTGCACACCAGGTTATCCTCCACTGTAAATGGAGTGGAAATGAATGAAGGTTATCCTCTATAGGACAAACTGGCGTGCATAGGACAGTATCAGATTGCGGTTGAGTACAAATGCTGGCAAACATATTTGAATGAAAATTTAAGAATGTAGTTAAAGGACTGGTCTGACATGAAAAAGTGATCAGTGGGGAGGAAATGCAGAGTAAGTTAGGGATAAGACATGTGTGGAAAGTTGGCCAACTTACCTAAATTTTACATGTAGCTAAGAATGGCATATTTGATGGATGAATAGCATTATTGGTAAGTTGTAGCAACAATCAGGCTGGAAAAGATAGCAAAGTCCAAACAGTGAAATTTAATTGACTACATATATAAGTTTTTATATTAGCACTGAAAAATTTGGAGAGAAATTAAACACTTTGCTCAACTATAATCAGATTTATTATAATCTGTATAATTATAATTAGTATAATCAGATTTTGGTTTAAAATGTTTTTCCAACCTCAGTGAGAATAGATTGGGGGCAAATTATACTTGAGGAAGGGAGAACAATTAGGATGTTATCGTAGCCAACCAAAGGAGGAATGATGATAGACATATTTACCATCTCTGAGTGGGATAAAGAAAAGTACATCAGTATAAGTACTTCAGGGTGATTACTTAACAGAGTTGTCATGTCAAACTCATCTGAGTAGTTGTCAAAAACAACAACAAAAAATGATGATATGTGAAGAATACTAATATAAATGGCACCAATGCAAAGTTTGCTTTAAAGTAAGTTACATTGGTTTTATCTATATATCACCATTCTCAGCCACCTCAACTAAAATAAGTTACATTGGTTTTATCTATGTATCACCATTCTCAGCCACCTCAACTACCCTGCTGTGTCACAGTCTGGAAACCTAAAAACTGTTTTCCAGAATCCTTTGACCACAGAGCTCTAGATTATACTGCAACAGTGAAAGTAATGGTTTATAACATAAAGCCAGAAGGGAACAACAAGCATTTCCCTTCCCTTAGAGGTTTAAAGGAAGTGAGTGAAAAGGCTGCATATCTGAAATCTCATCAGTTTCCTGGAAAACTCCTTTGATTCTCAAGCTTTGGTACTCCAAGAGTCTAAGATCATCAACAACAATTTCTTGGAATGCTTGCACTTCCTAATTGCATAAAATACAGGAGGGCCTGTCCCTGGCCTGTGTTCTACCAGCCATTTAGATATATGTATTAAATATGTTACCACTGAGATATCTAGGGTGATTTCTGTGTCTTCTAACCAAACTTGACTGATATAGAATTTTGTAACATAAATGATTCCGAGGTGAGAAATAAATTGGTGATCTAACTGGTTTCACTTGAAAACAGTAATAACACCATCGCTAATATAAAAGGGATACTAGTAGCCCGCAGCATGCCTGTAGTTGGCCAGGAAAGAAATGTTTCTTAAGGGTATGGCATTGGGAGACCACGATGGTTACTGACATAGAACTTAGTGGAAATAAGGCCTGTAAGTACTATAGGATGGCTACTTCTGACCATGGTTAACTTATGAATAAAGTTACAAATTTAAGACTTTAAAATTTTGACTCAAAATAAAGCTAAAAAAACAAATGTTTCTATTTGTGCTTCCAATGAATACCTACTCAATATTAAAAATAAGACAAAAGCTAGCCTTTTGGGGTCCAAAATTACATTTAGTTGATATCCACAAATTCTGTAGAGCTATTATGTGACACTTAGAGCATAATTTGTGGCAAAAAAGTGATTCACAAACTTGGAATGGTGATAACTAGTGAATTCTGGTGACTCTGAATACTTGCGGCCTTTAAATTTCAGTCTTTCTTTCCTGTCAGCAGAATTATCTTCCTGAGTTTAGCTTCTTCTCATTGGAAGATCCTGTGGTGAAATAATTACCTTTTAAGTAGTTTCTGATTCTAATCAACACCCATCTCCACCAAATTTCAGAACCTATACACTCATAAACAAAAGTCAAATCCCAGTTTATTTAAAAAATAAATAAATAAAAAAAAACACAGATTTCCCTCCAATTTACTCTGTAAGTAGAGAGCTTATAAACTAAAATAATTGTAATAATTCTGCCAATTTATATCAAAAGAAAATTAGAGAATATGTGAAGAAATTGATTTTGAAGGAGTTATACCAGGCAAGAAGCAGCATAGCAATAAAATGCAGGGATGTTGATAAATAAGAGATACCACTTGTCCACAGTGTTAAAGTTGATCATTCTGATTGGATCAGGTATGGAAGATGTAACAAGTGCCCTGCCCATTTTTTGAGGAAACATACTTATCATCACAAAAATTCCAAATATGAGTCACATCACACTGATGATGTTTTTGGTCATCTAAGGCTTGTCAAAATGTCACTTTAAAAATAAATGACAACTTACGGCACTTACACCCTATGCCACTAAAAGAGAGACAAGACTCTTGTACTAGTCTGTTTTCACCCTGCTACAAAAAAACTCTCTGAGACTGGGTAATTTATGAAGAAAAGAGGTTTAACTGACTCATAGCTCTTCAGGTTTAACAGGAAGCATGAGAGGGAGACCTCAAGAAACTTACAATCACGGCAGAAGGTGAAGAGGAAGCAAGGACCTTCTTCACATGGTGTTAGGAGACAGAGACTGAAGGGGGAAGTGCCACACACTTTTAAACCATCAGGTCTTGTGAGAACTCACTCACTATCACACGAATCATGTTCTGTTCTAACACTGTAGCACTTTTTGACCTTCAGTTAGTACTTTTTGCTTGCTCTGCACTTATTTAAGTTTTTGGTTTAGACAAAGACTAGGGGAATTCCACTCCCATGATCAAATCCCCTCCCACCAGGTCCCTCCCTCCACATGAGGGGATTACAATTCCACATGACATTTGGGTGGGGACATAGAGCCAAACCATATCAACTCTTGTTGAGCCTCCTGGGATTCTGGAGCCAACACATTTCACACTTGAGCTTGCATGCTACTTCTAACCATTTACCACAAAGCCCATAACCATAGAATCTGAGTGATGATCAGAGTATGTAAATATTCTGCAGACAGTAGAGACTTCAGCAAAAGATGCTCAGCCAATTGAAACTTGTCAAACAGAAGATGCAATGAGGCTCAAAGTGTTTATCATCAATCAAGATGCAATATTCAGTCACCATTTGTTTGAAGAAAAGCCATCCTCTCTTCCACAAACAACTATTTTCACTTTAACAAACTAACTCTTGGCTTGCTATGCTATTTGTACATATTAGCTAACATTATATTCTTCTCTTCTTCCCACATTATTTTATATGAGGCATTGTATAATACTTTTTACTTAGAGTTCTCATTTTTTCTTTAAGTTTCAGGATGTAAAGGTAGTTGGTTATTGAACTGGAAGTGTAATAATTAATAAATATTGCACAGAGATGGTTATAGAGTTTGATGAGAGTCTATATCTCTTCTTTTTAGGGGTGCACATATCTGCCCTTGTATAAGACTGTTAGACCCCCCAAAAAATGACAACAAATCTAACATTATGTTAAATGGTGTCTTAGTCGGCTTGGGCTTTTATAATAAGATAGCATAAACTTTGTAACTCCCAATTGCCCACCTCTAAATACCATTGTTTTGGGGATTAAATTTCAATATAGGAATTTTGGGGGGGCCCAAACATTCAGACCATAGCATAGCACTACCTGCTATTGCTTTTATCATTATTTTAAGAGTTTAGGTATAAAATAAATATTTCTTAAATGTCAGGAATCCACGGATGAGAACTGAATCATATATGGTTTGTGGATATTTAACACCATCCCTATCATCAAAAACTCTCCTTGTATAGCACACATTAGAAATACTAAACACTACAATTTTTAGATCCTTGTCATCAAAATTTCAGTTTAGATTTTGATAATAATAGGCATTTGTATGAAATTACATAGGAAGAAAACAGAAGTAATTTTTTTTCTCTTCCAGTAGTGGCTGATGTATGTGTAGCCAGACAATAGAGCAACTTTCAGAGGCACCTGGGTATTTTCTTCATATCACCTTGTTCGGTTCAGCAGAGAGCTGAGCTCATAGACAGTCTGTACTTTCTCAATCCCTAAAGCCAGTGGTGGTTCCCCCTGACATTTACTCACCTGGCCTTTCCAGTGGTTTTACAAGAATTTATTTTCCTGTATTAAAGCTTATCTACCAAGATATTTAGATTCCCAACTAAATTCTTACTCACATAATGTAGTAATATGGAAGTAAAAAGGAAACACAAATTAATCTTAACCAAGAAGCAAATAGGTGAATTTTAGCCTACAAATTGTGATACTTACTTCTGACCTAATATTTAATAATTTTAATTTACTATTCTCATTCAATAAAAACACAGAACAAGTGTATCATATAGTCATATTTTTGTTTTTGCTAACTCCACATTTATTCTGAGATTAAATGAAATGCTATTAAACCAGGTAGGCAAATAAGAAACAAACTGTTTTTGAGCAACTGCTGTAAACACTTTAAAACCATAATGGTCAGGCACCAATTAAGTGATATACAATAACTGTCACAAATCGTTCACAACAAACTTTCTGAAACTCAGTTTTCTTATAAGTGAAATAAAAGTAAAATACCTCAGAGAGGGGTAGATAGAAATAAGTGAAACAGTATATGCTAACATTGTTAACAGTAATTTGTGGTTGAATTGTTAGTTACCATTTTTGTTACCACTATAGTGTTGATGTATAATACCTTTCCAAGATTTTAATCATTATTTAAACAGATGTGTCTTATTTTCTAGTGATTACTACAAATCTGCCATAATTAAAAGAAAAATGAGGAAAACTTGTTTAGCAGTCTTTCTGAGAAGAGTCTGATTAAAGAAATTCTACTAGTTCCACTGTTGGCAAATAAGAGGTATTTGTATTGACAATGTATTCTGTATTTATTTCACACCGGTTAACAATCCAGCACAACCACTACGAGATGTCAATGATGGTTCCTCTGGTCTCATATTTTCTCCACCTGACTCTCACAAAGGCTGGCCAAATGGACCAGCCAAATATGACTGGAGAGAAAACTAATTTTACTAAATGTACTCACATTACATTCATGACCACTCATCTCAAATGGGTCCTGGATGTTGCTGAACTTTCCTATTACATTTCTCTAATCTACTTATCCTCTTCATTGGCTTTCTACACTTTCTCCTCTCTTGAAATTTTGCCACCATCTCCTTTATTCTTGAAAGCTTAGATTCTATTTACCTTTAAAATAATAAAAATGAGTCTGCTGTAATAGCCTCGAATCTTAGCTACCTGTTTTTCACACTATCCGCAGTTGCAGTTTTAACACTGTTGGTGCAAGTATTGCCCTTCTTGTCCCTCCACCCCCAACCACTGAACTGGAAGCTCCTGGAGGCGTGAACCCTTTCTCACTGTGGCCACTCCAGCATTTAGCTCACAGCGTCTGCTCTCTGTGCAGGTAGGTGTTCAGTAAACATGTATTGAAAACAAACGACAAAAAAGGGAGCTTCAAGTCAGTACTTTAAAAGTTAAGAAAAGTCAGTTAAGAGGATAAATAGTAAAAAGAAAAGTTAAAAAAGAAAAACCGAAAGAGTAAAAATAGAATCTGAGAATTCCCACTGGCTCTCACCACATCTGTACTTCTATGGGAGGCCCCCCTAATCTCTGTACCAAAACTATATCATTTGACCTCAGTGACTGGAATCCAGTAATTTTACTTTTAATTCTATAAAAGTTAATTTATCTTTCCTTATTGGATCACTCATATCCATATGCAAATATGCTTTTTTTCTTCCATGATTATAAAACACTTCCAATTCCAATTCAATCTAAAGTTAGCCACACCATTTCTTTAATCCTCAGTAAACTCTTGATGAGATTGACAATGCCAGCTATCTTCAAGTGCCCTCTTCTCATTCTGTGCTTCCAGTATAAGTGCAGTGGCTCACGCCTGAAAGCCGAGCACTTTGGGAGGCTGAAGCAGAAGGTTCACTTGGGCCCACGAGTTTGAGACCAGTTTGGGCAACATGACAAAACCCCATCTCAACAACAACAACAACAAATATTAGTCAGGAGTGGAGTGGTGGCAAACACCCGCAGTCCCAGCTACTTGGGAGGCTGAGATGGAAGGATTACTTGAACCCAGGAGGCAGAGGTTTCAGTGAGCCATGACTGTACCACTGCACTCCTGCAAGACTCTGTCTCAAAATAAATAAATAAATAAATAAATAAATAAATAAATAAATAAAACTTTTTCCATGAATGTTCACCTTCAACCACTCCATCAAAAGGCATTTTGCCACATCACCAATGTCTTCACTTTGTTAAATCCAAGGATTAATTCTCAGTTCTCATCAATTTAGATGTGCTTGGCCAGTCCTTCATTCTACAACCCATTTCTTGGCTTCTAGGTCCTCTTCCTCCACCAGGTTTCTTCCTGCCGTATTCACCTTTTTTTTTCTTTTTTCTTTTTGTAGTTTCATTCTTATTTTGCTGACTTCTTAATATTAAACCTTAGTCTTAGACCCTGTATTAGTTTTCTAGAGCTGTTCTAACGTTCTAACAAAGTACCACAAGCTAGGTTACTAAAACAACAGAAATGTATTATCTCACAGTTCAAGAAGCTAGAACCTCAAGATCAAGGTATTGGCTGGGTTTGTTCCTTCTGGAAACTGTGAAGGAAAATTGGTTTGCTGGCAATCTCTGCTGTTCCTAATCTCTACCTTCCTGTTCACACGGCATTCTCCCTGTATCAGGTCTGTGTCCAGCTGTCCACTTTTTATAATTATACCAATCATATTGGACTATGACCCACCCTATCCCAGTATGACTTCACCTTGATTAATTATATCTATACTGAATCCATTTCTAATTAAAGTCACAGTCTGAAATACCAGGGGTTAATAGTTTAACATGTATTGGGGGGAACATAATTCAACACATAACAAACCATATCTCTTCCCTTCCCTAACACAAGCCGTTGTGTATCTCATCTGGATTTATAGTTTTATATTATGTCTATACACTGAAGGTGCCCAAATTTATGCTCTGGACTAGACTTCTTCCCTGAATTCCAAATTTGAATATTTTCTTAGTCCATTTATGTTGCTATAAAGGAGTAGCTGAGACTGGGTAATTGATATATAAAATAAGTTTACTTGGCTCACAATTTTGCAAGCTGTACATGAAGCACAATGCCCATATGTGTGTCTGGTGAGGGCCTGAGGAAGCCTATAATCATGGTGGAAGGGAAGGGGAGGCAGCATGTCACATGGTGAGAGAGGGAGCAAGAGAGTGAGGGAGGAAGTGCCAGGCTCTTTAAAACAACCAGAGGCTGGGTATGGTGGCTCATGCCTGTAACCTCAGCACTTTGGGAGGCCAAGGTGGGGGGAACACTTGAGGTCAGGAGTTCGATACCACCCTAGACAACATGATGAAACCCCATCACTACTAAAAATACAAAAATTAGCAGGTTGTAGTGGTGCATGCCTGTAACCCAAGCTACTCTGGAGGCTGAGGCAAGAGAATCACTTGAAACTGGGAGGCGGAGGTTGCAGTGAGCTGAGATGGTGCCACTGTACTCCAGCCTGGGCAGCAAAGTGAGACTCCATCTCAAATAAATAAATAATAAATAAATAAATAAATTTTAAAAAATAGCCATGACTCCTGCAGGGAGGGTACCAAGCCATGACACAAACACCTCCCTCCAGGCTCCACTTCCAGCACTGAAGATTGCATTTCATCTAGCGATTTGGAGGAGAAAAACATCCAAATCATATGATATATCCAAATATATCTTCAATATTTCTACTTTGGTGTATAACTGAAATTCAAACAAGCAAACAGTCTTATAAAATGAACTCTCATGTAATCCTAAGCATGGACAATGACATAAACGTAGTAAACACTACAAATATGCCCTACACATCACTATACCCTCCCTCCCCTAGGGGTAACCAACAGTCTTTAACACCATTCATCGTCTGCTTTTTAAACTAAGCATACCTAAACAATATAGCTTAATATTGCTGTTTTTGAATTGTATCTAGATGAAATTATACATGATTTATTCTACTGTGCCTCAGTTCTTTTGTTCAAGATTGTGCGTGTAAGATTTGTTCATGTTGTTACTTTTCATTGTGTTTTATTCATTGCTAGAATAGTGCTTCATAGAAAGAATATCTCATAATTTTTTATTCATAATATTATGGTAAACATTGTGGCTGTCTTCATTTCTTTTTTATTGTAAACATTAATGTTACAGACATTTTTGAGCATGTATCTCTGTGCAAAAAAGCATGAATTTCTATGGGCTATATGCATAGGAATAGAATTACAGTGCCATAGGTATGTACATCTGTACATTCACTCAACACTACTGCTTTAATTTGGATATCTGAGCCTCCAAATCTCATGCTGAAATTCGATCCCCAATGTTGGAAGTGGGGTCTAATGGCGGCAGATCCTTCATAAATGGTGATAATGTGTTCGTTCTCACTCTGTTAGTTTCCATAAGATCTGGTTGTTAAAAAGAACTCAGCACCTCCCTCCCCTCACTGTCTTGTTTCCTTTCTCACCATGTGATCCCCTTCATATTCTGTCTCAAATGGAAGCTTCCTGAGGCCCTCATCAGAAGCAGATGTTGCCACCATGTTTCTTTTTTTGACTTGCAGTCTCGCTCTGTCACCTAGGCTGGAGTGCAGTGGCACTATCTCGGCTCACTGCAACCTCTGCCTCCTGGATTCAAGTGTTCTCTTGCCTCAGTCTCATGAGTAGCTGGGATTACAGGCACACACCACCATGCCCAGCTAACTTTTTATGTTTTTAGTAGAGACGGGGTTTCACCATGTTAGCCAGGATGGTCTTGATCTCCTGACCTGGTGATCTGCCCACCTCGGCCTCCCAAGCCACCATGCTTCTTGTACAGCCCGAGGAACTGTAGGACAAATAAACCTCTTTTCTTTATAAAGCCTCAAGTATTCCTTTACAGAAACATTAAATGAAATAAGACAACCACAAAATACTTTTCAAAGTTATTTTATTAAAATTTGGTCAAGAAAACTGAAGCCACTCTCTATATTCCACATATTAAAGGTTGATACCCTAAAAACTGCTTTTTTTTTTGGTATCAACAGTAGAAATAATGAGGAAACTAAAATATCTACTCAACCACCCACCCCCATCGAACCCTCATGATAAGTGAGTTCAGCAAAATCCAGGATATCAAATATCAACAAGACAAAACTTTGTAGCAAAATAATATAAGAAAAGACTTAAAACTTAACAATGAATAATGGAGGCATTAAATATTTGGTGGATAAAGCAACTCCAGAAAAAAACTTAACTTCAAGCAGAAAAAACTCAACAAAGCATGACCATGCAGTATGACATATTTATTGCATTAATGTCACTAAGAATGACCTGTCTCTTTCCATGACCTTTGATTTCTACCTTAGTGGTCACCTCCCATTCTGGCTCTGAGCTTAGCTGTGTGATGTTCTTTAACCAATCAGATGTTTAAAATATATTAGCAAAGGTTTGATAAAAAGTCTTGCATACATTTCTAATTGCTGTATCACCCTCTTGCTTCTGCTAGGAGAACAAGCTTGTGATACTGTAGAAGAAAGAGAGATCACCTGGGCAAATATAAGACATTTTATATGATCCGTAATAGAACTGCTAACCTCCGGTCTGCCTGCCAGCTCCACCAAGACACAAGAGCAAACCCAGGTCAGATTACTTCAACCTGGCCCACATAGCAAAACTAAGTTGCCAACCAAGGGATGTGTTTTAAAGCACTTAGTTTTGAAATGGTTTGTTATATTGTATTCTTGTTGGAATAAAGGACTAATGCAATCACCATGAAAAAGAAATGCAAAATCTCAGAGAAGAGATTATAAAATAAAAGTAAGTTGTGGAACAGAAAGGCAGAAAATAAATTGGAAAAGAAATAACAAAAATTATTTCATAAAAAAGACTTAATTGTGAGGTGCACAAAGAAGATTATATATGACAGAAAGCATAATAAGACAAATACAGAATAGCTATGAGAAAATAAAACAGGGATATAAACAAATTAAGAAGAGATCTAAAAAATGAAAGAGAGAAAATTATCGAAATGGTAGAAAGGTGTAAGATCTTAATACATATATATATATATACACACACACATATACATACTTAAAGTTCTGGAATCTAAAAAATAATAACTTAAAAATATTTTCAAATTGCTTTTATGTATATGAGTTCCCTATATTTTCCAGGTGTGATTTTTTAAATTATTGAACTCTTTGATTATGAAGCTTTATATCCCTCATAAATCCTAGGGAAAATGTCATTTACTGCATCTATAAATACTGCCCTTACCTATTGATGCAGGATTTTTTGCTCCTTAACTCAGCTAAATCTGACTTCCTGTCTCACAACCAGTGAAAATTAGGCACACAGACACATTGAAGGGCGAGGAGGACAGAATTTATTAAGTGAAAGGAAAGCTCTCAGCAAAGAGAGAGGTCCTGCATCCAGGTTACCACAATTGAAGTACCAGGACTTCCACACAGGAGCTGAAGAGCCAGGCTCCTCCCCAGCAAAAGACACAAATTCCTGGTGGCTACACCTGGTTCCCCCAGGGTGCATGTGGGCCCTTAGTCTGAGCCACTCCACATGAATTTATTTCCCTTACTGTGCATGTGTTAAGGCACAGAATTGTTCACTGTGGGCATGCTTAGGCAAGTCCTCTGTGCAAATTGATCTGGGTGGGTGAGAGGCTCTCCAGGAACCCTTCCCTATCTGCCTAGGCATGTGGCTTTTGCCTGCCTCTGTCATTGTAACTTCTTTATTTCTGGAACTCATCTTACATATGTGATAGACGTTCTCATTTTGTCCCTCATGACTTTTACGTTTCCCTTATATTTTCTATCTCTTTCTTCCCTGTACAGTAATTTCTTCATATATGCTTTCCACTCCACTAAGTTTTTTTGTTTTGTCTTGTTTCTTCAGCTATCTCCAAAACTCTTTTAAAAATACTCATAGATTACTGGGAAATGACAGAGTAGGGAACTGCAAAAGGCCATCCACCATAGAGACAATGTCAAACTGACCAAAACTTACCACGACTCAAGGGTTGAGAACAATTAAGTGAACTCTTAGTGAAGGAAGACGTAATGAAACATGGTAGGAGAGAGTTCTGTGGCATTTTAACCTCCCCCTTTCTCATTACCTCCTTCAGTTTCATTGGTGGTTTTGAAGAGCACAGTCATGTTCCTTCTGTGGGTCCCTGATTACAAAGGGAGCCCAGTAGACTTTGTTTTTAAAGAATTATTGTTGTCATCTTTGACTAGTCTGGGGCTTCCCGAAGGACTAACACAAAAAAACTTGCCTTTATTTTGCATAGCTGGGAATTCTTTCATGGTGGACAATCAGCAATTGTGAGAACCTTCCTAGAAGTCATTGAACAGCAAATGTACAAGCCATTGCCAACCTGGGGTAGAAGACAGCAGGTGAGTCAAACAGCACATATGCTGAAAGAAAACTGGGGACAGTAAGATTTTGGGGAGTTCAGGCTTTGAAAATCTCCTGTGTATACCGGGGAATACAGGCTGCATGCACGCCCTGGGTGCAAACATGCTCAAAAAAGCCCCGAGAAATCATTTATTTCTGTGTTTTTTCTTCTTTTTTTAAACAATTTTCACTACTTTTAAATGTATGGATTAGTTGTGTTAAGTACAGTGGGCCCTCTGTATCCACATGTTGCACATCCACAGATTCAATCAACCACAGATTGAAAATATTAGAGAAAAAAGACAAAAATAGCAATCCACTACTCAGAAGGCTGAGGCATGAGGATTCACTTGAACCCAGAAGTCTGAGGCCAGCCTGAGCAACAACTCCAAAAAAGCAATACAACAATAAAAAATACAAATGAAATAATATAATGACTGTTTACATAACATTGCATTGTATTAAGCATTACAAGTAATCGAGAGATGATTTAAAACATAGAAGGGGATGTGTGTATGTGTGTGTGTGTGTCAGTTATATGCAAATACCACCCCATTTTACATCAGGGACAAGTATCCATGAATTTTGATGTCTGCTGGGGTTCCTGGAACAAAATATCAAGGGGCAACTATACATTCTCATTGTGTAACCAATCTCCAGACTCTTTTTGTTGTGTAAAACTGAAACTATATCCCCATTAAACCACTTACCATTTCTCCCTTCTTTCCAGCTCCTGGCAACAACCATTTTACTTTCTGTTTCTGTGGTTTCGACTACTTTAGTACTTCATAAAAGTGGAATCATACAGTGTTTGCCATTTTAGACTGGCTGCTTTCATTTTGCATAATGTCCTCAAGATCCGTTCATGTTTTAACATATGTCAGAATTTTCTTCTAATACTGAATCATATTTTATTGCATGTACATGCCATATGTTGTTTATCTGTTCATCCGCTGGTGGACATTTGTTTGCTGCCACCTCTTTGTTATTGAGACTAATACTGTTATGAATATGAGTGTGTATATATCTCTTTGAGATGCTGCTTTCAATTCTTTTAGATACACAATCAGAGGTGGGATTGCTAGATCATATGGTAATCCCATTTTTAAGCTTTTGAGGAACCCTCATACCATTTCCACAGCAGTTGTGTGATTTTTCATTCTAACAGGGTTGCAATTTTTCCACATCCTTAGAAACATCTGCTTTTCTCTCTTTTTTTTTCTTTTCTTGATAGCAGCCTTTCTAATAAGAGGGAGATAATGTCTCATTGTAGTTTTGATTTGTATTTCTCTAATGATTAGTATTGCTGAACATCTTTTCAGATGCTTGTTGGTCATTTGTATATCATTTTTGGAGAAATGTTTATTCATGCCCCTTTTCCACACTTTAATTGTTTTGTTTCTTCTGTTCTTGTTGTTTTGTACAAGTTATTTATATACTCTGGATATTAATCCTTTATCAGATTAATAAGTTAGCAGTTTGCAAATATTTTCTCCCTTTCCATAGGTTGCCTTTTCACTTTGTTGGTAGTGTCCTCATTGTGCAAAACAGTTTTATTTGGATAAAATCCCTTGTTCACTATTCTTTTCATTGCTTATGTTTTTGGTATCATATCCAAGGAATCTTTGCCAAATCCAATGCCATGAAAGATTTCCCCTATGTTTTCTCATAGGAGTTTTTATATTTTATAGCTTTGGATTTACATTTAGTTTTTAAATCCACTTTGATTTAATTTTTGTATATGGCGTAAGATAAAGATCCAACTTCATTCTTTTGCATACAGATATCCAGTTTTCTCAACAGGACTTGTTGCAGAGACTGTCCTTTCCTTCATCAGTTGGTCTTGGGGCCCTTAAAAAAAATCATTTGACTATATAGGTGATGATAATTTATTTCTGAGGTCTATATTGCACTCCATTGGCTCATATGTCAGTCTTTATGACAGGACTGCACTATTTTGTTTACTGCAGCTTTGTAATATAAATTTGAAATCAGAAACTGTGAGTCCTCCAGCTATTCTTTTCCAAAATTATTTTGGCTATTTGGGTAACCTTGAGATTCTGTATTACGCTTAGCATGGATTTTTATATTTCTGTAAAAATAATTCCATTGAAATTTTGATAAGGTAGAGATTTAATCTGTAGATCACTTTGGGAAGTATTGATATTTTAACAATATTACATCTTCAATCTCCCTAAACATGGGCTATCCTTTCATTTGCTATGTTTTCTTTAACTTCTTTCTGCAAAGTTTTATAGTTTTCAGTATGTAAGTCTTACATCTTTTTTGTTAAGTTTTTTTCCCAAATATTTTATTCCTTTTGATGTTAATGTAAGTGGGATCATTTTGTTAATTTCTTTTTCAGGCTGTTCACTGTTAGTTTATAGAAATGCAACTTTTTTTTTTTTTGTGGGTTGATTTTGTGTGCTGCCACTTTGCTGAATTTGTGTATTAGTTCTAAGTTGTTTTTTCGAATCTTTAAAAGTTTCTACATATAAGATCATGCGCCCTGTGAATGGATGTAATTTTATTTCTTCGTTTTAAATTTGCATGCTTTTCACTCATTTTTCTTGTCTGATTCCCCTGGCTAGGACTTTCAGTGTTATGTTGAGTAAAAGTGGTGAGAGAGAATATTATTCTCCTGTTCCCTAACTAGGAGGAAAAACTTTCAGACTTTCTCCATTGAGTATGAAGTTAGCAGTGAGCTTTTCATATATGACCTTCATTAAGTTGATGTTGCTTCTTTCTATTCCTTATTGATTGAGTGCTTTTATCATGAAAAGGTATGCAATTTTAAAAAATGTTTTCTCATCAATTGAGATGATCATATGGTTTTTGTTTTTCATTGTTAACATGACATATTACATTTATTGATTTTGTATGTTGAACTACCCTTGCCTTACAGGGATAAATCTGACTTAGTCATGACATATAATCCTTTTAATGTTATGTTGAATTCGGTTTGACTGTATTTTGTTGAGGAATTTTACATCAATATTAATCAAGGATATTGGTTTGTAGTTTTCTTTTGGTGTAATATCTTTCCCTGGCTTGGTATCAGAGTGATACTAACCTCATAGAATAAATTGGAAAGTGTTTTCTCCTTTTTAATTTTTACAAGAGTTTGAGAAGGATTAGTGTTGATTCTTTTTTAAATGTTTTGTAGAATTCTATAATGCAGCCATATGATCTTGTGTTTCTCTCTTTTGGGAAGATTTTGATTATAATTCTATCTCCTTACTAGTTACAGGTCCATTTTTTCTACTTTCTTCATTCAGTCTTGGAAAGTTGTGTATTTCTAGAAATTCATCCATACCTTCTAATTTATCCAATTTGTTGGTATATAATTGTTTATAATAGTCTTACAATCATTTACATTTCTGTGGCATCATTTGAAATGTCCTATTTTTATTTCCAGAGTGAGTTATTTGAGTCTTCTTTTTTTCTCTTAGTCTAGCTAAAAATTTACCAATTTTGTTGGATTTTAAAAAAGCATACTTTTGTTTATGTTTTCTATTATTTTTCTGTTCTCTATTTTATTTCTATTTTATCTAATATTTATGTTTTTTCTACTGCGAGCTTTGGGTTTAGATTTTCTTTCTTTTATTAGCTTCTTGAGGTTTATAACTAGGTTGTTGGTTTCAGGTTTTTTTTACGTGTAAGTGTTTATAGCTATAAATGTCCCTCTTAGCACTTTCACTCTAACCAATGAGTTTTGCTATTTTGCATTTTAATTTTTGTAATTTTCCTTATAATTTCTTCTTTGATTCATTAGTCATTTAAGAGAATGTTGTTTGATTTTCTCATGTTTGTGGATTGCTCGATTTTCCTTCCATTATTGATTTCTAGTTTCATTCTTATTCTATAGCAAAGTATAGCTTGTATGACTTTAAACTTTTTTAACTTAGTAAAACTTCTTTTGTGGCCTAACATATGATTTATCCTGGAAAATGTTCCATGTGCACTTGAGAAGAGTGGATATTTTTCAGTGTTGGGTATACTATTCTGTATATGTCTGTTATGTCTAATGGGTCTAAAGTGTTTTTCAAGTCCTCTGTTTCTTTATTGATCATATGTTCATTTGTTCAATCCACTGTTGAAAGTGGAAAATTAAAGTCTCCCACTCTCATTTTGTGTCTATTTCTCTCTCTAATTCTGTCAATGTTTGCTTCACATATTTGGGAGCTCTAATGTTAGACACATATATATTTATGCAATGATGAACCATATAATGATGTTTTGGTGAACAATGGACTGCATATACAATGGTGGCCCCATAAGATTATAATACTATATTTTTTGCCATATATTTTCTGTGTTCAGGTACACAAATACTTACCATTGTGTTATAATTACCTACAGTATTCAGCACAGTAGCACATTGTATATGTTTGCTGCTTCAGAGCAATAAGCCATATACCACATAGCCTAGATGTATAGTAGTCTATGTCATCTAAGTTTATGGAACTGTACTCTGTGATATTTGTACAATGACAAAATTGCCCAGTGATGCATTTCTCAGAACATATTATTGTCATTAAGGGATGGGTTACTGTAATTGTTTTATCTTCCTGATGAACTGACCCTTTTATTGCTATATAATATCATTTGTCCTTTGTGACAGTTTTGACTTAAAGCAGATATTAGCAGAACGGATTTTTTAAGGACTATGATTTAGCTCTATGTCAGCTAAAAGAGGCTAACATTATACTCAAAGACACAAATAAGTTGAAAGTTAATAAATGGAAAAATATTCCATATAAATATTCCATAAAATATTCCATATGAAAGAGAGATGAAGTGGTCATAAAAATATCAGACAAAATAATCTTTAAGTAAAAACCATTACAAGAGACAATGAAGGACATTATACAATAATTAAGGGGTCAATTCACTAGAAAGGTATAACAATTATAAATGTATATGCACCTAACATTAGAGCTCCCAAATATATGAAGTAAACATTGACAGAATCGAAAAGAGAAATGGACAGCAGCACAGTAATAGTAGGAGACTTCAATTCTCCACTTATAATAATAGGTAGGAGAACAGGACGTATGATCAATAAGAAAACAGATGACTTGAACAAGACTATCGATTAATTGGACCTAACAGACATATGCAAAACATTTTATTTAACAATAGGATAATACATAGTTCTTTTCAAGCACATGTGGAACATGTTCTAGAAGTGACCACATGTTAAGCCACAAAATAAGCCTCAGTAAAGTTAAGAAGACTAAAATAATATAAATTATCTTCTCCAGTTACAATGAAATGAAACTAGAAATCAGTAACAGAAGGAAAATTAGGAAATTCACAAATACATGAAAATTAAATACAACACTTTTCAAATATAAATCACAGGAGAAACTAGAAAATAGCTTAAAAGAAACTAAAAAGAAATGCAAACTAAATGCAAAGCTGATAGAAGGAAAGAAATAATAAAGATTAGTAAGAAGTAAATTAACTAGAAAACAGAAAAACAATAGAGAAAATAAATAAAAACAAAGCTGGTTCTTTGAAAATGTTATTAAAATTGACAAGTCTTCATCTATTGACTAAGTAAAAGAAAAAAAAATTAAACTACTTAATCAGAAATAAAAGTGGAACAGGCCAGGTACTATGTCTCACGCCTGTAACTCCAGTACTTTGGGAGGCCAAGATGGGCAGATAACTGGAGGTCAGTAGTTCGAGACCAGCCTGGTCAACATGGTGAAACCCTGTCACTACTAAAAATACAAAAAAAATTAGCTGGGCGTGGTGGTACACATCTGTAGTCCCAGCTACTTGGGAGGCTGAGGAATGAGAATTACCTAAACCAGGCGGCAGAGGTTGCAGTGAGCCAAGATCATGTCACTGCCCTCCAGCCTGGGTGACAGAGTGAGACTGTTTCAACAAAAAAATTAAATAAAAGTGGAACAATACAATAAACCCTATAAAATGAAATAAATTGTAAGAGAACACTATAAACAATTTTATTCTAACAAATTGGTTAACCTGGGTGAAATACACAAAGCTTTAGAAACACACAAATTCACATAGATAACTCAAGAAGAAATATTTAAAAATCTAAATAGAACTGTAGCAAGTAAAGACATTGAATCAGTAATCAAACGACTTCCAACAAAGAAAAATCCAGGACCAGAAAACTTCACTACTGAATTCTACTAAATATTTAAAGGATAACACCAATTCTTCTCAAATTCTTAAAAGAAAATGGAGGAGAAGGAAATATTTTCTGCCTCACTGGTACAGAGTTTCTTTTTGTGATGAAGAAAGGGATATCTGGAACCACCTTGTAAATGTACTTGCAG